>NC_090651.1:77469286-77789286 GCF_040937935.1 Hyperolius riggenbachi | reverse complement strand
GAGAAGCTTGGGAGACCCCATAATGGCATGTACTTAGATATTTGCTGGGGTACATAGAAAACCTTCCTAAGGGCTCTCCAGGCCATCACTGTGTCTCTAATTACTCTACTGGTTTTGAGTTTTGGGGGCATATATTTTTGTGTGGTATGGAGAAGACCAGGCAGCGACCATGGGTCAGAGAAAGATGCTTCTAAGTAATAATTTGAATGATTGCTGGTCTTGTTCAGCCAGTCTCTGATATGTCTACTCAGACATGCTAGGTTATATCGCCGAATGTCTGGGATTGCTAGGCCCCCCCATAGTCTAGGAAGTGTCAATTTCGAGAGTGCTATCCTCGGCTTTTTATTTTTCCATAGGAATCTAGTCAGGGCTCTATTTATGTCTTGTATATCTGTATGTTTTAACAGCAGAGGAATTGTCTGTAGTGGATATAGCAACCTACCAAAAGTGATCGATTTGATTAAAGCAGCTCTTCCGGGGAGATTGATAGGCAAATTCTCCCAGCTGATTAGTTGCCTTTTTAAGCTTGCAATTAGTGGGGCATAGTTCAGGGAATATAGCAAGTTCGGGTCTTTATGTATCTTGATGCCTAGATACGTAATCACTGAGCTAAGTTTGACAGGAAGATGTGACAAAGTGTGTTTGGGTGCACAGGGAGAAAGGTATAACAGTTCACATTTAGTAATATTAACTTTGAATCCGCTAAATGATCCCACTTCTTGAATGATGTCAAAAGCCTTTTCAAGCTGGGACTCCGGGTTCCTCAAAAATAGTAAGATATCGTCAGCGAACATGGCCTGAGAGATCACTGCGTCCCCTATTTCCATCCCATCTATATTTTGGTTAAGCATCTGGGTTAGAGGTTCCAGTGCTAAGTTAAACAGGAGGGGAGACAAAGGGCAGCCTTGTCTAGTTCCCTTTTCAAGCGCAACTTCGTCTGATAGGAATCCCGGGGTATATATCCGCGCCTTCGGGTTGATATGCATTGCTTTAAGTAGTCGTCTAATGCCCCCCTGGAAATTCATTTTGTCTAGAATTTTCTCCAGCCAGTCCCAGTTAACATTATCAAAGGCCTTTTCCGCGTCGATCAGCAGTAGCGCATAGGTGCTACACGATTTAGGATAGGCTCTCACGTGATCTTGGGCTATCAGAACTTTACGGATATTAGCTATAGCAGATCGTTGTCGTACAAACCCCACCTGGTTAGGGCTCACCAGTTTGGGGAGCAGGTCTGCCAACCTGTCAGCCATTATTTTTGATAAAATTTTGAGGTCTTGATTTATTAGAGAGATGGGACAGTACTTTTTCACTTACTTTTTGGTACCTTTTCCATTGCAAAGTGCTAAAAAGTTCATTTAAATTGAAGATGAAAATGTATCTCCTAGGAGAAAACTTAGGTGAAAAAGTGAATTGCATATGGGCCATGGTACACCCATCCTCTCCATGTCCTACAGAATTGGCCCTCCCTCCCTGCCCTGACCAAAGAGAACCAAGTCCTCCATCTGTTGAGTTACATTCATCTCTTTAAACCATTCTGAATTTGTTGGGGGTTGGGCTCCTTTCCAATGTGCAATGATAAGCGATTTTGCATCATCAAGAAGGTGTCTAACCAGAGGGTTTTTATACTTCTTAGGTGGCCAATCATTATTATGTAATAAAAAAGAAGCCTTTTCTAAGCACTGGTGATTTGAAAAAGCTCTTGCTAATGCAATGCTATGGGGGATTTTTATAAAATCACATCACTCAAGTGGGATCACACCTACAGCATTACATTAGCAGGAAATTTTCAAATCACAAAGTGCTCAGAAAAACGCTCCTAGTGGGTTCCAGGCCTAAATATGTTTCCCAACTTCCAGCCAAAACCTCTCCAGTTTCTTACAGTGCCAATAAATATGCAGCAAGGTCCCCTCTCTTCCCACATCTCCATCAGAGTGGAGAGGAGGTGGGAAACATCTTATTGAGTCTGTCCAGTGTATAATGCCACCTTGTGAATACCTTATAATTTGCTTTTCCATATAAACAGGGAGAATTCACAAGCATACTGTAAAAAAAAAACAAAAAAAAAAACAACATCTGGCATGGGGATTGGCAACACCTAAAAAAGATACAAAAGTCTAGACATCAAAGACATTTTAACTACCGGTACTCAATCTTTTAAACCAAGAGAAGGATGGTCGATCCCAATTCATAAATAAAACCTTTCCTGATCTGCTCCAGGGCCGGGATAACATTTTGGGCAAATAAACCCAAGGATTAGCTGTAATCTTTACCCCTAAATATTTTAAAGCCTTGACTGGCCATTTAAAAAGGAAATTAGCTTCTATACCAGCTCGAACCGGAGATAAGCCTCTATACCAGCTCAAAGTGGAGGGATCAACAGGATTCCTAGGGCCTTGCTTTTATTGTAGTTTATTTTAAAATTTGACAATTGTCCATATATCTCGAATTCACTCATTAAATTTATCAGGGTAACATTTTGATAAGCAGCTATCTTATGTGTTGATTTTGGGAGCGAAAGCGCCATGATATCCGAATTAGCCCTTAATCTCCACAATCGCTTTGTCGATAGTGCGCAGATCAGTGGTGAGAGGGGACATCCTATTTTTATTGGATCCGAAACGAATCCGTTGGTCCTGACCCTCGCACTAGGCATTGTGTTTAAAATCATTATATGTAACCACATCTTTTCTGCCAGGCCCACATAGCTCAGGGTCTCTGAGATGAAGTCCCAGTCCACCCGACGAAATGCCTTCTCCACATCTGTGGACAAAAGCATGATCGGAAGAGACCGGGACCTCGCCCAGTGAATGGAGTTCAGAAAGCACCATGCTTTATATGCAGTTTTTGGCATTTCCATTAACTTTACGCGAACACTCAAAGTGTGTTTGTGCAAAACTTCTATTGCAGTAGTGGAAATGCCACGCCATTGCATTGGAGTAATGCAGACATCCCGCAATGTGCATCAAATTAGAGGCAGAGGAAACTGGAACTAAATCTTTTTACTCACCACTTAAAACTTAATGTCCCATTACCTTAAAGAGACTCTGAAGCGAGAATAAATCTCGCTTCAGAGCTCATAGTTAGCAGAGGCACGTGTGCCCCTGCTAAAACGCCGCTATCCCGCGGCTAAACGAGGGTCCCTGACCCCCCGAAATCCCCTCCGAGCAGCGGGGGATCTCTTCCGGATTGAGGCAAGGCTAACCGCCGCAGCCCTGCCCCACGCGCGTCTGTCAGCGCGTATCTCCGCCTCTCCCCCGCCGCTCTCAGTCTTCCTTCACTTCGCTGATAGACGCGACTGGAGGCAGGGCTGCAGCCGTTAGCCCTGCCTCTAGGAGCAGCAAAATCTACGACCAATTTGGTCGTTGATTTTGCGGGGGGGGGGGGGGGTGAAGGGACCCCCGTTTAGCCGCGGGATAGCGGCGTTTTAGCAGGGGCACACGTGCCCCTGCTAACTATGAGCTCTGAAGCAAGAATTATTCTCGCTTCAGTTAAAGTGTAGAGAAACCGAGAGCCCAATATAGTGTAGTATGTTAAGCATAAATTAAGTAAAGGTTATCGTGAGAAAATTATACTCACAAACATGGGTTACCACACAGGCAACCACTGTATAGGCAGGTGAGGAGATTAGACCTATCCTCACTCAGGGATAAGAAGTCGCTCTCTGTAGATGCGAAAGGGGGTAGATCACCCCTCCACCAGGGGTGGACACGGTATAGCAGTAGGAGAACAGAGGCGCCAGCAGGATAAAAGTGGATAAAAACTTTAAAATTTGCTGGGAGGAAGTGGTGGACTTACCTCCTTTAAAGCAGACACGAAAGACTGTCTGAATAGTAGTCACATTTATTAATTAGTACCCCAAAACAGTGCAACGCGTTTCGCAGGCCCAGCCCGCTTCATCAGGCAATAAAAATGGGGACAAGACAGAATTTCAGCAATAGCAGGTGTAGCGCCTCAGTAGCACTGAGGCACTGAGGCGCTACACCTGCTATTGCTGAAATTCTGTCTTGTCCCCATTTTTATTGCCTGATGAAGCGGGCTGGGCCTGCGAAACGCGTTGCACTGTTTTGGGGTACTAATTAATAAATGTGACTACTATTCAGACAGTCTTTCGTGTCTGCTTTATGGAGGTAAGTCCACCACTTCCTCCCAGCAAATTTTAAAGTTTTTATCCACTTTTATCCTGCTGGCGCCTCTGTTCTCCTACTGCTATTCTCGCTTCAGTGTCTCTTTAAGGGATCCCAAGGTGAGAGTGATATGGAGGCCGCCATATTTATTTCCTTTTAGACAATACCAGTTGCCTGGCAGTCTCCCTGGTCCTGTGTCTCTAATACTTTTAGCCATAAACCCTGAACAAGCATGCAGCAGATCAGGTACTCTGACTCAGGTTTTACTGGATAAATATATGCTTGTTCCAGGGTTCTGACTCAGACACTACTTATGCCAGAAGATCAACAGGGCTGCAAGGCAACCGGCGTTGTTTACAAGGTAATAAATATGTCAGCCTCTGTATTCCTCTCACCGCGGGTTCCCTTTAAAGAGGAACTGTACTGAAAATAACAATGAATAAAATGGCTTTTTTTTTTTTTTTTTACAATATTCACTTATAAATTATTTAGTCAGTATTTGCCCATGGTAAAATCTTTCCTCACACTGATTTACATTCTGAAATGTATCACTGGCGGCGACATCTTTAGTTCTGCCAGGTGATCTGTGCGGGATGTTCGTTACTGAGAGTTCTATGCACAGAGGGAGATATTGCTTGCTTGGCAGTTGGACAAATCTGTTATTTCCCACAACGCAATGAGGTTCACAGACATGAAACTGTCAGGACCATGGTCATGACATCACACTGTGGGAGGGATGTCACCACAATATCAGCCATACAGATCCCCCTGATCATCTATTTGAGAAAAGGTAAAGATTTCTAGTGGAGAAGAGTGTACAGAAGAGTAGAGAACAGCTACTGATTGGGATGACGTTCAATCCTAGGTTACAGTTCCTCTTTAAGTTACATTGTAACAGAGACTACTGACCTTTTTCTTTAGTCTAGAACATGGGCAGGGGAGGACTGGCCCAGGGGGACGGGGGGCAATTGCCCCCCGGGCTGCCCGAATCTTAAGTAATTAGGGCCAGCCGCTGCTATACGCAGCAGCCGCAGACATACCACAGGTGACAGGTTCGCAGTGGGGATCGCAACCTCGCGCGATATTTCCCCGGCAAGTTGAAGTATCCAATCCGAGAAGGGGCTGAGGCGGTCGGCCGTGGTGTGCCCTTGTGCGTGGCTGTGCCTGCGGTGTATGTGAGCGGCACAAGGACACAAATAGCTTAGGTCCTCTCCGGCCCGGTGGGTTGACCCTGCTTGACTCCGCCCCCCGCCTGGAGCCATTGCCGCCCGCAACGTGCTGCTGTGCCTGCGGTGCCATCGGAGTGAGCTGTCTCACTCTTCAGCTTTCTGTGCTGGGGGGGCTGGGGGCCTGGAGCTGCGGCTACGTGTGGCTGGCCTGGCTGGAGGAGTCGGACACAGTCCTCCCCTGTGCTGCTGTGCCTGAGGTGTCGTCAGAGTGAGCTGTATCACTCTTCAGCTTTCTGTGCTGGGGGGGCTGGGGGCCTGGAGCTGCGGCTACGAGTGGCTGGCTGTCCTGGCTGGAGGAGTCGGACACTCGGGGGGGCTGGAAGTCGGAGAAGCCACCTATAGCTGCTTGCTGCTGTGGAGGAGGAGGAGGAGGTGTAGGACTGAGGAGACAGGAGGATAGAGGAGGTCGGGTCCAGGTTGCCAGAGGAGAAGGTGGTTTTTATAAATTTTGTTTCTGTACTTCATCTCCCTTCTTGTCACTGAGTTACTCACACTTTGCTGCCTGCCTGCTACTGCTGTCAAATTCAATTCTCTGCCCAGGCCAGTGCCCTCTGAGTTTTTTTGTGTGATAATCATCCCCATTCTGACCCTGGCCTGAGGGGGAACGTTTTTTCTTCTTGTGGTGTGATTGGCGGCAGGGGAGGGGGGAGGCAGGCAGTTAGGCACTGTCAAACAGGTAGTTGGGGGGGGGGGGGGGGGGGGGGGGTAGGTGTCAGACAAGTAGTTTGTATGGTGGGTGGGCAGGAGTGGGGTTAGGCATCACCAGGTAGGTAGGTTTGTGTGTGTGTGTGCGTGGGGGGGGGGGTTGTTTAAAGGAGTTATCAGACATTTTTAATGAAATAAGTGCTACTTACCCGGGGCTTCCTCCAGCCCCACGCTCCCAGCATGTCCCTCGCCACAGCTCTGCAGTCAGCCATTCGCTGCCGTTGCACCTCCCAGTCCCCGGCGATGGCACCAGTCCGACCTGGATGTCGGCCTGTACTGCGCCTGTGCGAGCAGCACTGTCAATCACCGCCACGTGGACCGGAGTGTACTGCGCAGGCGCAGTAGTTTTGCGTCTGCACAGTACGCTCTGGTCCATGTGGCGGTGATTGACAGTGCCGCTCGCACAGGCGCAGTCGGCCTGACGTCATCGCCGGGGGCTGGGAGGCAGCGGCAGCGAACAGCTGACTGCAGAGCTGCGGCGAGGGACATGCTGGGAGCTTGGGGCTGGACAAGCAAGCCCTGGGTAAGTAGCACTTATTTTCATAAAAGAAAAAAAGCCTGATAACGCCTTTAAGGTTAGGCATCAGACGCAGACAGGTAGATTGTGCGGAGAAATGGGGTTAGGCATCAGGTACATAGTGTGTGTGTGTGTGTGTGTGTGTGTGTGTGTGTGTGTGTGTGTGTTTGTGCGTGCGTGTGTGTGTGTGTGTGTGTGTCTGGGGCTGTTAGTCATCACAATTTGAAGATTTGCACACAAGAAAGATATGGCTTTGGGCTGGGGATGCCGTGAAACGGGCCTCTAGTTTGTGTTGTCCCCCCAGGCCAAAAGGTCCCAGTCCTCCCCTGAACATGGGGCATAACTGTTCCCAGTTCAACTGGCTTTATTGACCATGAAGAATTGAAATGCACAAGTATGATGTGACCAATCTCTTTACTCCTTGAAATTCCTCATCATATTGTTATCAGTGTACTCTCATTTTTTGTCTATTCTGTAGAAAATAGTTCAGCAGATGTAACACCTTTGCCAAACTTGGCACAAAACGAATGTAATCCTTTAAAAGTCCCAAAATAAGAATATAGCTGTGATATATCCTTAAGCGGGAGAGCCTGAAATATTGCTTGGATTATCTCTGGAGACTTGTGGAGACCATGCTCATTAATACCATAACCACAGTCTTGTGTGGAATTTTAAAAAAGTCCTAATTTTGCTTTGTTAGTTCTCAGGCCGTATTATTTTCATGCCAGGACAATTTTCAAGTTTTCCACATGTTCTGAATCACTTGTAATGGTCACAATTATATCATTTCAAAGTAACAGTGTCAGAGGGGATGCCCCAAAGAACTTGATCCAGTGCTCTCATTACACAGCACACTGTGGATGGTGAACTCTAAGGCCCGGTTCACCATCCACACGTTTTTTCCCGCAACGTAAGCAGAACGTATACTGTACAAATGGAACGGATGTGAATGGATCTAATGTTAACCTATAGATCCATTCACATGCGTCCGTTGGTACGGGTACGTTCCGGCCCCAAAAAATGCTGCAGGCCCTAATTTTCCGGACCGTTCTGCCTAGCGGAACGGATCCGGGAAAAAATACTGCAGCATTGGGAGCAATGGGAAACGGAAGGTTTCTTCACACTAGTGAAGAAACGGATCGTTCCACGGGGGATTGGGGCATGGGCCGACGCGATCCTGAGCGACGGGAGGGTGAGGAGAGGGTGCAGCAGCCGGGCGGGTGGGCGAGGGAGGGTTAACACATACCTAATCTTGTGCAGCAGCCGGCGGTAGAGGCTTCCGTCTTCTTCCGCTTCATGATGCGTCATGTGACTAGTCACATGACTCGCTGTGTAATCACAGCGGAAGAAGAGGAAGCCTCTACCGCCGGCTGCTGCACAAGATTAGGTATGTATTTGCTGAGTGAAAATGGATCCGATCAATAATTGATCAGATCTGTTTTCACTATGCGAACGGGCCATGGACTGAGCCATCCGGATCCGGTGAAGCGGACACAACATCTGCTCACCGGATCAGTTTTGGCCAAAAACGCAGATGTGAACCGGGATTAAAATTCTTCAAATGCTAATGAGACCATACAATTTGACAATAGGTACACTCCCAGGTACTTTTGAATATAGATCAGGTTTTTTTTATAGGTGATGTAGTTCCATGCCCACATTTGGGTGAACATAGCTCAGGACATGTTTCTAAAATTTAGGTTGCACATTGTCCTTGAGCAATGTTTTTGATGTACTGGCATTTATGTATGCATTTGATATGTTTTATGTTACCTAAGCCTTTTTCAAAAAATTTTATTGCCTGCAATAACATGATCTTTAATTCCTACTCAACAGATTTAGAAGCATCTGGTACAGCATATATTCCCAGTTAACAACTTTTTTTTTTTCAACCGTTCCCAGCCCTGCAGGGTCAACAGTCTCTGTGATATGTAAGCCCAGCATGCCTTTGGATTGGTTGTAATCTACTTCTATGCATGTACCACAACCCATGGTAGTATTTTATCCCTGGTGTTAGTCTTTAGGTGCAGTTTGCTTTTCTGGAGCATCGTGACTTGTTTTTGAGTTTTGTTTATTTTGAGTACGTCATTATTGAGAGTCTGAGACTGCTGGCTCTGTGTTTGACTCAATCTTAACAAAGATCTCTGATGTTTTCGGGGTCTAGCAAGCAGATTCATCATGGCTATTGATGTCATAATTAAGGTTATGGATTTTTATAAACAAAAAAATCTTTTGCCCCAGAAATGCTTTTCTTGTCCATTTACAAAACTGTATGCATATGTCCTATCTTATTACTGTTCCAACAATATAAATCTTTAAATCTGCAGATTACATTTTTGACTTCAATAGCAGGATTCTGATTTGTGTCCCTTCCTGTGGCCTGAACTCAGAGTAAGGCCTGGAGGAAATCCTGACCTCCTTCAGTCCCTATGTCCCAATCTCCAATGAAGTCTTCACCCTCAGTGGTGGTTGTCACAGGGCCCCTAGTGGCCGGACCGCACAATGCCTTCCAATCGGTTTCAGCACACAGACCATGCAATCTGTGGTCGCAATCGGTGTGCAGAAACCGCTGGAATTTTGGCAGCAGACCGACTAGAAGGGAGCCTGTGAGTTACGGTAATACAATTTACACACTATTTCAGGGTATAACTGCCACCACCCCTGTTACCATGGGACAGAGGAGCCCACTGACTGGCTGATTCTAGACTTGCAAATAAAACGATTAAACACACTCTATTCTGTCTAGCTAGCAACAATAGTAGCGACTCCAGGGTTCAGTTTGTGCGGCTGAATAATAGGGTAGCTGGACAAATAAAGGACGGCTGCGTAGTTTATTAAAAACGCAATACAAATAATTAATATATACTGAAAATAATTAAAATCAACAATTATAGAAACATCAATAGCCAGTATGAAAATAAAAGGAAGGAGAAAATACTTAAGTTCGTGGAAATATGTCCTTTCTGGGAAAGAAATGCTAAGTCCTTGGTTTCAGAGTGGAGGACTCAATGTCAAAGTCCAAACAAGCCAGACGCCAGCATGTTCTCAAGCTGGCAAGGATGTAATCAGGATGATGTTTCAAAGTGGAGGACATTGATTTTGGGTCCTCTGCCATTCTTGTACCCCTGATCCAGTAGGAGGGAGCGAGGGCTGGAACCACACACCCCTTAGAACATGAGATGAGTCCTCCCCTTCTGCTGGCGACCAAAAATCATATCTTACCATATTTGGGCTCTATCTCACAGAACCGTACAGGTCAGGGCAGATTTACTAACATTTTCAGGTCCATCCCGATTTACCCAGTACCCTGATACCAAACATGAGTGGTAGGATCCCTGTGGTATCACCAGGGTACATTTGAACTGCCTAACTGACAGCCCTTACCTCAGAATGTTCTGAAACTTTCTCAGTACCAGCGCCAGGCAAAGCCCGGCACGCTCTGTGAGTTTGGAGGGCCAGGCAGCCTTGTAACACAAGAAATATGACAAATATAGCAGTTTATGGATTATTATATACATCTAGGAACTACAGTAGTTCTAGGTGAAGGGCTCTTTGAAGCTAGGACAGCAGGCTATGTGTCGGCTTCCCTGCTGAGATCGGGGCCGAGGAGTCTCACTCTCTCTCCTCTAAATTGGTTCTGTCAGGCTACTTATCTGACTTCATCTGATGGATGGGTCCTTACCTTAGCACAGCTGGGTGCCTGGGACAGTTCCTGCTGAAAGCTTCCTGCCATTTGGTAAAAGAAAAAAAAAACCTGTCTTTTAAAAGAAGGAATGCCATTTTGTTTGCTGCAATGACTGCGCAAATCTAACCAGGAAGTGATCAGAAAATTGACTGCGCAAATCCTCACGATTCGCCTGCGTTTCTCACGGCTGTTCTGTGACAGTGGTCCCCTGCCCAGCCAAGGACAGGAATGTATTTTATGGCTGCAATTACTTATCAGTGAGGGTTATGCTATAGTCTGATCCAGTCTGACCCAGAACCCAATCAGAAACTGTCACTTGCATACCCGATGTTTAACTCTTTCAGGCAGAGAAAGAAAAAAAGGGACACAGCATAGTTATTTGTGTGCTTGACACTATTCATACACATGTCTATCTAATCATGTCACATGTCACCTTGTTTTTCCTTTAAATATGCAAGGTATAGGGTCAGAAGCCAGGAGGGCAGAAGTACCTCCAGAACCCCTTTATGCAGGGCGCTAGCCAAGAGCAGTCAGGCTACTAAAGCAATCTTAAACATTAAACAGGAGAGGCCAGGAGCACTGGAGAGAGACAGAACATTATTAAGGCAGGGACCAATCAGTGGATCTACTAGCTATGAAAAAAAAACCAGAGAAGCCAATTGGCTTCTTCCCACCAAATGGCAATTCAACAATTCCCTCCAGTTGCTAAGAGAATAAGACAGGTGCATGGCCCTGTGCGTCCACCTAGGAGAATGCAGGTGGGCTGTTTTTGTTTTGTTTGATGTACTTGTACAAATGGTTAATATATTAAATCCCCTCAGATTCACCAGTCATATCCCAACTTCACTGGCAGTGTACCATACATCTGTTGGTTCATGATATGGAATAAAGCAGGAGTCCCCAAACTTTTTGGGTTGAGGGCCGGGGGAACATAATTTAGACTGCTGGTGGTCCGGAGTATACATAAAATTACGTTGGAAAAACATAACATTGAGCCTAGGTATTGTAGACAGTGCTTATTAACATGTCCTCATGTCTCCCATTTAACCAGAGTAGATGTTATGCCCCCAACTCAACAAGTGCAGTTATTATGCCACCAACACAGCATGTGCAGACAGTAAGTGCAGATAGTAAGCCCTCCAACAAAGCAAGTGCAGATATCGTGACCTTAACATAGCAAGTCATATGTGAGCCATATTATCACCCAATATACTGTACCTGCAAAAGCCTGCAGCACAAGCTCACCCATACACACACACGATCTTTGTAGAAACAAAAAACGTACAACCCTCTATTTCCCCTTTGCAAAGTAACCATAACATTCCTGCACAGCACTGACCAAAAAATAAGTGATTATGCTTGATACAAGTTAACCCTCCACCTGGTACCCACTTTCACACAACCCCCCACATGGAATGCAATCAATGTTCAAAATACATATTTTCAACAGTCCTCTCTCCCCCCAAAACTACCCCCTTTCTCCAGTAATTGCATGAACTGCAAATTATCGACCCCTATACATGCACACACTGCCTTTACATTACATTACCTCTAACCCCACCCTCTCCATTCACTCCCCACCCCCTCCATTCCCAGAAGAGAACTCCCAGCAGCAGCCCCAAAAAAGTCATTGTGCACTAGACAGTGACGCATACCCAGGTGACAAACTGCAGTCCAATTGGACAGCAGTGTCATCCGATGTGGAATTTGATAGGAAGCCAGCAAATGACTGCTTTTTGGCTTCCATGTGGAAGGGTGCTGCTAGCACTGCAATTCTATATGCAGGCCGCCAGTATTTAAAGATACAGTGGGTAACATCTATAAGTAACACATTCTGCATGTGGGGAGCCTGTAAAAAAGCCTCGGGAGCCCGCTGAGACCCCAAAGTGCGCCCCTCCATCCCTCCCACCCCAGCCGGACACACACTGATTGCTATTAGACTAAAAGGTACCCCAGGTCTACCAAACCCCCCCCCCCCCAAACCTTAGTCTCTAGTTATCTGGAATGCAGTCAATGCTACGTATTCCCTTTTCTTATTTTTATCTGCTTTAAACACAATAGGGAAGCGATAGGTGAGTGAATCGCGCGCCCCCTCCTGCACTGCGCCCTGAGGCTGGAGCCTCTCTCGCCTCTGCCCGGCCCTGCGCTCCGTACTGCTCACGCATGCGCAGTATAGAGTGCCCCGTCTTTGGGAGCACTTGGGGGCTCTTGAAAACTTCCGAAGCCTTGGGTAACAGCAAAGAGAGCAGTCTCTTAAACTTCAGACTCACTTTAAATAAATAATACAAATATACACCAAAACAAACGCCTCTTCTATCAGAGCGTTACATAGTCAAGAAGAAACTCACATGGCTGCCCTCATGTAAGCCTATGGCACTCCCAAAATCCCTGTCCTTCCAGACAGGTACTTCATTATAACATTTGAAAATAAGAAATATATCAACTGAAATCATGGGAATAAAGTTTAGAGTCAAACACATTTTGTCGAACACATTTTTTAATACAAAACTACACATATTTACACATACATGAGTCCTGAAAGAGGGTCAAATAAGGAAGAAAGACGGATAGAGGGATTTAGTTCCCAAAAAAGGAACCGCCCCTCCGAAAAAAGGGACAGTTGGGAGCTATGAATTAATGACACACCTCCCACTATACTCATGTAAGGCTGAAAGTAGGAAAGACCTGTACATGTAAAACAGGAACAACTGAGAAGAACAACAAATCCAATGTTGCATAAAACAAGCATTTATTTTCTAAAAAACTAGATTTTACACAAACATTTTATGTATAATTAATTTTAAATAGTATTATCTCAAAATATATAAAACATTTTCTAGACATGGGTTTACTGCCTGACTGAAGAAAACGTGAGAGTAAACTCCTAAAAACTGTAATAAAATTACAAAAGGATTTGTATACCTTCTGCAGTCTTTCCAAAAGCAAAATAAAAATGTTTACACAAATGTGTGCTTTAAAACATACCTTTTACTAGGCCAAAACATTACAAATAAAACAGACTGAATACAATACTGCCCTCTGGGCACAGTGACTCTGCAGCTAACCAGAACAGAAGTGGTCCACATACTCAAATTATCATTAACCCACAGTTTTGTTCACTAAAGGTCAGTAATAGATGACACAATTTCCAATAAAGAAAAGTTGCTCCTTCCCTAGTTCTAGCCTCTAGGGCTCTACTTTTCCAGATAAATTGACTAGCTGCTGTCTGTAGGCAAGCTGGAACAAATTTAAACGCAGCAGAAAATAGAATCTGTGTTTTAAATGGACCCTGAGCAGTGGCCTAAAATGAAAATCTGGATTTACCTGGGCTTCCTCCAGCCCCCCGTAACCCGCGAGGTCCCCCGGCATGCTCTTCCTCCCTTCCGTGGTCCAGCTGGCAGCTCCGGTAATCTGGCAACTTCTGCTGAAGTCGCGCATGCACGCCCCCCGACGCGTCATAACGCCGGTCACCGTAAGCACAGAGAAAGTTAACCGTTTGCACACTCAACTGTTCATATATATGCATTCACAAAAAAATAATCATCCAGGCACCACTGCTAGCCCTACAGCTAAGTTAAAAGCCAGGCACTTGGTTATAAAATAATGCATTCTCTTGTGTATTCACCTACACTGCGCAGAAGTACCCAGGTATTCGTAGGTGTCCTAATTCTGGCCCTGTAGCATGCATAATGCAGACATACATTCAGTCATTAAAGAACCGTGCATGCACAGGACGCTTACGGCAACCAGCAAGATGATGCACCGGGGGCGCACATGCGTGACTTCAGCCAAAGTCGCCAGATTACCAGAGCCGCCAGCGTGACCATGGAAGGAAGAGGATGCCGAGGGACCTCACAGGGTCCCTTTAAAAGCACTAATTTCCATACCACAGTCAGGGCTGGTTCACAGAGCTTTTTCTAAGCGTTTGTGATTTTAACCTGCTGAGCGGTCTGGACGAGCTCAGCTCGTCCAACACCGCCAGAGGCTGCCGCTCAGGCCCTGCTGGGCCGATTTTTGTCAAATAAAAAGCAGCACACGCAGCCGGCACTTTGCCAGCCGCGTGTGCTGCCTGATCGCCGCCGCTCTGCGGCGATCCGCCGCGAGCAGCGGCGAAAGAGGGTCCCCCCAGCCGCCTGAGCCCAGCGTAGCCGGAACAAAAAGTTCCGGCCAGCGCTAAGGGCTGGATCGGAGGCGGCTGACGTCAGGACGTCGGCTGACGTCACTCCGCTCGTCGCTATGGCGACGATATAAGCAAAACAAGGAAGGCCGCTCATTGCGGCCTTCCTTGTTTATTCTGGGCGCCGGAGGCGATCGGAAGATCGCCTCCGGAGCGCCCTCTAGTGGGCTTTCATGCAGCCAACTTTCAGTTGGCTGCATGAAATAGTTTTTTTTTTATTTAAAAAAAACCCTCCCGCAGCCACCCTGGCGATTTAATCAGAACGCCAGGGTGGTTAAAAGCTCTTGCTAATGTAATGCTAGGTGTGTGTTCTCACTTGAGCCATGTCACCCATAGCAATGCATTAGCAAAAGCTTTTAAAATCCTTAGTGCTTAAAAAGCCCTTGCAGTGTGAACCCAGCCATTAGTCGATTAGGCAACGTGATCGCAAGCGCATTACCTTTCATTTCCACTGCCGTGATCTGTCGGATACGACCGCAACTGTAGTGACAATCCTGCTGGCCTGCGATTTGGGAAAAAATGAATTGCATTAGTGGAAAACTGCATCACGATTTAATCGCGGTGCTGTTGCGATCTGCAAAAAGTCTGTGATCTACTTCAAAAATCTAGTGAAAAAGGGTCCTTACTGCCCACAGTTCGCTGCATGAGTTCAACCACTTACATAGTCACCTAAGGATAAAATAATCACATAATTTCTTACATTTACAGGGTATACATTCCCCCCACTTTTCTCCAAACTTCTTAGCAATCACTCCTCCAGCCACTCATTTGTCCTCACAACTCCTATCCTGTCAGCTGTTCTTTCCAGTCTCCAAGGAAGTTTGCAGTCTCACTCTAATGCCTTGGAGGTCTCTTTGGCTACCAGTAGGAACTTAGTTGTCACTCTCCCCGCCCCCCTGGATGCCTATGTCCTCACACACTTTTTCATTGTATTGTAAAGGGATGTTATTGCACGGGACTAATTATATTTTAGGTCTGTTGATTTATTAATGTACACCTGAAGTGAGAGGGATACAGAGGCTGCCATATTTTATTTATTTTAAACAATACCAGTTGCCTGACAGTTGTGCTGCTCTTTTCTGATCTATCTGCTTTAGTGTCTGCACCACACACCTGAAACAAGCATGCAGCTAATCCAGTCAGACTCCATTCAGGAACACCTGATCTGCATGCTTGTTCAGGGTCTATGGCTAAAAGTATAAAAGTATTAAGGGTAGAAAGCTCAGCAGCCAGGCAATCTGGATTGGTTTACAGGGAAATAAATATGTCAGCCTCTGACAGATTGCTGGGGGGGAGGAAGGGAAGGGGGCGTTTGGTGTCTGCACAATGTAGTTACACACCTGTTTAAATGTCGTTGTTATGGAGGATGCTTGCCCCCGCAGTACTTTAATTAGTCGTTTAAAATGTTGAAAATTTTGTCGGAAAGACTTGTCGTTTGTTTTGGTTGTTTGATTGGGGAAACTTTTGTAAAGCGTGTGTATGGACCTTAGGGCCAAATTGTGTGTGGAGATAATTTACTTTAACCACTTCACAACTGAGGGGTTTTCCCCTTAAAAACCAGAGCATTTTTCACTCCTCCCAGGCAGTCTTCATTCATTTATTTATTAGGCAATATGATTGGTTATTGGGGACTGGGGTCCCCAAAACCAATCATTGGACTGTGGAGCTGGTGTGCACGTGCGCGCGCGCGGTGCGGGGGCGCGCGATCGCGCGCTGCACCTTTGTTTACAATTGTTGTTATGAATGAAGACTGCCTCAAGCAGAGGCAGTCTCCATTCATTTATTTGTCATGTGGTATGATTGGTTATTGGGGACTGGGGTCCCCAATAACCAATCATTGGACTGCAGGGGCTGTGCGGGTGGGTGTGTGCACGCGCGATCGCGTGATCGCGCGCACATGGACACAATAACAATGTGCCGGCGGTTTGTTATGAAGACTGCTTCTCTTTGAAGCAGCCTTCATACATCAATCGGGGACTCTAATTGGATTTAGGAACACTTGTTCCTAATGTCCAATTAGTCAACTGCTATGCGGGCTGGCTAGAGTGTGCGAGCGTGTTGCCCCGCCCACTCCCGGCATGTAAACAGAAACATACGCCTTTCTCCGTCCCTGGGGGTGAAGCAGTGCGCAGAGGGACGGAGAAATTTAGCACTGCGGAGGTAAAGTGGACCTAAATTAAAAATACAAGATTTCAGAAATAAAATCTATTTTTTAAATTATAATAATAAATAGCAGCCTTTTTTCAGCTGCTTGATGACAAATATAAAATATTTTACATTTACTGGAGGAACCCCTCCCTTCCTTTCATAATGCCGGGACAGAATCCGGCAGACTGGTGGAGGAGATAAAAAACAAAACACAGGCTGCTACTGATGATGTCACAGGGGAGGTTATCTCAGCTTGTGTGAGATTACACATAGACGACACCCCTGTGAGAGAGGGTAGCAGATGACAAATTGACACGGACTCAAAATGACATGAGCTAAAACCATCTACTAAGCTCAGAAAAACAAAAGTTTGCTTTCCTAAAACAGAAAGAATTTGCGATAATTCAGGTTGGAGTGAGCTTGAGATGTCTCCCAGAGCAACACTGCTGAATATATGCAAATTAACCATTGTACTCTTAGAAGCTAAACACACCTCCAGAACCGCTGGAATGCAATGATGTGTCAGCTTGTTAATTTGTACAGCGCCATAATAATCCAACATGCATACAGACTGTTTTGGATTGTTTGATCCTCATCAGTGCATGGCTAAGCTCAGAAGTAATGGCTGCCACCTGTATAACCCTAGTTATGAAAATAGAAGTTTGAAAAGCATGCACTGAAATTCTCATAGGCTTGAAGGAGTGTTTATTTATCTTTGTATGGGCCCTTTTCCACTAGCAATTGCTAGCGTTCACGCTGAACGCTAGCGATTGCTGAATCACAATTATCGGCGATTCCCCGACGTTCGCGGCCGCGATTTTGCTATGCTATGCACTGCATAGCAAAATCGCGGCAAATATCGCTCCGCCGCGCGTTCCCGGCAAAAACGAATCGCGGTAGTGGAAATGACCTACCGCGATTCCTATGTTAAAAAGCAAACCGTAGCGATTGTAAAATCGCTAGCGGTTTGCGTTTTTGCGATTCAGCCAGCGCAAACGCGCTGGTTGAAAAGGGCCCTATGTGTCAGAGTGGTGCAACTAATTATTTTGAATTAAAAAAATGTTTGGTTTGGATTCCACTTTAAGTTTTTGGAAAGTGAAAGGAAATCAGAGGGAGGAACCCATGTAAACACAGAGAACAAACAAACAAATCACCTGCAGATCATGTCCTGGCCCAGGTGTAAACTAAGGACCCAGCTGTGCAAGGCAAGAGTGCTATATACTATGCCACCATGCTGTTGCTGCAAGTATTTAGGTGATTTTGTTGTAGGATACTACTGGTAGTCAGTTGCAGAAAACAGAACCAAACATTTCTAAAGAAAGTTTTGATATCAGGGACATACTGTGCCTCTAGATTTTCATGCTGTTGCAACATTACGTTAAACCATCTCAGGACAAAAAGGAGAAGAGGCAGTTCAGAATACTTGTGCAGAATCCCCTGCAGGTTATTTTTCTGGCAGAGATGCATGTCTCCTTGTAATAAACCGTACTGCTAGATGAAGGTTTACAGCAGTGCTGAGATATCGCATGTCTCTCATATCTTCTTCATCTTCACCCGCTTGGTCTCGACTTGTCTCTGGGAGAAGGCGCCAACCTGTCAGCTCCTGAGTGACAGATGCCCCCAGCAACAGGCCTGATGGAGAGAAATCTGAGCTAGAGGAAACATTACAGAACATCTCAAACTTTTCCTTGCCTTTCCAGGTGTTACCATGTGTTTAACCCTTTTACTGGTGTAGAACCAGGATTATGACATCATCTGCATTGCACATATTAGATTGTCTTGAGCACTGTGCTGGTGACCAACGTCTCTGGCCAGGAAAGCTGCGCTAAGCTACTGTATTCCCTTCCAAAAGCAAATACATTATTTTCATTACAAACACCACTTCTGTATGTGTGATAATTGTGCAACAAGGACATACCAAAGGGAACCTGTCATGTTTCACCAACTCTAAATGCGCTCACGTAAGCATGAACTTTGTTGAAATAACATTATGCTGCACCTGTGTTTTATATACCTTGTTTCTCTCCATTGTTTTCTATGCTAAATGTAAATTGAGACAGCCCTCCAGGCAGCCACATCTACAAGGTGCAAAAGGCATATGGCGACCACACTTCCTTCAAACTCATCCATTTAATCCATGGCTACTTTAGATAACTACAGGCTCCTTCTCTGGATGAAAACTGGAACTGCCATTGGACTAGCTGTTTTTGTTTTCCATTAAGTTTTCCTTGGCTTCCACTCGACCTTACAAGACTTTAGTATGTTTGGTTCCTTCGGCCCTTAAGTTTCAGAGTATGCCATGTGCTGTATGTTTCTCTGTTTTATGATCAATAACATTATTTAACTTGTAGATGGAGACAGACATATTTGCTTTTTACATATGTAGGTTAAAAATGCTGCATAGCAGGGCTGCACCTTATAATGTCACCACGCGTCTCAGTTGTAACTTTCAGTTTTTTACTTCCTAGGTTCTCAACGTGTGGTACGCGTACCCCACGGGGTACTTCTGATGGTTCCAGGTGGTACTTGGGCTTGATATACTTAACCAAGAATAACAAATTTAGAGTTTTAGAAAATGATTAGTTTTATTTAAACAACATCAAATTAGTGTTTTAGCTAATTAAAAGCAATAGTAAATGCTTGGATATTGTTTAGATCCAATTATTATGTAAAACAATTAAATATATATTTGTCAAGGGATACTTGTGATAATGTTTACTATGCCAGGGGTACTCGGTGAGTACAGGGTTTTAACCACTTTACCAGTAGATTGAAGAGATGAGGGCTGCTGGGCACATCCAGTAAAACGCCTTTTATTAGAACAGATTAAAATCAATCACAAATGAACAGCATCAGTCCACCAGGTTAGAGAGGGACAAACATGTGGAGATGTCAACAGCCGTTTCGCACTCAACTACTGAGCGGTTCCTCAGGACCTGAGGAAGCGCTCAGTAGTTGAGTGCGAAACGGCTGTTGACATCTCCACATGTTTGTCCCTCTCTAACCTGGTGGACTGATGCTGTTCATTTGTGATTGATTTTAATCTGTTCTAATAAAAGGCGTTTTTTACTGGATGTGCCCAGCAGCCCTCATCTCTTCAATCTACTGGCCTGGTGCAACTACTTTTTGGCTTGGAGCACTCCAGGGAAGCCTGCTGTGGTTGGTCCTGTGCACCTTTTCTTCATAAGATTGCCTGATATTTTAACCACTTTACCACCACAGGTGCGTAAATCTACGCTCCTTTTAACACCCTTTGCCCACCAGGAGAGTAGATAAACGCACCTCCCGCCGCTACCTGCGCTTCTGCTCGCTCGTGCGCGCGCTCGTGCACGCCGCCGGCCGCTCGCTCCTGTTCATTGATCTCAGCCCCCCAGCAATGATCGGCTGCTTCAGCAATCATTGTGAAAAAAAAAAAAAAGTTTCCCAGCCTCGTTGAACTTCCTGTACTTCCTATGCTTACAGGAAGCATTTACAGAAAATTACTGTGGCCATCTTGTGGCCAAATAGTAAAACTACATCCAAAATATATTTCATATACAAATACATACTTTTACACTATAAATTAACTCATTACCTCCCAAACTCCCCAATTTAGAAAAGAAAAAAAATTACAATTAAAAAAAAAAAACATAAATAGTTACCTTAGGGACTGAACTCAAATATTTATGTCAAGAGGGTACAACACTGTTATTTTATAAACTATGGGCTTGTAATTAGCGATGGACGCAAAACTGAAAAAAATGCACCTTTATTTCCAAATAAAATATTGGCGCCAAACATTGTGATAGGGACATAATGTAAGCGGTGTAATAACTGGGAAAAATGGGCAAATACATTTCATAAATTTAATTACAGTAGCATGCATTATTTAAAAGCTATAATGGCCGAAATGAAAAATAATGATTTTTTCCCCACATTTTTTCCTATTTTCCCATTAAAACACATTTAGAATAAGATAATTCTTGGCATAATGTCTCACCTAAAGAAAGCCTAATTGGTGGCGAAAAAAAAACAAGATATAGTTAATTTCATTGCGATAAGTAATAATAAAGTTATAGACGAATTAATGGAATGAGCGCTGAAAGTAGAAAAATTGCTCTGGTGCTCAAGGGGTAAAACCGCTCAGTGGTGAAGTGGTTAAAAGGGGTACATACCAATAAAATGTTGATAAACACTGTTTTACTTCATGCAATCATTTTAGAAATTGTTTCTACAAAACGTTTTACTTGCCATCATTTGTATTTAAGCCCTATTTAAATGATTAGGCCCTATTTACACTTAATGCGCTGCACTGAGTTGCATTGCATCCCACTGAAAAAAGCTGCTGCAATGCAACTCAGCACAACGCATCATAGGGACTGTCTTCACTCCAGTTTTTCTGCATGAGTTGTCTGACAGTTTTGTATTGCTGTCAATTGTTCTTCTGCATGTGAAAAACGCATTCACGTGTGAACTAGCCCATTAATTAACATTGGTTGCAGTTTTTCTGGGCAGAAAATGCACAGAAAAACTGACGAGTTGAGACAGGCCATAGGTGGGAATCCAGACTCAATCAAACATACATTTTGTTCTGTTTTAAAACAGAAAAAAAAATGGAATGGACAGATTTTTTTCATGTCATTTTTTTTAAACATGTATTATGCGTGGAGGAATCACAACTTAATTGAAAAAAAAAAAAAGATGAAATATATATATATATATTTTTGTTTAGGACAGGCGATCTCAATTTTTTTTAATGATTTTTTTTGCAATGATATATTTTGTTTGGCTGTTATAAGTTAGATTGAGTAAATACAAATTAATGCTGTCTTTATTTCAGGCTACAAAGCAATAAACTGAATATTTTGAACGGAGTGATTCTTTTTTATGCCCATTATAGATGCTCTTTTTGATCCATCCTACAAACTGACTTTCTTCTCTGTTCAAAATTTGTGCCTATATATTTTAATAAATTGGTTTAGTGTCAGCTAGCTGGACTGTTGGCTGAAGTTACTGCATTAAGGGGCGTAGCTAGAAATCACCGGACCCCATAGGGATATTGCACGCTATATTTTCTTGGCCGCTCTCAACCACACCATCCTTCAACTGCTTTCCTGTATGGTGAAAGACTGGCATTAAAAGAAATGTCAAACATGAAGGCAAAATGCCATTCTGGCTCTAAATTATCCCTGTAAAGGAGGCCTACCTGAACATTATATTCATATTGGAAAGACTGTACAGTCAGACTGCATAGTGTATGACCAGCTTTAGAGAGCATCAGATATAGATAAACATAGAGAGATGGAATTTGGTTCCCTAGAATTACAGCTGGTAGCTTGCAGTTAGCAGTAGTAGGGATCACCAAAACAGTTGCTATGGGGCCTGTAGCTAAGGGGGGCCCAATGTCAGTGGCCAGAGGAAATAAGAGAGTCCACAGTGGGCCTCATGGAGAGCCATGACAGACTCCCTGAGGTGCAGATTAAGCAAGTTGAGGAAAGAAGTTAACTCACCTCTCCAGGATCTACTGGCAATCTACATTTTCCAAGGGTCCCCACCTCTATGACTACAGCATTGCCTTTTAAGCTACCTATATACCTGAGGGGCCCTTTGGTTACCTATACTAAAGAGGGAACTTCTGGCTGCCTATACTGAGGGGGAGACCGATATGGGGGGGGGGCTACTTCTAGCTACCTATACTCAGGGGCTACATTACCGGGGAGCTACCCATGCTGGGGAGGAGGGGGGCACTACTTCAGGCTACTATAAAGGGATGTCCCTCTGGCTGCCAATACTGGGGGACTATTTCAGGCTACCTATACCATGGTATGCTACCTATACTGGAGGACTACTTCTGGCATCCTATACTTGGGCTACCTAATACTGGGGGCTACTCTAGTGACCAACTGAGGGGTACCTAATACTTGGGGCCCCTCTGGCTTCCCATACTGTGGGCTACCTATACTGGGAGTCATTTCTGGCTACCTATACGGAAGAAGCTACCAAATATTGGAGGGTCACCTATACTCGGGAGGAAGCTGCTTCTGGCACCCTATACTGGAGACCCTTCTGGCTAACTATGATGGGGGCACATCTGGCTACCTAAAATGAGTGTGTAAATTGTGAGGAAAGGGGGCACACAAGCCGTAGAATTTTTTTTTATTGTCTTGGGGAAAGGGGCAATACAAATTTTGCTATGGGGGCTCCACAGTCAACAAGCTGAATCTGGTGTGACTACATGTGCACTAAGCCCTCTTTGTAAGACCTCCTGCCCCTACCATATGGAGTTTGGTGTGACTAAAGATATTGCGACTTATAATCTTTTGCAACTTGCTGTACAGACTGCGCTTAACTGTGCATGCCCGCCTTCTTTTACTCATCTGGGGGGAGGGTAAGTGTTATTAGTTGCCCACTGGGATGGGGGGATGTAAATTATTTTCTTCCCTTCACGGGGGTTATTAGTTGCCCAGTAGAGGAGGGTTCTGTGTGAGAATAGAGGTTAAGCTGGGTTGCATTTTCTGATACAAATAGCTTGAATCAATGGTTAGGTTGCACTTTCTGATAGCTATACATATAAATTCTTGCAAACGGTTGCAGAATCTTATAAAGTTCAAAACATTTTTGCCACACCGGCCCTAGAAACAGAGGGGTAAGGAGCAGAGTGTATACCATCCACTTGTGACCTTATGACTTGCTTTGTAGTACAACACATATCTGATGCAGGACATTACACTCACCATTTGGCCTGTGCTGGTCTGAGGTAGCCAAAGGGGTCCCCAGTATGAAGTAGCAACTTCCAGTATAGGTAAGGAGAGAAACCCCCTAGTATTAGGTAGTCCCTAGTTCAGTATAGAGTGTCAGAAGTAGCACATTCCCACCCACCCAGTATAGGTTGCAAGCCTTAGCAAGTAATACACTTCCGGTGCTTCGGGTAGTATGGGAAGCCAGAAGTAACACCCCCCCCCCCCCTGCAGAGGTAAGCAGATAGATGTCTCCCCTAATAAGTATAGATAGCCAGAAGTTATAGCTAGTCTACTTTAGGGGACCTAGAAGGAAACCTCATAGGGAACAGTTGTCCAATCACAGCACCCACCACAGTACAAAGCATTGTGATTGGCCAAATAGTGTGGATAGGGTTGCCAGGTGTCCGGTTTTAGACCGGACAGTCCGGTTTTTGGCCGCTGTGTCCGGTGCAAAAAGGCATGTTAAACCGGACAATTAAGATGTCCGGTTTTATGCCTTTTCCGGCGACTGTCAGTGTTGACAGCCGCCTGTAGCAGGAGGAGAGCAGCGCAGTGGAGGGAAAGCGGTGGGCAGCGGCGGAGAAGGGGGCCATCTCCCCCCCTTCTCTCACCTTAGATGCTTTCCGTCCCTCGCTGTCTCCTCCGATCTGTGTGTGGCTGTCTCTGACTGGCGGTGGCGCTTGGCAGCGGGCGGGACTTACCTTCCGTGTCGCTCCAAGCGCCGGCCGGAAGTTCTGGTGCCGCAGCCGCTGCTCTGGTCTGCATCAGACCAGAGTAGTGGCAACTCATCCCACGCGGCGCCTGCGACGAGACCAGACGGAGGAGACACGGAAGGTAAGTTCCGCCCCTCTGCCAGCCACCGCCGCACACACCGATCGGAGCAGACAGCGAGGGAGGGAGAGGACCCTAAGGTGAGCGAAGGGGGGGAGATGGCCCCCTTCTTCACCGCTCTCCCTCTTCTCTGCGCTGACTGCTTCCCTCCTGGGGGGGGGGGGGGGGCGGGGACACACCTGCCCACATATACTGGGCCCATATACACCCTGGCTAAATATACTGGGCCCATATACACCCTGGCTACATATACTGGGCCCATATACACCCTGGCTACATATACTGGGCCCATATACACCCTGGCTAAATATACTGGGCCCATATACACCCTGGCTACATATACTGGGCCCATATACACCCTGGCTAAATATACTGGGCCCATATACACCCTGGCTACATATACTGGGCCCATATACACCCTGGCTACATATACTGGGCCCATATACACCCTGGCTACATATACTGGGCCCATATACACCCTGGCTATATATACTGGGGACATATTCCCCTGCCTACATATACTGGGCATATATACCCCCTGACTACATATACTGGGCCCATATACACCCTGGCTACATATACTGGGCCCATATACACCCTGGCTATATATACTGGGGACATATTCCCCTGCCTACATATACTGGGCATATATACCCCCTGACTACATATACTGGGCCCATATACTCCTGGCTACATATACTGGGCCCATATACACCCTGGCTACATATACTGGGCCCATATACACCCTGGCTACATATACTGGGCCCATATACCGCTGGCTATATATACTGGGGACATATTCCCCTGCCTACATATACTGGGGACATATACCTCTGGCTACATATACTGGGCACATATATCCCTGGCTACATATACTGGGGACAACTGGCTGTTTGTCATTATGTGCAGTTACTGGTGAAAAGCTGTCTCTTATTATGTGCATTTAGTGGTGAAAAGCTTTCTCTTATGTGCATTTAGTGGTGAAAAGCTGTCTCTTATTATGTGCATTTAGTGGTGAAAAGCTTTCTCTTATGTGCATTTAGTGGTGAAAAGCTGTCTCTTATTATGTGCATTTACTGGTGAAAAGCTGTCTCTTATGTGCATTTACTGGTGAAAAGCTGTCTCTTATGTGCATTTAGTGGTGAAAAGATGTCTCTTATGTGCATTTAGTGGTGAAAAGATGTCTCTTATGTGCATTTAGTGGTGAAAAGCTGTCTCTTATGTGCATTTACTGGTGAAAAGCTGTCTCTTATTATGTGCATTTACTGGTGAAAAGCGGTCTCTTATTATGTGCATTTACTGGTGAAAAGTGGTCTCTTATGTGCATGTACTGGTGAGGACAGTTAGTGACATGGCTATGTACTCTGTAATGTGCTGCAGAAGATGTCAGTGCGATATAAATACTGTAAAAAACATTTTTTAAAAAGCCCATTGCTTAGCCCCACTCTACATAAAAGTGCACGTCTGACTCCGCCCCGACTCCGCCCCTAACTCCACCCCCTGTCCGGTTTTCTCCATCAGCCGACCTGGCAACCCTAAGTGTGGACATAGTTTAGTGTAACCTATTGGAGACCTAGCAGATCACGAGGGTGCCATTCATGCAATCAAGTTGGGTCCCCTGTGTAGCTCGAGGGCCCCCAGTGTAGACAATCAGAAGCAGTTTCTACCCTTCTTCAGCATAAGTTGCCCCCTCAGTATAGAGGGCGCCCAGTATAGCCCCTCCCTTAACATAGGTAGTCTTTCAGTGGTGATGGTAGCCAGAGAATTGCTCCAGTATAGCTACTCTGCCCTGATGATGTGACCTCCTCCTGCAAAGAATAAAAACTCGCCTCTTCAGTCTCCACCGACGATCTACATTCTCTAGGCGCCCTTGTCTCTCTCTATGATTCCGGAGCCGTCTCTGGTCACGTGATGACTGAGACGGCGCTGGTTGTCATAGAGACGGGGACGCCTAGAGAATGTGAATCGCCTGTGCATGCAGTCCTGAGAGGTGAGGAGTTCTCTCCTTTCAGCTCGCGCGCCCCCGTATTGCCGCAGTGATCTCTACGTTGCGCCCCAACTATTCACTCCATGTCCCCATCACGCGCGGCACACCCCATTAGTTCCAACATGTCCTCTTATGCCTCGCTTCATTCCTATCACACACTGCACACCGTACCTCTCGCACGACACCACAACCACTGGCACCGCCCTCTAATGTATCTATACCTCTGTACTGTACTCGCAACTATTAACAGCATGCTCTTCATTTCTCACTATATTACCATTACCATACGGTGACCTTTTATTCTACTCTGCATCCCTGTTGGCTCCCCCATTATACAATGCCCCCCCCCCCCCCATTATGCACCACTCCTCTGACTATTCTCACATTGTTTCCCCACTACGTACAGCACCCCAAACTATTCACACATTGGCCTCTATTAACATGTGCGGAAGAGAAATTTGTAACGCAAAAATTACCAACAGCGGTTACTATCATTTTTTTTCTCCACATTCACAAACTTTTTTCTGAGGGTATGGCCTGGTGCACACCAAAACCCACTAGCAGATCCGCAAAATGCTAGCAGATTTTAAAATGCTTTTTCTTATTTTTCTGTAGCGTTTCAGCTAGCATTTTGCGGTTTTGTGAAGCGTTGGTGTAGTAGATTTCATATATTGTTACAGTAAAGCTGTTACTGAACAACTTCTGTAACAAAAACGCCTGCAAAACCGCTCTGAACTGGCGTTTTTCAGAGCGGCTTGCGTTTTTCCTATACTTTACATTAGAGGCAGAAACGCCTCCGAAATCCAAAAAATGCCTCACCCCGGGAGTATGCGTTTCAGCAAAACACCTCCTGCTCTGGTGAACCACCCCATTGAGATATAATGACCAAGCGTATCCGCACCCGCAAGCGGCTGCAAAAACGCCGAAACACCCGCTCGGTGTGCACCAGCCCTATGGCCTGGTGCACACCAAAAACCGCTAGCAGATCCGCAAAATGCTAGCAGATTTTGAAACGCTTTTTCTTATTTTTCTATGGCGTTTTGCTAGCTTTTTGCGGATTGCTGCAGCGGATTTCAGTATAGTACATTTTATATATTGTTACAGTAAAGCTGTTACTGAACAGCTTCTGTAACAAAAACGCCGGCAAAACCGCTCTGAACAGGCGTTTTTCAGAGCGGTTTGCGTTTTTCCTATACTTAACATTAAGACAGAAACGCATCCGAAATCCAAAAAATGCCTCACCCCGGCATTTTTCGTTTCTGCAAAACGCCTCCCGCTCTGGTGTGCACCACCCCATTGAGATACATTGACCAAGCGGATCCGCAGCCGCAAGCGGCTGCAGAAACGCTGAAAAAGCCGCTCGGTGTGCACCAGCCCTATGAGTGAAGCTTTGTTCACATCTAAAATCAGAATCGCTGACGGCAGCGATTTTCGATTTTTTGAGCGTTTGCTTTTTCCCCCTCCCGACACTCCACTGCGCTGTACGATTTTGAGCAAAACGCTTTTGTAAGCGCTTTTGCAGAGCGATTCCTTTTTTTCACTTCCTGATGTCAGTCAAGAAGTGAACTCTTTGACCCGGAAAATAATAAATACAGTGTATTTATTCTTAAAAACGCAAACACAATCGCCGGATAAAAAAAAAAAAAACATTTGTGAGTGTTTTGCGTTTTTCCTATACCTTACATTGTAGCAAAATCACAGCGAAAATGGTACAGGCAGCACTTTTGTGAGCAGAAAGCATACGAACGCGCTGATATAAACTATCCCATAATGATTTATTGCACAAGGTATTTTAGGGTGTTTTTCAAAGTCGCCGGCGCTCAAAAGAAGCAAAAAGGTCCTAGGTGTGAACAAGCGCTACGGCCTCAATCACATCATACGTGCTTCCGTGCGGATATGGAAGCACGTATGATGTGCTGAAACGCAGGAACGGCAGAAGGGCATAGACTGCCCTTCTACCGTTCACATCTACTGCGCTGCGCAGCAGTACGATGTGCTGGGAAGCGCTTGCGTACTGCTGCCTGCATTATGCCCGCAAGCGCAGAGCTAATCCCATCACTGTCAATGGATGGGATCAGCAGCGCACCGGACAGCGGCGCAGATGGCGTGCGACCGTACACGTTGCGTTCGGATCACACGGCCATCTGCGCTAGTCAGATGTGAACGAGGCCTAAGGGTCGGTAAAATAGTGCGGTAACATAGCAATAATATTTTTTTAACTGCACTTTTTCAGCAAAAGGTACTTTCAAGCGGAAAACATTGTGAATGTGAACATAGTCATACTTCATTAGGTAATTTTCCGACATTTCGTTACCGAATGTGGTATCTCATTGAGAATAATAATTCCTTTTTTTGTATAGCGCCTTTCTCCTGTCGGACTCAAAGCGCTTGCGAGGCAGCCACTAGAGCGCACTCAGTAGGCAGTAGCAGTGTTAGGGAGACTTGCCCAATGAACTCCTTACTGAATAGGTGCTGGCTTACTGAGTAGGAAGAGCCAGGATTTGAACCCAGGACTCCTACATCAGAGGCAGAGCCCTTAACCATTACACTATCCAGCCAATAGGAGGCCAATGCCTCCTATTATACATTGCACCCCAACTACTGTATTTTTCGGACTATAAGACACTCCAGACCATAATACGCACCTAGGTTTAGAGGTCAAAAACCAGGGGGAAAAATATATATATATATATATATATATATATATATATATATATATATATATATATATATATATATATATATATATATATATATATATATATATACTAAACCTGGTGCATACATGTTGAAGGGGCATCTTGTGGATTATGCCCCCTTTGTACCTCATTCCCCCTTGTACCTCTTGTGTCTCCCTGTGTCCTCCTCTGTCCCCCTTGAGTCCTCCTGTGTCCCCATGTGTCCGCCTCTGTCCTCCTCTATGCCCCATTGTGTCCCCCTTGCGTCCTCTGTGCCCCTTTGTGTCCCCTGTGTCATTTGTTTGTTCCCCTGTTCCCTCATCTGCATGGGCACAGTGCAGGGAGTCCCTGACATTGCGGCAGGTTGGAGGATTGTATTAGTTTACTATGTGGTATAGGCGCTCCTCTTTGCACTCTTAAACTATATGGCCAATTTTTTAAGTAAATGTACCACCTCCACCCTGGCAGATCGCTACGTACGCTGGGGGGTATCACCTCCCTAAAGGACAATCTTTGTGTATGCGTACAGCGCTCCTACTCTGTGACACAGATTATATACAGCTTCTGCAATATGGCAATTAAGGTTTAGTGACCATCCCTACTTAATAGTATAGGTATTGGTTAAATGTCAATGATCCTATCACATCAATGTCCTCTATTATTAAGATCCAGTATCTAGATTAATCCTGCACAGTCCCGGATTCACATATATCAATTCAGTTGTATAAATCCTTCATTCCACATCCCATTTGCATAACTCAGGACCACTGTACAATAATTTACTCTCACCGATGTCCAAAGGCATATGTCAGCCTTTGGACATCGGTGAGAGTAAATTATTGTACAGTGGTCCTGAGTTATGCAAATGGGATGTGGAATGAAGGATTTATACAACTGAATTGATATATGTGAATCCGGGACTGTGCAGGATTAATCTAGATACTGGATCTTAATAATAGAGGACATTGATGTGATAGGATCATTGACATTTAACCAATACCTATACTATTAAGTAGGGATGGTCACTAAACCTTAATTGCCATATTGCAGAAGCTGTATATAATCTGTGTCACAGAGTAGGAGCGCTGTACGCATACACAAAGATGGAGGATTGTATTGGCAGGAGTTCACAAGTCAGGAACTCCCTGCATTTAGACTGTACGACGCAGTGACTTTTTTTCCTCACTTATAAGTGAGTCTTATAGTCCAAAAAATACAGTAATTACACCATGACCTCTTATTCCATATTGCAACCCACACAAGACTCCCATTTATTAAAAACATGCCCTCAAATATACACTGCCAACCCATCTAATTACATGGTGCCCTCTCTTTCCACACTGCACCTCAAGTGTTCACACCATGCCCTCTCTTTCCACACTGCACCCCAAGTATTCACACCATGCCCTCCCATTATTCACTGCACCCACCAACTAATTACACCATGACCTCTTATTCCACATTGCAACCCAATTGTTCACACAAAAGTCACATTTATTAAAATGATGCCTACACATAACACACTGCAAACCCATCTAATGGTATGGCTGCCTCTCTTCCCCCACTGCAACACAAGTATTCACACCATACCTCCCCACTTCACACTGAACCCACAACTATTGGCACTCTGTCCTCCAGATAGTCACTCACTGTTGCACCCCCTCCCCAGTCCACACTGCATTCCCAGCTACTCAGATTATTGGTGAGGAGTTTTGGTTAGGTTGTTACCCTGGACAGACCTTTCACAGAAGGAGAGGGAGCTTTACAGTGGTGATCCTTGCATCAATCCTCTTACACTTTAAAAAAAGTATGAGGGTGATAGCCGCAACAATCCTTTAGGAGAATACAACTATTTAATTAACACGTCTCGCTTTAGTTATGACTGTCCACAAGGTGAATAAAAATGCTGAGCATCATAATTGGCACATTTGCATTGTTTCCTATATTTTTGGCAGCAGATTTTGTGTAGTCACTTCACTGTCTTCCTGGATGAAAAACTGATGACCCACCTTGACTGTTTTCATTCCTTATTTATGCTGGTTTATTGGATATATGGATCAGTGTTTACTTCTTCTGCCCTGTTTGACTCCTGATCCCCACTACTTCCACACAGTTCACTGTATATAACATTGACATTCTCAAAGGTGGTGTACAGAGTACACTCAGTCATTTACTAGTCACTAAGGTCCACACATTAGGTCCTCTGCTGGACTGTTTTCCATTGCAATACCACAATACACCTTCACAACCTGCACGTTAAACAATGAATGTGTTGCCATATCTGATGATGTGCCACTCTTATGATCCGCAGACAGTGGCAGAATCTCAACAAGCCACCAGAGCAGGATCACCCGCACAGGGTACGCTACACACTGCAGCTGGGTCCGATGTATTGTGGACCGACCCTAACTGTTCCTCAACTGAGCTCGCAAGCAATCGTTCTTACTATCGTTATAGTGTAACATTGCTTACATAGTCAAGGTCGGATATGTGGGAAATCCAATGAACCTATACGTATGGCCTTGGAATGTGGAAGAGGACTGGAGTGCTTCCATGCATGTAGTGTCCTGGCTAGAATCAGAACTTGAATCTCTTGCGCTGTATGGTAGGAGTGCTGGCCACTTAGTCACAGAGACTTACTAAGGTTCACCCCTGGAGCAGGAGTCCACTATGGCCCGGTTCACATTAGCGGTGAGCGTAACGGGAGTGGAATGAATACCGTACAAACGGGCGGGTAATGCGAACGGATCCCATGTTAAACCAATGGATCCGTTCACATCCATCCGCTTGTACGGATCTGACAAAAAAATGCAGCAGGACCTAGTTTCCCAGACCATTGTGCCCAGTGGACCGGAAATGGAAAGTTTTGCAGCTAAATAGGAACAAATAGAAAACTGACATTTTACAGCGCACTGGATGTAAAAACTAACAGTTTTTACCTGATCCTGATGGCTGGTTCCGTGAAAAAACGCAAATGTGAACCGGGCCTAAGAGCCTTCTACAGGCAGGGGACACACTTGACTGTTTTTGTACGCGTTTTCTGCACAGAAAAACTGATGTTAATCAATGGGCTAGTTCACACTTAATGCTTTTTTCGCGCTAAGAAATAAACTGACATTTTGCATTATGATTCTGCACATTTTGTCAGTTATCTCTATCAATTACATTAGCTGCTTTGAAAAAACGGGCACCTTTTTCTGCTTAGAAACACACTTGGGACCTGATTCACTAACTGGTGCTAACCTAGTTAGCACTCCTAAAGGCTTTGGGTGTGCTAACTCGGGTGCTAAGTAGTTAGTACGCACCAAGCCAAATCAGATCGCGTGCAAAACTTTGCGTGCGCAAAGCCGGGTGCGCGCGAAACAAAAACGGCGCACCCAATATACCTATTACGGCGCATTGGGTGCTCCCTAAACATCGCACCCATGCAACGTTTAGGGCGCACCCAATGCGCCGTTATAGGCGCATCGGGTGTGCTGTTTTAGCGAGCACCGGGCAGCGCTAAACTTTGCGCGCGAACGCGAAACTTAGCTCGCGCAAAGTAAGTTTAGGCATGATAAGAGGCTTTTTACAAGCGTGCTAACAGTTAGCACCACTTGGTGAATCAAGCCCTAGGTGTGCAGAAAACATGCGCAGAAAAACGCGCACAGAAAACTGAAAGACACGTGTGTTCCCTGCCTCAAGCATTGTATTTGCTCTTCATTGATGCTATGCACTAGTTTTGGTGTTCAAATCTGGGTTTCTTTATTCAGAAACCAAAATTATGCCGTACACCGCACTTCAGCACCAAAGCTAGTGTAGAGGGTCATGGGGTTTGTGCCCACGTGGTGCGTCACGTGACTCCGATGCTTACTCCTGCCAGCTTGGAAGTCGGAAGCATTGGAGCCATGAAGCTTGAGGTGGACCCCATCTCCTTGATCCTATCCACTAGCTTTGGTGCTGCAGTGCAGTGATGGCATAATTCTGGTTTAAGAATAAAGAATCCCGGATTCGAACACCAACATTACTAGACAAAAACATTCATATTGTGCTTTTTTTCCCTAGTGGACTCAAAGTGCCTGAGCTGCAGCCACTAGGACACCTAACCTTAAACCCCCTGCCACAAATGCTGTTTTCCACTGAGCCACCCTTGTTCAGCATCATTGCATGCTTAAACTTGTGACACTTGGAAATACCCCTACATATACTAATATGTGTGTGTATATATATATCTACCATCATACAGTATACTACAAGTTTTTATTACATAATGAATTATCTGCGCTCCAGTCTGGGATTCTCACAGTTTTGCAGCATGTGACAGGCAGCTCCCTCCCCCTTAGCCTCACAAACTGCATCACAGTAATAAACAAAGCACACAGGAGTGAGCCTGTAGGGGGCGTGCATAACTTGTATTCATTACAACAGAGGCAGCCCATTCCTCCCTGGGTGGACAAAGCTTGACAAAGAAAAGAAGATTAGATATATTACAGAGACAGTGCAAGAGGATAGAAGAAATAAAGCTGAAAATGTTGTTACAGAGTCTCTTTAACCATCTTACTCATTCCCAAACAGATTGATGTGCTGTCAGTACAGAACTTGATATGTTGCAGCCTATTAATGACCAGGACAGTGGCTATGGAGAGATTATAGAGCCTCCACCATCATTATGGAGATTAGTGGAAGACCAAGTGCCCATGAGTGAGAGGGCAGAATTTAAGAGGATTCTGGGAGACGCAGCTGTGGATCTGAGCCTGGATCTACATACAGAGGTGTGTGATGCTTGCTACTGTTGTCCTATTGTGTCACTAAGTGACAGATTAATAAAGTTATTCATTTTCATTTTGTCCTCCACCATAGAGTGCTGGTAGCTAGAACTGGGTTGCTATGGGCAGCACAGAGACTTGCCTTGTCTTTTTTTCACCTCTCTTCAGTATATGTAGGACAGTCTTTCCAACTTTAGTGACATATCTGACTGGGCTGCTCTCGCTGCATAATTCAGAATAATTACTTAATTTCTACCACAAGTGAAAAACCACCAAAGTAAAAACACCCTCCATCACTATATGTTTCTTCCCAAAAAAAAACTTGAAGTGAACACATTTTTTATCTAGCCCTGGTTGCAGTTGTTTTAACCCCTTGTGCCCCTTGTGTCTTTTTTATGCAGGGGAATTTAAAGAGGGGCTGTCAGGGGCTACATTAAAATTACAAAATACATTTGCACCACTTTTCCTACTATTATTATACACCTCTTTGTTAACGGTAATAAAAAAAATGCAGCAATTATCCCCACCTATGAAATGCGCACTCACCACCCGTATATGAAAAGGAACAATTACCTTAACCTATATGAAATGCATCCCCACATACATGAAATGCAGCAATTAGTCCCACAGATCTGAAATGCAGCAATTAGCCCCACATACATGAAATGCAGCAATTGGCGCAGGTGTGTGGAGAGGATACAAGTGGTTATTTACCCATAATTCCGCCGTTCACCCTGCGTTCCAAACTGCTTGCACGCGTCCCAATTGGTCGCGTTGCAAGCCTCACCACGACGCACTCCCTCCTTCAAGCCGGAAATATATCCTCCAGAAGAATAACCCCTTGTATCCCCACTGCACACCTGAGCCAATTAAACTTAATTTCAATCACAAGTGATCAAGTATATTATTTTTTTTCTTTCGTTAAACTACAATTTTTTTTCTGGCATGCAGGAGCATGTTGCTAAGTTACCGAATGGAGTGGGGTCCCAGAGAGCAGGACTGTGAATGAGAGTGGGAGGGAGCACAAATGGTAAGGGGCAGAGAAGACAGGAGCCAGGGATGAGAGAGGGAGAAAGAGAAAAACCTGCCCAGCAGTATATCAGATCCAACAGAGTTAGGAGTAGGACAGGGTGGCTCCTCCTGTTGGCTGTCTCCAGTAATGGTACCGCATCTCTGTTTGGCAGTTATCGACTGTTCAGAGCAGATTTTAAAGCAAACCTGAAGTGATAGTTAAAAGTCAAAATAAACATACACTCATCATACTTACCTCCCGTGAAGTCTGCTCATCAATCTCTTTCTCATTAGAGGAGATTCTGAGCTTTCTAATGGTATGTCCCATGTGGGGGTTGTGGCGGCGGGAAGGCGGAAATTTGTTGCAGTTTACACGGAGGTCAGTTTGTCTATGGAGATTTGTGGTGGGTCCCCTAAAGTAGACTTACCATGTCTGCACTTTATCTGATGAAGGGGACCCTCCGTGGCCCCAAAACAATTGTCATATTGTGCATACAATAAAACTGCTTGGAATATTGATACTGGTGTGCCAGCCGAACTTGAATTGTTTGTACTGGATCGATGTTGCTTTTTCATCAGGGCTGAGCAACCAACCATCCACGGCAAGGTGTGCCTATCTAAAACCTGATATTATATTGAGTTAAGTGATGTACGGTACTATAGATTTTCTGAGGCCAAATGATCTTTTGCCATCCTATCAGGCTGAAAATCTAGTGTGTGCAAAGGCGTTCTTAAACGTTACTTGCCAACTTCAGAGATCAGGAAATTTGAATTTCTCTTGCCAGACCGCTATTTTTTTTTTTATGGTACTGTATTCTTGCTACGGACACCCATCACTCTTTCATCAACAGTGTGTTCATTAGCTTTGAATATATAGTGCTACGATGATAGCTGTCTCCTGAAACAAGTGGCTAGGCTAGGGCTAGTACACAGCAAGAGCGCTTTTGAGCATTTTGAATAGCGCTTGGCTAACTTATTTTCTATGGGCTAGTGGACACCAGAGCAATGTGTTTTGTTCTCCGCCCCCCCCCCCCCTCCCCATCTCAAACGCAGGTCCTGCAGCATTTTGGGGGTGTTTGTGCTTCAATGTGAAGTATATGAAAACGGAACAATCGTTTTAAAAAGCACTGCACATATCGATTTTTATGACATTTTTTTTATTTGTTTTTTTCTAGGGGGGGGGGGGCAAAAACCGATTACACCCTGGTCAAAGTGTACTTTACACTAAATCGATTTTGCTAGGCAAACGCTGGGAATCACTAGTGAAAATCGTTACTAAAATCCCTAAGCGAGGCTTTGCGATTTTTGGTGTCCACTAGGCCTAAACATGATTTTGGGTGCACCACATAATAACACTGGCATGCGTGCAAGGGAGACGTTGCTACAGTTCGCAAGCTGTTGTTGGGCCTGACCCCTCCCCTGATCCAGGGTCGTCTCTTTGCTTTAGACTTGAAGGTAGACATCCTCTGGATCCCACCACTGCAGCCATTTCTGGATCACCCATGTGATCCTGAAATTGAATTGGAAAGGATTAAAGTATAGAGAAGACTTTAGAATGTAAGGTTGGCCTGTATTCTCCCAACCAATTTCTGCCTGGTTTGATCGCATTGGTTGAATCTGCCAGTTGATTATTGCCCCAACATGTCCAGTTGATTCATTTTCTATCTATTGATTTTGAGCAGTTTATCAATGGAAAGTCTGATAAAACATGTTGGAAAACCTCTGTGCAGGAGGAAGTGGAGGTGGGTAATGGCCTTTTACTGTGTGCTTTAGGGATTTATTGGCATATTGGGGTGTAATCAACTAATGTTGTTAGCTTGGTTTACACTTGAGCCGAAAAAAATAGATACTTTTTGTCTGTTTTACTGATCACAAAATGTAAATGTTTATGTACCCTCCACTATTAATAAGATCCATACGCACACATCAATCTGCAGTGGATCCATTACAATCTGTTGCGGTCCAAAGAAGTCCAAGTCCCTACCTGTATGATAATTGTGGACGAGTGAATGCAGTTTCTATTGAAGTCCGTTTGGGAAATGCATTTGCTCTGCTCTCCAAATAGACCACCAGAGTGAATACTGTGCAGTCCCCTCTGGTTGGCGATTGGAGATCCAGCTCTATTGGGGAACAAGCCTTATAATTATGGTTCAGTATAATTATGGTTCAGTGTTCCCTATACATACATACATACATTAGAGCAACTACCTCCACATGCATTAAATGCAGCAATTACCCACAGATATGAAGTGCAGCAATTACCCCCACCGATATGAAGTGCAGCAATTACCCCCACATACAAGAAATGCAGCTATTACCCCCACATACATGAAATGCAGCAATTACCCCCACAGATATGAAGTGCAGCAATTGCCCATACCTACATCAAATACAGCAATTACCACTACATACATGAAATGCAGCAACTACCCATATATATATATATATATATATATATATATATATATATATATATATATATATATATATATACAGTGTATATATATATATATATATATATATATATATATATATATATATATATATATATATATGTGTGTGTGTGTGTATGTGAAATGAAGCAGCAATTATCTCCACATACATGAAATGCAGTAATTACTACTATATACATGAAATTCAGTAATTACCCCTACATATATGAAATGCAATAATTTCCCCCACATACATAAAATACAGCAATTATCCCCACATATATGAAATGCAGCAATTATCTTCACATACATAAAATACAGCAAATACCCTCACATAAATAAATAAATAAATAAATGCAGCAATTACCCCCACAGATATGAATTGCAGCCATTACTCCCACAGATATTAAATGCAGCAATTACCCCAACAAATATGTGAGCTTAATGCATTGTCACCCGCCCATCCCCCCCACCCCCCTCCTCCCCCCCGATCCAGAAACTGTTTCCTGGTTGCATTTGTGCTGAACTGAATTGCCGTGTTCCTTGCCGAATCCTCGTCTTCTCCACTCGCTTTCCTATCACAGTGTTCTCCCCAGAATTTTTTTCCAGCCGGGTGGTATGAAATCGTAGCCGGGTGGCATGAAAAAGTAGCCGGGTGGGGCAATATGAGAAAATGCTGGGCTGGTACTTCTGTGCACAACTCTCCTTATAGCATAGGAAGAGGTGAGCCGATGACAGCCGGGTGCTCATCAAAACTAGCCGGGTGGAGCACCCGGCTAAAAGAGCCTGGGGAGAACACTGTATCATACTGCAACCGCTGCTCTCTTCCACCCTTACTGAAGGCACGTAAGTAGCTCAATATGAGGGCTTGGTGATGCACCATGGATTAGATACGCCAATCGCATCAACAATGGAGTGGAACTACTTATACCCACTAAAAAGGGGGAAATGGGACTATTTTGTCTCACAGAAGTAGCAAAATGCTGCAGTACCCCTAAAGGGATTTCACTGAAAACAAGGGTTCTGCAAAACCTCTGAGTATGGCCGGACTAGATGCAGGAATAGTGTGTTTGAAACTATAGCTAACGAGATGGGCAAAATGACAAACAAGATGGGCAATGTGCTACTCATTCGGTCTTAGGGATGTAAAACAGAAATATTTTGTGTATCCATCTAGCTGGTTCTTTTTTGTTTTGTTCCAGCTTGATACATTTCAATACATTAGTTCCTTTTTCTTGGGCTTTTACAATTACTGGGCTCATAGTTTTCTTCATTTTTATTTCATTTTGTTTTTCTTGTCTTCCTATTTTTGCATTTACTTAGTTGCTAGTAGCATGAGCTAAATACTTCTGTAAGGCCTGGTTCACATTAGCGTTCGCTATCCGGATTTTCCGGATCTGATCCGGACCGCATACTGTACAAACGGAACGTACGTTCCGCATAGCAATGTAAAGTCTATGCGGACGTTCACACGCGTCCGTTCCGTACAGTACGGAGCCGGATCGGATCCGGACTCTTTTCCAACATGCGCTATTTTTTGGGTCCGGATCTCCGGCCCACGCACCCAGACCGGAGCCGGACCTGAGCCTGACAGCACCATCCGGAACACAGTAACCAATGGGGAACGGAAGGCACAGAACACACTGCCTACAAAAACCTGACGTTCTACCCCACTTCCTATGCGTATGCAAGCGGCCATTTCGGATGGGGACACATGGGCCAAGCATGTCTGGAGTGGAACAGCAGTGACAGACGTGCTGGAGCTGTTTGGCAGAATGTCGGAGGTGGAGGTGAGGCCTACAGCGGAGGAACCTGATTCTACACGTGCACCAGGTGCACCTTCTGCTGACCCCAACATTTTTTTTTTCAAATTTCGCTATTTTTTGCCCACGGATCCGGATGGCAGCCTGATGCATGCCTGATACAAACGGACCGGATCCGGATCGGAACCGTACGGTTCTGATCAGGATCACGTCAGGATCCGATCAGGATCCGGTCCGTTTATTTGCCAAAACGCAAGTGTGAACGGGGCCTAACCTGGGGCTGCTGGCCCAGCCTTCTTCCCGCCCATAGACTTTTGGCAGTTTGCCTGGGGCTGGGCAGGGTGCGTGCAAGGTGTGGTCAGTGTGCTGATCTGACAGGTGCTCAAGAAGGATGTGTGAGTCAGAATGAGTGACCATGCCCCCTTGAGTAAGCCGGAAGACTTTCGGCAAAACATGTCTGGTTTTCTTGGCATAGTTTGCTAAAAAGCAGGATTGGGTCATCCCGCACACCCGCTGTGCTGTCCACTGCTCCAGCACAACACGAGCGCACACAGTGAGTCCTTCCCTGTCAGCTTGGGTTCTTGAGACGGCTTACATGCGTAAGTTGGACCTCATGGCTGAGTGTTAGCTGGCTTGCACCGGCTGGACATCACTGCTGGATGGTGTGTGGTGATCTAGTTCTTCATTGACTGGTCCATCATTATATTCACTGCACCCCTGCATCTGTGCAGATTGGTACCAACTATTTCCTTTGTGTATGTGAATGTGGTGATTTCTCTTTTGTTTGCTCCTGTGGTTTCTGTTCACTATTTCTCCATGTTTTTCTGTATTACCACTTAGTGTCCCTCTCTTTCCCCTTGTCTCAGCTCCTTGGCTTCTGGGATGTATTGTCTGATCCTACTAGTTTTCCTGGCCACCTTCTCTTTGTCTTCATCTGATGAAACTCAGTGATGAATATTCAAGCTGTTCTCCACCTGCTAATGGGAATGGGTCCAGGATGGAGAATGTTGATTTTATGGCAATGTAAACTGTTTTGCAGAGAATGTAACCTTTGTGTAGAGAGGAATGGGAGACCTCTATACGGACATTGATGGTTGCAAGTCTTTCTGCATTCCCTTCATTCCCTATAGAAGAAGGGATGGGAATGTTGGTAGGATATCTCAGGCTGAGGAGTGAAGTGTGCAGGTCTCAGAGAAACATTCTGTGCTACCTACCTATACTCCATGTAGAAGAATAAACAGAAATGGAGGTAGGAGATCTCCAGGCCAGACGCTGCTAATGAGTATCTAAGGCGTCTTTTCCCCACACTGCCAGAAATTGCTTACGGCATCTCGCCATCTTAGGGGGGGTAACGTTAGGTTCCTCTTCACCCCTGAAGACTGTGAGATGCCGAAACAGGCAGAATTTGCAGATTGTTGGTCAAAAGGGAATCCGTACCTCTAAAATGGGTAGCGCTGTGTACCAGTGGATTAGGACCCTCATTAAGTGAGGGTACCCTCTTTAATCTGTGGAAACTGTGAGTGCTCACGCAGGTTGTGACAGTTCCACAGAGGGATCTCTGAAGTGGATTGTGCTTACGCTTCTGACACCCCTGATCACCAGTGCTGTGGCAAACTATGATGCATAATTGATTGGATACCAGGATTTGTCCAGCTGTGGCAGCACTGTTATTCATGTGTAATACAGGGAGAATTCAGGTGGCATTGCTGGGACGTTTCTGGCCCATACTTCTAATGCAGCTAATCTTGTCAGACCTGACAAAATGTCAGAAACATCCCATCTTCTGCTTCTGCATGCTTGTTCAGGGTCTATGGCTAAAGGTATTAGAGGCAGAGGATCAGCAGGACTGCCAGGCAACTGGCATTGCTTAAAAGGAAATATAAAAGCCTCAATGTCCCTCTCACTTTGAAACTCACAGCTACATTGTTGACTTGGTGAGAGGAGGTTATGGTGGCATCCCAACCAGATGGCACTTACAGTAGATTGCTGCTCTGAATGCTGGGAAATCTGTGGGTAGTGTGAGACTGAGAGAATTACCATCCCAGTGTCTGCCAAATTAATCACAAATGATTGTTTCAGCTGTGAAAGGCCGACCTGTGCCTGTCGCTGCTCTGTGCAGTCTGACCTCCTTGTGCACTCAGGGTCTCTACGAGGTATCATCTATTTTTCCCCCAGTTACTTTGAGGTTAAAGTGCTCCAATTTGGCTTAGCTGGGACGAGAGCATGTGAATTCATATGGTTATTCTTAGAATGGATTTTCCGAGATTTCCTAGAAGCAGCTCTGAAATCTGACACCTGACCATTCTCATGTACCAGGTGCTGCCTGTTCCATACATTACATATAATCCCATCTCCACATTGTATACCATTGCCAGCTATCCAAATGTATTGAAAGTAAGAAACCTATGTGACTAAGCTCTCCTGTTAACCTTGCAGGGGTGTTTGCGATCAGCAAGTGTTTTTCTGATCTGGATGTTCTGAGACAGGCCATGAGATTTCTGGGAAGTTCTAATTACAGTGTGCTGTTGGAATGGTTAAAAGAATTACTTTTTTTTTTATTGTTTTCAAAAATCAAACCTGACTAGGAATTAAAGTGGAACACTGATTTTAATAAAAGTGAAAGGCTCCTTTAAGGACCATTACTTTCTTAGTCCCTTAAAGTCACTCTGTGGCAGATGTTGCTTTTATCTTTATACGCTCCTTGTTTAGCTAAGTGCCTGGTCATGTGTACCAGTCATTTCCTACAGCCAGGGCTGGATCTACAGGGCAGCTGACACAGCCACATTGGGCCCTGTATTCAGACGGCCTGCCAACAGATACCTATGTCTGTAAATGCCCCTCTTCCAGTCTTTAAAGAGACTCTGTTATAAACTGCATTTTTCCAACATGCTTGGTCACTCTTTCACTTGATAAACTGAGAGGCAGGGTTGCGCGCTAAAGCCATTACTCTGCACAGGTGATGGTGCCGTCCTGCCTGAAGCACAGCCTGTAGCCAGGGCCAGATTTCTGAAAATACCAAAAAGGCCCGGGCCTCGGTTGCAGCCTTAGGGGACACTTTGACATGAAATAGCAGTTGCCTGTAGTCCCTGGTTCTCTTGTACTGTAGTTGGAACAGTATGAGGATGAGGAGCAAAGAATGGAGTCCCAGGGAATTTCCACATGTGTCAGAAGTGCAGCTGAAGACATTGGATTCCATTCATAAAGCGTTACCGCATTTGGTAATTGGCATTCGTAATTTTTCGGGTACACTTTAACCTTAACCCTTTCCAGCCTTATTATCCTGAATTAATGCTGGTTACGTTGGACAATGCAAAGCCTGCAAGGTTGGTGCACAGGTAAACCGTACATACAGTGAATTTTCTTTTTTACTTATGTTTTTTTTAATCCCATCGATTGCCAAAAGCCGGTTGAGAAGTCTGGAGCTCTAAGGCCAGCCCCACTTGTGTCTTATCACATTGAATTACCTACCTGTGCTGCCATAGGCCGTCTCGTCAGGCTCTGCCATGGCATTTTTTTTCAATGGAGGGTGAGATTTAAGATTAATGACTATTTCAGGGAAAATGGGTAAGTTATTCTTCCATTCGATTGCCAATCCCCTGTTAGGGGACAGTATAGACTACTTTAACAAGAGCCTCAATTATACAGGAGGTACACTTCAATGCACAGGCAGAGAAATGCTGATCTAGAGATATTTTTTATTTATATTATTTTATGATTTAAACTGCCTTGCTATAATAAACTTGTTGCATTCCAGCTTTCCTTTCTTTCTACGCAACAGTCTGTGTAAAATATCCCTCAGTGACCTGTCTGCTATGGTGTGTACACAGCTGGGATATGTGTAAATGGAGTAATGTTCATTTGGAGTGAATTTTACTCCTAGTTTGAAGACTTGCCACTGTTGGCGTTAATCCCTGCATGCCAGTGTGTAGACCTGTATGTGGGGATGAGAATTTAATGGCTGGATGAGGTCATTATGTTAGTCAGATTTTCTTTTGCTCCTCTATAAAGTAGGAAAGAATAGAACCATCAGGTTTTCATTGCTGTAAATGCTTAAGTTGGTTAAATTTCCTTTAAATTCTTATCCTGCTGACAAACCGTTTATTATCTATGCCCACTGCCCCAGGAGACCGACCATAATTATTATTATTCCTCATTTTGATAAGTACATTTTATTGGTTTTGGGATTTAGAAGGATGAGGAGATGTTATTGTTAGCGTTTTGGTTAATATAATAGGTTACAGTTAGCGTAAGGGTATCAGTAAGTGCTAGGTAGAAATATATTGGTAAGTCAATATTAGTGATGTTACAGTTAGGTTAGTGTCAAGGGACCCATACACTCAGCCGATTTTCTGGCCGATCGATCGATCAAAATTGGTTGACCGATCGACCAATAGGCGGCCGATTTCGATTGATTTCGCTTGATTTCAATCGATCTGGCAGGGTGGAAAATCCAGGTCGATCTGTTGAGATTGCTTATCATTTTGCATTGTCCCTAATGGAAATCTGATGGCAAAAAAATGCCATCAGATCGATTTTCAATAGATTTCAAACTGAAATCTATTGGAATTAAAATCCTAGTAAAAATTGTTCCTAAACACATCAGATAGATAAGAAATCTATCTGATGATCTATCTGCTGCTAATCTGATGAGTGTATGGCCACCTTATGCTGGATACACAAGGTTCGTTCCCGCGTTCGATTCCCATCGCTGCGCCGCTCGATTCCCGTCGATTCGTTTATTTCCGACATGTCCGATTCACGGTTCGATGGATCGTTAGGTCAATTTGCCATACTTTACATGGCAATCAACCTAAAAATCATCGAAATGCACTCGGAAATGTTCGGGAATAATCGATTTGTCGGGAATCGAGCGGCGCATTCGATGCGGGAACGAACCGTGTGTATTCAGCATAAAGTTGATTTAAACTGTAGCATTTTATATGTCTGGGTTTCAGAGAGAGAAATGATGTTCAGGATCAGAAAGTAACTACTTTCTGATCCTGAACATCATTTCTCTCTCTGAAACCCAGACATATAAAATCCCACAGTTTAAATCAACTACTAAGTAGTCAGATCACAGCTGAACTTGCTGACTCCCATGTGATCCCTCCCTAAACCTCCCTTCTGATGACTCATGCTGTCTAGAAAGAGAGAAGACAGCATGAGACGTCAGAAGGAATCTGATGAGGAGCAATCAGTGGGAGTTGGCAAGCTTGAGTAAGCCGCATGTTTCCTTGTGGCTGAATAAGACAGATAATAGGTGTTCAGGGTAAGAGACAGCAGGTAACAGTGGATTTGTATGCGTGGAACCACTACAGGGCTAAGAATACAGATGCAAGGGAGGAGTTGTTAGCGATACTGGTGGAGCTGGGCTTAGTAAGGACTCTTTCGTACAGGCAGCTGAAGGCGGTGAATACATCGCCTGTCAGCTGCTCTCTTGGATTGACCGGGCTCTTGTTAGCATTTGGTTGGGATGGTGGAGAGGCATCACCCATGGAGTCACATCTGAGTGCTGCCATACCTGTGCTCAGACACGTCATGTCCTGGTTCTCTGCCGCCGAGTAACGCCACCCCGTTTCAAGCACTGATACGCTTAGTGTTACAAACTCTGCCGTTTAACTGCATTTTAATTGCTTCTGAATGGCGCTCATGGGTGACAGATAAGATGCTGAACTGGACGGCAAGCACGCAGATCAGCCTTCCATCTGAAAGAGGCCTAAGGAGTCTCTTTTTATATTAGGCAGAGTTGAAAGGTAAAAGCTACTATTAGTGGCAAAGCAGGAGACAATTTAGTGTTAGGGCTCATTCACACTGTGGTGCGCTGTCAGTTTTGATGCAACGCACATAGTGTACGCTCTACATGACAACATGAAAGTCCATAGCCTTTCATGTTACCATTCACATTACAGGTGTGCATTCCCATGCATTACAATGTAATACGATGTAACACTTCTGGGAACATCTAATCGCACAACGCACACATTCTCCTGATGGGTTGGCTGCCAACGTCTGCGCTCCTAGTGCACCACAACGTGTATTATAATACAATACAATAACATTTGTAAAGCGCTTTTCTCCCATAAGACTCAAAGCCCATACGTGCGATGACCGCACGATGGCAACACATACACGAAATCGCGTTCGTGTATGCTCTCTGTAGTGTGAATGAGCCCTTAAGGTTCGGGTAGTATAGGCAGGTGATACTGTTTGAGTTAAAAAATGTAAGAGGAACTCCAGTGGAAATAATGTAATTAAAAAAGTGCTTCATTTTTACAATAATTTTGTATAAATGATTTAGTCAGTGTTTTCCCATTGTAAAATCTTTCCTCTCCCTGATTTACATTCTGGCATTTATCACATGGTAACATGTTTACTGCTGGCAGGTGATGTCAGTGGAAGGAGATGCTGCTTGCTTTTTTGGAAGTTCAACCCAGCTGTAAACAACTGTTATTTCCCACAATGCAATGAGGTTCACAGACAGGAAACTGTCAGGACCATGGTCCTGACATCCCACTGTGGGAGGGGTTTCACCACAATATCAGCCAGCCCCCTGATGATCCGTTTGTGAAAAGGAAAAGATTTCTCATGGTAAAGGGGATATCAGCTACTGATTGGGATAAAGTTCAATTCTTGGTCATGATTTCTCTTTAACTGTAGAGCTCTGTGTCAGAAAGTGCAGATGGTGGAAGAGTAATGCCAAAGACTGTTGAACTTTGAGTCATTAGAAAGTGTAAAGAAAAATTCTCTCAAGAACCAAAGTAAAGAGCAGACATGTTTTAGCCTTTTTTCTTTTCTTTCTTTTCTTTTTTACAGAACTAAATTGGATAGACTGCAGCTTTAATAAATGTGTTCTTACACATTGCTTCTTGATCTCTAATGCTTTTGTAGTCTGATTTTACCCCAGAACAGATCTGAGAGCCTCCTGACTATGCAGTCTGTCTAGTGTCTACTGTGTACATTGCACAGGCTCGAATATCTCTGCATCCTTGAGTGGAAGCTATAGCAGATAGTAGACAGACATCTTTGGAGCTGGCATGTGAGGACCAGTTCAGACTACAGTATGAAGATTTTTTGCTTTTTTTCAGACTGGACAGCAGACTCAAGACTCATGGGTCGAAAACTAATGAATTTGTTTGGGCTAATGCACATTTATCCTCTCCATTTTGATCTGTTGCCCAAATAAAACACTTGTTGAATCGCATGCCTCCACTCTAGATTGGCAATGAACTCTGCAATGTCACTGGTAGTGACAAAACCCATAGGGCATTACTACAGACATGGAACTAGGATGGCATGCCGGGTTTTGAGTCAGGGATACGGAATTGCAGCGTTGCCAGGAGCTGGCTGGACGGCCTATGCATGTAGTGGAACCCATAAAAAAAATCTGAGCCCTGTTTAATGTTCAAGTATGTGAGTGTGCAATTTTAACAAAAAAACATTTTTGTTAGAGTTTTACGCTATGGCAGGTGCAAATTTTTATCTTTCAAGTGACATTCATATGAAGGCCAGACCTGTGTGCAGTGAAGATGAGGGGGGAGATTTTGTGACAGGCAGGGGGTGGCCTCAATACCCCAAAGCGATGTGGATCCACCTTGCAGAGGGTCATACATTATGGAGTAAGTGCCCTGTCTGAAGGGGAGGTGGTGGAGCTCACTCACGGAGGGGATCCTTTTGTTTCAGTCAGTCTTCCATGTTCTGTGTGGATTGGAGGCTTATGCAAGCTGCATCCTTACCAAAGGTATCCTTACTCTGTCGCAGTGGTAGAGCTTGCGTTAACAAGTGAACCTGAGAGCTATGCTGGCGGTAGCTTAGCTACTAGTAGGGTCTTCCTAGCTGGACAGGTCAATGGTGATGTTCCAGACTAAATAGGATACCCTGGTGACTGGTCCTTCAAGTATGGGGGTTGGGCAATAGACTAACAACCTGTTCCCGTGAAAACCCAACTGTTAAGAAACCTTCAGAGAAGACTCGGAAATCGAGATGGATGGGCAAGGAAACTGAAGAAGGCCAAGCTCAAATTGGGCTATGGTGAGAAGGAGGAGTGGGAGGCAAGTGAATCACTTGTTCACTGGACTGTATGATACAGTGCTGTCTATATGAACTTATATGCATTATGATTGTATTATTGAACAGACAATTGGGTTGTTAAGTACAGTATATTTGTTATATGTACTCTAGTTTATTTCTGTAGACTATCCCTCTTCATTCCATCCAGCGTGCGCCACATTAACAGTTCAGATCTGTTGCTGAGCATTTAGTTGGACGTAGGATTATTATGTCTGTCTGTAGCGCTCAGTCTGGTTGCTGAATATTACTTAATGAATACAGCCCAATCTTCCTCAAGTCTGGCAGTACGCAGTGCGGGATCCAAGACAAGCAGTCTTCAGTCTGTCTGGATCCTGGGCCTCCCTGCAGGAAATGACTGACCTGGAGATGCAATCTCTGATAGAGTGAGCCAGACTACGCACAAAGGGGGTGCCAAAAGCCCCGAGATTTATAGACACTCTGTACGAAAACGCTGTCAGTAAAAACCCGAAAAACAAAAGGAAAATAATGATAATAATTGAGCTTGTCCATGAAGTCAGCAATGTAACAAGACTCCAGTAAAAGGACTGATATCTTTTCCTTACGGCTGAGTATCAGACAACCAGTGTTTCTCGTCACATTAATCCAGTGCAGGCTTGGAGATACTGCTGCCCAGAAAGCTTTGCCTGAGGGAGCGCCTTGCAGTCAGTTTTTCTGTGCGCATTTTATTCCTTGTGTTTTTCTACACGCCACGCCCATTTAAGCGCAGAAAACCGTGCACATTATTCCACAGTAACACAATGTAATTCATAGAGGAAGTGCGCAAGCTGTGCAAAGGGAACAGCAGGACAGGAATCTGCATCTGAAAAAATGCGTTAGATGTATATAGCCTATTAGTTTGGCACAACTTATTTGAAAGCAAACCTAAAGTGAAAAAAAGATAAAAAAAATACCTCAGTAGAGAGAAGTCTTTAGATAATCCAGAGGCTTCCCAGATCCTGATGTTATACTCCGTTTCAGCAGTCTCTAAGCATAATCAACAAGGGCTTGCCAGATATGCTCCGGTGGCCTGTTTCCCGTCCAGGTACAAGCTTTTTCATACTGGGCATGCTCAGTAAAACGTAGCAGCTTGTGTATGCTTTTTCCATCATGCACGAGCCAGCTTTATTCTATTGGGCATGTGCAGACTGTACTTATGCATGCTCAGTACAGAGAAGCTCATACTTGGACAAGAGCATGGCTAGGAGGAAAAAGAGGGTCCCAAACCATGGTGGTGGGTAGTGGTGCTCATCCAATATTCGGGTATCCGAACTACCCAGATAATCCAAACTTTTTCCACTATCCAAACTTTGAATAGCAATTTGGATATTTTTTTAAATCCGAATAGCACTATCCGACAAACTCGGATTTCCTGTCTGAAATCCGAAGTCCGGGCGGATAGTTAGTTCAGATATCCGAGCAGAAGCCAAAATCACCTTCAATGGCAAAAATCCGAAGGCAGTCAGGCCGAGAGAGAGAAAGAGAGAGAGAGAGACCTTCGAAAGAAATTTTTGCCATTTGAGGAGACTTTTGGAAGCATTTTAAGCCATTTTCAGGTCACTTCCGGTTTTCTATCCGGATATCTTAATCCAGGATATTGGGTTTGGATATTCGAGTTTACTCGGATACCAAAAAGTTCGGATTCGAATATCCGATTCGGATCCGGATACCTGGGTATCCGGATCAATTCGGATTTTGAAAAGGGGTATCCGAGCACCTTTGGTGGCGGGCTTGAGGAGGGTCTGAGAAGCCTCTGGACCATTCAGAGGCCTTCCACTACTTAGGTAAGTATCAATTGTTTTTATCTTCATTTTCCTCACCGATTTGCTTGAATATTTTTTTTTTTTTTGCTTGCTGGGGATGAAAAGTATTTGTTGATACGGTGTTAAAACATCTAGGAGAAAAGAGAATGGAATCAGGGCTAGGATCACTTTATGTACCGGTATATATTAGTATTATCGCTAAAATGTTATGTACAGTGTTATCATTGTACTCTAGAGACATTGACCATTATTGGTACTAAGGTATATAGTGAATTATTTTTACAGTTGAAGGTTTCTGGATAGGATGAAGCACAAAGAAAAAAGTACAATAATTACCGTACATACAGAGAAAATCGCTACATATGTACTGAAGGCCAGAGTCAGACTTATAAAGCTGTTGTATACAGAGTATGTTCTGACTGAGCTTAAAAGGAATGCTTTATTTGTGTTTCATGTTTTACTTGTTTGTATTTATTAAGCTTATTAGAGGTTTTTTTTAAGTATTTGTGTACAAGTAGTTAGAAAACTACTAAACATCACAGATGAAAATGTAAGATTTATTTAGTGTTTAACTGGCAAGATTTGCAAATACAAGAAAGTCATTGCTTTTCTACAGCGTAGTAAAGATAAGCTAGCTCCACAGACAGTGGATAAGTAACTAAGGGGGGTGTTCAGGAAATAATGGTTAGGTATTCCCTGGGCATGGCAATTTTACCAGTATTCCCGACAGTGGGTTGTGTGCATTGCATGATTAGCACAACCCACGTAACCTATAAAACACACCCGTTGCCATGGTACCCATGAAGTGGAAGGCAAATACTGACTCCACCCAGAGGAAAGCTCAACAGAAGCTTTACTTCCTCCGCCAACTGAAGAAGTTCGTCACAAAAACTCCTGACGAATTTCTATACCGCTACCATTGAATCCGTCCTCTGTTCTTCCATCACTGTCTGGTATGCTGTCTCCACTGAAGACGACAGGCGCAAACTACAGAGGGTCATCAGGTCAGCGGGAAAGGATCATCGGGAATACACTCCCTGCCCTAGACTTCCTCTATAACACTAGACTACTCTCCAGAGCACTGAAAATCGCCAAGGATCCCTCCCACCCTGGCCACCAGCTTTTCAATCAGCTCCCCGTGGGGCAGAGATACCTGAGGTACCGGTCCATCCTCACAAAGACCACGAGACACAAAAACAGCTTCTTACCCTCAGCTGTAATTTCGCTGAAGTATATAAACTCTGCCCGCGCTCTTCCCCCGTAGGCCCCCCACGTTGACTTTTCCTGCCTGTAAACCACATGGCAGTTGTGTTTGAAAATGTATTATGTATGTCTTTGAGATGAAGTGATGTCTACTATGTTCTATGCTCTGTTGTCTTTTATGTTCCTATGTATATGCCCTGTATTCATGTGTCAAGCCCAATTCCGGGCACGACCCAGTGGTGCTTGGCGAAATAAACGCGATTCTGATTCTGATCACACAATTAATGTAATTCGTGGGTTGTCTGTACTGAATTACAGAGTACAGATTTTAGGCTACAGAATAGTTGCAGTTTGTTCTTAGGGCTGGTTCAGACGGACGCTTTTGCGGCGTTTTAGACGCGATGCTTTTAGTGATCTACCGCCGTCTCATTCAAGTGAATGGGAGCGTTTATGGCTGGCTTTTGCAAGCTTTCATAAACGCCTGGCAGTTGATCCCCGCCTCACGTCTAGGCTCGAAAACGACATGCTGCTTCTGGCAGGCGGTTGCGTCCGGTCGCATCGCATTCGAACGCATACGAAAGCACGCGAAAGCCCCAGAAACGCCTATAAATGCGTCTGGAGGAGGGGCCGGGAGGGTATGAAGAAGGAACCACAATGCAAAGCGGCAGGAAATCTCACATGCGACAGCAATGGCGGCAGCAGCAGCAGAGCGCAGGGTGGAGCTGGGAGAGCTTGTGGAGCAAATCCATGGCCAACCAGCAATTTAAGACTGTAGCAGCAAAGATCATAGCAACAGCATCCGGAAATCTCGCGCATGGGAGGCTGTCTGCAGTCACTTTTTTGAAAATTACCAACAGTACAGCCCATCCACGAAAGATAGCATTTGTAAGTATACTGTGGCTCACTGCATGATTTGATTGTATTGTTTAACTGACATGTGCCCCACTGAATGTGCTTTGTACCTCCCCTCAGGCCCACTGAATGCATTGTACCGCACCTCAGGCCCACTGAATGATTGCATTGTACCGCACCTCAGGCCCACTGAATGCATTGTACCACACCTCAGGCCCACTGAATGATTGCATTGTACCGCACCTCAGGCCCACTGAATGCATTGTACCGCACCTCAGGCCCACTGAATGATTGCATTGTACCGCACCTCAGACCCACTGAATGATTGCATTGTACCTCCCCTCAGGCCCACTGAATGATTGCATTGTACCGCACCTCAGGCCCACTGAATGATTGCATTGTACCTCCCCTCAGGCCCACTGAATGATTGCATTGTACCGCACCTCAGGCCCACTGAATGATTGCATTGTACCGCACCTCAGGCCCACTGAATGAAGCATTGTACCGCACCTCAGGCCCACTGAATGCATTGTACCGCACTTCAGGCCCACTGAATGATTGCATTGTACCGCACCTCAGGCCCACTGAATGATTGCATTGTACCTCCCCTCAGGCCCACTGAATGATTGCATTGTACCTCCCCTCAGGCCCACTGAATGATTGCATTGTACCGCACCTCAGGCCCACTGAATGATTGCATTGTACCGCACCTCAGACCCACTGAATGCATTGTACCGCACCTCAGGCCCACTGAATGATTGCATTGTACCGCACCTCAGGCCCACTGAATGATTGCATTGTACCGCACCTCAGGCCCAATGAATGATTGCATTGTACCGCACCTCAGGCCCACTGAATGATTGCATTGTACCGCACCTCAGGCCCACTGAATGCATTGTACCTCACCTCAGGCCCACTGAATGATTGCATTGTACCACACCTCAGGCCCACTGAATGCATTGTACCGCACCTCAGGCCCACTGAATGCATTGTACCGCACCTCAGGCCCACTGAATGCATTGTACCGCACCTCAGGCCCACTGAATGATTGCATTGTACAGCACCTCAGGCCCACTGAATGCATTGTACCGCACCTCAGGCCCACTGAATGGTTGCATTGTACCGCACCTCAGGCCCACTGAATGATTGCATTGTACCGCACCTCAGGCCCACTGAATGATAGCATTGTACCGCACCTCAGGCCCACTGAATGCATTGCACCGCACCTCAGGCCCTCTGAATGATTGCATTGTACCGCACCGCAGGCCCACTGAATGATTGCATTGTACCGCACCTCAGGCCCACTGAATGATTGCATTGTACCGCACCTCAGGCCCACTGAATGATTGCATTGTACCGCACCTCAGGCCCACTGAATGATTGCATTGTACCGCACCTCAGGCCCACTGAATGATTGCATTGTACCACACCTCAGGCCCACTGAATGATTGCATTGTACCGCACCTCAGGCCCACTGAATGCATTGTACCGCACCTCAGGCCCACTGAATGATTTCATTGTACCGCACCTCAGGCCCACTGAATGATTGAATTGTATCTGTCTTCTGGCCTTGTGCTTGCTACAACCTCCCAATAAGCTCAAGGTTTTGTAACAAAACATTTTGTAACTTGTATATGCAACCTATGTACTATCACATTAGTAATTTCATTTTTCTGTCTTTTTCCCTCAGTAAAAATGGTCAAAAAAATGGAAATCTATTCGTGATAGATATTCAAAAGATTTGCAGGAAAGCCGACAAAATCGAAGCGGACAGGCTGCATCTCGTTACAAGTTTCATCCACTTTTCGAGGAACTTGCATTCCTGAGGAGGACAATGGAGAGAAGAAGGTAAAAAAAATAATAATAAAGTATTGTGTTGGGTCATGCGTCTCTCAACTTTCTCTTCACAATATCCCACAGATTCTCTATGGGGTTCAGGTCAGGAGAGCAGGTGCCAGGTCGTGATGAAAAATGAAATCTTCATCTCCATAAAGCTTTTCAGCAGATGGAAGCATGAAGTGCTCCAAAATCTCCTGATAGCTAGCTGCATTGACCCTGCCCTTGATAAAACACAGTGGACCAACACCAGCAGCTGACATGGCACCCCAGACCATCACTGACTGTGGGTACTTGACACTAGACTACAGGCATTTTGGCATTTCCCTCTCCCCAGTCTTCCTCCAGACTCTGGCATCCTGATTTCCGAATGACATGCAAAAGTTGCTTTCATCCGCAAAAAAGTACTTTGGACCACTGAGCAACAGTCCAGTGCTGCTTCTCTGTAGCCCAGGTCAGGCGCTTCTACCGCTGTTTCTGGTTCAAAAATGGCTTGACCTGGGGAATACACCACCTGAAGCCCATTTCCTGCATACGCCTGTACACGGTGGCTCTGGATGTTTCTACTCCAGACTCAGTCCACTGCTTCCGCAGGTCCCCCAAGGTCTGGAATCGGTCCTTCTCCACAATCTTCCTCAGGGTCCGGTCACCTCTTCTCGTTGTGCAGCGTTTTCTGCCACACTTTTCCTTCCCACAGACTTCCCACTGAGGTGCCTTGATACGGCATTTGGGAACAGCCTATTCATTCAGAAATGTCTTTCTGTGTCTTACCCTCTTGCTTGAGGGTGTCAATGATGGCCTTCTGGACAGCTGTCAGGTCGGCAGTCTTACCCATGATTGTGGTTTTGAGTAATGAACTAGCCTGGGAGTTTTTAAAAGTCTCAGGAATCTTTTGCAGGTGGTTAGAGTAGGTCGTTTACAGAACCTTTTCATGATATGCTATTTTTTTTACCAGATCCTGTAGTTTTTATAATATTCTCATTTGTTTTGCAATACATATGTTTTTTTTTACCTTGCAGAACAAATACAAATGTCCAGGAAACTGAGGCCCAGGAGGAGCAAGGAAGTGAGGCCCAGGAGGAAGATGACGCAAGTGTAGGATCTCTAAATACCTCAGTAAGATCCTCTTCTAAAAACCTGGAGACTGAGGAGGAGTCACTGGAGGAGAGTGGAAACACACAATCCACTGTAGCAACAACATCGACTGGTCAAAGGCCTAGATCACCCATAGTTACCGCTCCAAGGAGAAATCGGGCTAGAAATGTCGTACCAGAACAAAATGCTGAAGTTTTGTCCCTAATCAAAAATGTTGAAACTAGTGTTGCACAACTAATTGAACCAAAAGACAGCCTAGGAACTTTTTTTAGGGCACTGGAAAAAGAAGCAAGGGAGGTTCCCAAAGAAAAGTGGGATGAGATGAAACAAAGACTGTTCGCACTCGTGATGAACATGAAGACAACTAGTGTCCCATCAAGGGAGAGTTGGTCTGGGAGCACATCGCAGGAGGCTGTGCCACATTACTATTTTCCCGGGAGTTATAGCCAAATGGTACCTCCATATCAACTAAACTGGCACCCATACCCCCAACTACCATAAAGTAGCCACACGCAGGGTCAAGCCATAGGACAGGCAACTAATGTACAGCATCCATCATTGCCGGCCACTTTAGAAAGAAGCACAGCAGAGGCTGTATCTGCCTCCCTACAAATGGACTCTCGTTGTACACCGCCTATAATTGAAGATATATGATACAGTTTTTTAAACATGTGTGGCACTTGTGTAGTTGTGTGGTGGCTGAGGTGGAGATGGTCCATCCCCTCATGGTAGGACTATCTGTCTGTGTCCTGGGGTGAGGCTTTGCCTTCCCCAGGCCACAGGCAGAGGGTCCCCCATGGGGTGACGGACTTTCTCTACTTCAGTCAAAGTCCTTTTTGTGCACTGCACTAAATAGTTGTGTACTTTTTGGTTAGCTTCATAACTAGTTTTGTATTATTTGTACAGTTGTACAGTTATTTTTATATAACATATTGTTAAAGACCTACTTTTTGGTTACGTCAATAAAAAAAAAATTGTTTCTCAAGAACAATGTGTGTATTTACTTTATTACGCAATGTGTACTGCTTCCTGGAGGTCCACTATACCCGCATGCTTGCTCCCAAGGATTTTTTCAAGGAACTAGCATGCGGCTATGCCTTCCCTACACCACCCCACCACCAGACAGTAATTAAGCACCAGAATATGGACTACCATGTCATATTTTGCTGCTTTCCCAAGTCCCACTACACCCGCATGGAGTATAGGAAGTACAAAGGTATTTCTCATACTGCAGACACATAACCAAGGCCTTTCCCTTTACAAAAACTCACTTCCTGTTAAAAACACTTTCCATTCCCTTTAAAAAAAAAACACCCCACTTCCTGTAAACAAGCTCTTTTCCTTTAAAAAAGAAAACCCACTTTCCGTGAACAAGCCCTTTTCTGTTAAAAAAAAAAACCCACTTCATGTAAACAAGCCCTTTCCCTTTTAAAAAAAAACACTTCATGTAAACAAGCCATTTCCCTTTAAACTCCCCCCCCCCCCCACTTCCTGTAAGCAAGCCCTATCCCTTTAAAAAAATCCCAATTCCTGTAAACAATTCCTTTCTTAAAACGCCCACTTCCTGTAGCCAGCAAAAGCCCAGAAAACGCAACGCTCACAAAACACTACTAATATGAAAGCTATTAAAAGCCTTCAAAAGCCCTTAAAAGCTTAGCTGTTAAACGCCAGCGTTCTTGGGAAATAAACACAGGCGTCCGAACGCGGCGTTTAAAAAACGCACCACAGACGTCCGTCTGAACCAGCCCTTAGTCAGTTTTGGAAATTGATAGCTAGTTGCTAATTGTAATGGAAAGGTTACATTTAATAAAATTGAATAGCAAAAACATTTGTGCACCATTAATATGTGTTTATAGCAAACCTTTTCTGGCAAGAGTGGAGATTCCCTTGTACCCTGTGTTCTCCGTTGCTCTGCAGACACATTTATCTTGTCTCTCACCTTCTGTCTTCCTCTTCCAGATTGAGGTATTGCTGGAGCTGTGGAGAGAGATCAGATCCACCAGTCCCTCCTCATTCCAGAGTCCCCCGAGCAGCTGCTCCATCCTGGCCGACCCGCCGGTGATAAAGGAAATGGTGACGCAAGAGATTCGCATGTTGCTGCTAAGTGTGAGGAGCAAAGCGCGGCACCAAGGCCTGTAAGTGACAGCAGTGTGCTCCTCAGCATGGCACTGCGGTACCCATGTAATGTCTCCTCCTCGTCTGCAGTCTGTTGCTTAAAGAAAAATTATAATGCTTTTCACTTTACCACTTTACACTTGAGGGCCTTGAAGTGACATGGCGAAAAAAATGTGTATGAAGAGTGCCAGCCCTACTTAGAATGACTATTCATTTGCAATGACAGATTATCTGCAGTTGGACCGTACCTTAGCACTCAGGGCTGGTGCACACTAAGAGCGGTTCTCAGCGTTTTTGAACCACTTGCCAGGGACGGGGACCGCTTGGGAATGGGATGGTGCACACCAGAGAGGTTTGTTTTTTCCCTAAACGCAAACTCGGGGGCTGCAGCATTTTTGCAGTTTTCTGAGGCGTTTCTGCCTCAATGTAAAGTATTGGAAAGTGGAAAACGGCTCTGAAAAACGCAAGATCAGAGCGATTTTCCAAGCATTTTTTGTTACAGAGCCTGTTCAGTTACAGCTTTACTGTAACAAAATATAAAATCTGCTACACAAAAATACTCCAAAAAAGGTTAGGCATGTTTAGAAAACCTTTGTAAACATGCCTAAAATCGCTCTGAAAAACCTTTTTTGAAAAATTCTAGCGTTTGCGGGTCCGCTAGTGGTTTTTGGTGTGCACTGGCACTCAATCATAATGATAACTATTTAGAGGTCAGAAAACTCCTGTGTGGCTGAGAAACACTTCTGAGTCCAGGGAACACATAAAAAATGAAAATGAAAAATAAAGTGTTAATACTTCTATATCACGTTTCTTTAGTTAGGCTCTAAGCAATGGCGTAGCTAAGGGGCTTTGGGCCCCAGTGCAAGTTTTACATTAAAGCGGACTCAAACCAAACATTTTTTTTTATTCAAAATATTTAGTTGCACCACTCTGACACATACAAAGATAAATAAACACTCCTTCAAGCCTATGGGCATTTCAGTGCATGCTTTTCACCCTCCTCTTTGCATAACTAGGGTTATACTGGGGGCAGCCATTAGCAATTCCTCCTTTGCTGGACACCATCTACTTCACCAGTTTGCCGGATTATTTGCCGGCAATATGAAAGGAAGGGACGGGTTTCTCCAATAAATGTAAAATATTTTATATTTGTCATCATGCAGCTGAAAAAAGGCTGCTATTTATTATTATAATTTAGAAAATATATTTTATTTCTGAAATCTTGTATTTTTAGTTTGGGTCCACTTTAACAGTTTGTTAATGATTACCACTATTCAAAGCATCTATAGAAGTGATAATTATCTATAGAAGTGATAATTTTCAGCACAGGAACAATAAATACTACTGTTGAGGGAGGGCTCCTCAGTTTTGTAGAAAGCCAATATTCCTACTAGTATATTTGTGGTATGTGTGAGGAAGCTAGATTGCCGAAGGAAAACTACACAAACGTCGGGAGAACCTACACACTCCATACAGATAGTATTTTGTCTGTGAATTAAACGTGGGACTCTAGGGATAACCACATAGCCAGGGGTGTAGCTACCCGCAGAGATGTCAGCTAGGCCCCACAGCCCTGATCCCCATCTGTGATGTGGAGCCCAGGGCCTGGGGGGCCCATTCCTGTACATAATGCAGAGCGGATGTGGAGTGTAACATATTACCTCCTTCTGGCAGCAGGACAGGTCCTCTCCAGTATTCGGTGTACAAGCGCCATACAGCCAATCACTATACGGCTTCTTTCCCTTCAAGTCTTGTGACAGTGACAGAAGCTGCATAGTGATTGGCTGTACGGCACTTGTGCACTTTAGAGGAATAAAGAGGACCTGTCCCGCTGCTGGAAGGAGGTAGGCTGGATAGTGTACTGGTTAAAGAGAACCCGAGGTGTGTTTAAAGAATGTTATCTGCATACAGAGGCTGGATCTGCCTATACAGCCCAGCCTCTGTTGCTATCCCAAACCTTACTAAGGTCCCCCTGCACTCTGCAATCCCTCATAAATCACAGCCATGCTGTGAGGCTGTGTTTACATCTGTAGTGTCAGTCTCAGCTGCTCCCCCGCCTACTGCATAGCTCCGGTCCCTGCCCCCGTCCTTCCCCTCCAATCAGCAGGGAGGGAAGGGATGCAGGCGGGGACTGGAGTTCTGCAGGAGGCGGGGAGAGAAGCAGACTGACACTATAGAGGTAAACACAGCCATCTCTGACAAGCTGTTTGTCAGCAGCGTGGCTGTGATTTATGAGGGATTGCAGAGTGCAGGGGGACCTTAGGGGGGGTTGGGATAGCAACAGAGGCTGGGCTGTATAGGCAGATCCAGCCTCTGTATGCAGATAATATTCTTCAAACCCACCTTGGGTTCTCTTTAAGGGCTCTGCCTCTGACACAGGAGACCTGGGTTTGAATCTAGTCTCTTCCTGTTCAGTAAGCTGCACCTATTTAGTAGGAGACCTTAGGCAAGTCTCCCTAACACTGCTGCTGCCTATAGAGTGCGTCCTAGTGGCTGCAGCTCTGGAGCTTTGAGTCCGCCAGGAGAAAAGCGCGATATAAATGTTCCGTGCTGTTGTTGTTGCTAATATACGATGCTCCGGTGCTGCCCCTAGGCCCCCACAATGACAGTGGTTTCAGGGTCTATTGTTATGCCCCATAGCCAGCATCTGCCCCAAAGAATTGACCTGGCAGTGTTGGTGGGATGAGGAAGATTACCCTCTGTCCTGTTACATGGGGTTGGGCACATCCACGCTGGGATTGGAGATAGCTTATTTTTCCTTATATGGGCCAAGACTTGTTTAACTTGGACTTAACAGAGATGTTTTCTTCAGCTCCATAAACTTTGCCTTGTAGTTTTACTTCTCACGTTTTGCCATATAATCCACTACAGAATGTCACCTGCTGGCATTTAAAAGGGGTCCTATCCTTTGCAGTAGCGTATGACGTAAAACAATAGTTCTGCACGTCAGTAACATCAATAACCGGACGGCTGTCATCGCCTGCTCTGTAATTGCGTCTCTTGGGTGTCGCAGTTCAAGAGATGCGATGAATGCAGGCCAGTCCTGGAATGCTTTCTGGTTAATCCCGCCTGAGCCGTCCTATTCATCATCTCCAGAACAACATAGTGTTTCAGTGGAAAATCTTCCAGCTTCTCCTGTAAAAGCTGCCCTATCCCAATACAATGGGCCTCTAATTGGTTATTTCATAGCAACTGGGCTGCCCTGCATGGCATGCAGTGCAGCCTGGGGGTCCGCTTTGTTGGCACAACAATAGAGTCGTTCCTGTGGTGTCAACCCATCTATCCATTGTGTCACCTCTCACCCCTTTATAGAGATTCTGTACCTCTCCTCCTATTGTCCCCGTGCTTATAACTGCCTGTTCTGGTGATGTCCTTCACTTCAGATATCTGGTCCCACAGCAGGGTGATGACATTTTACTGGCTCATGCAGAGAACTGGTAATGGGCACAGAAAACTAACGCTGGACCTAAATACTGAGAGAATTTTGGTGATTTAAGGTGGAACTCCAGTCACAGATATGGGGCAATGGTGCTTTCAGTGTGGCCAGGTGAAAAACCTGTAATCTGTCATTACTTGTCATTGTTTTAGATACAGCAATTGTTCATAACAGCTGTATGCGTTCCCTGTCTCTCAGCTGTGTTTTTTTTTTTTTGCCTAGCTTTTAAACTAACAGGCTCCATGCCTTAATCCTTCCCTATTCCATTTAGTCCCAATTGATGAACTATGAACCTTTCTATCTATCCCCTGCACTCAGAAGATGTTCTCTGCTTAGCAGGAGTTTTATGGCTGTAATTCCATATCAGTGGGGTCACGCTATAAGGTACATACACCTTTGACAGGTGTCGTCTGTGGGGGATCAGGACCTGTGTTGCTATATGGGGGGCCAACAAAGGGCCGACAAGTAGCGTGGGTGTGATGTCACACCGCAGGCAGTGGAGTGACGCGATCAATAGGATTGGCGGGGAATCGACTGCGCTGGGGGTGAGTATATCCGCCAGGCGGATAAGCTCGCAGGTTGGAGGTCGGGGCTGCCATACACACGCCTGTTTATCGGCTGAGGCAGTGGTTATTAGTCGACTTAGGGAAGGCCTGTGTACAAGCCTATAGTCTGACTAGATTGCCGACTAGAGAGAAACTGTCACTTGCACACCTGAATAGGTTAACTCTTTCAGGGTAAATCAAGTTATATGCAGGAATGAAGAGGGGGGGCAAGATAATCTTTGGACCCAAAAAACATAACAGAGACAAATACCAGGAGGCAGTAGTTCAATATATTAAAGGATAAAATGTGTAAAGAGGGTCACTCCCAAATTTTGGATAGCACAAGAACTGCAAACAGTAATGAGGCTTACAGAGCAGTAGTTGGGTAGATCCTAGGGATAAGACCTACTCTAAAAACACAATCTTGCAATGGATGTGTGGGGTGGAGGCCCCAAAAATATATAAAATAATTAAAAAAGAGAGGTGTAGTTGGCTTACCTTACCCCTAGATGACAAAACAGACAGCCAGTGCAACACAATTAAGTTTTTCAAGCGTTTTATTGCACAAATCAAGGTCCGATTACGCATTTCCCGGGCGTTTTCCGCTTCATCAGGTCAGTTAAATTTCCAAAAAGTGTCTACTGGCCAGTGATAGTTAGACACGAGTGTGTCCTGGAGGACAATCCAGGCCAAGTTTGCTGTATCACCTTGATCCTTCTCCAGTGTCTCCAGCCCAGAAGAACCTCAGTAAATCAGGACCAGTGTCTCTTCATGCTAAGGTGCCCATTGACAATACAATTTAGTGTACGATTGTCTTTCCAAACTATCAGATCAGCTAGTATTGATGGTACCACTCGACTACAAATTTGTTGATTGTTTAATCGATCTATTTTTTTGGATTCATTTCAATTGAAATGATCGGATTGGTTAAATTTGAATGTTTGCCTTCTGTTTCATTTGTTTCTATGTTTTAAAATGTTTGAAATAAGTGTTCTGTTTTAACAATCATTGAATGACATATGACAATATATCTGATTAATCGCTGCTGACATCCCATTGAAAGTCCCTAGATCAAACTGTTTACTAATCAACGTTATTGGGATGTGGGGAATTTATGTTGAATTAATTTAATCCACTAGTGTTGATGCCTAGAGGTTGCACACAGGCTTGTGTTTTGCTAACCAATCAGCCACTATGCTGTCCTATGCAATTAGTAATACTTTATATGTTTGAAATGTTCAGCTGTCGTGGGACTTGCTCAGCCAATAGCTGTAAGGGCAGAGACATGGCTGCTATAATAATGTCAAATGCTATTAGATTAATTGTTGTAAAGTGTTTTATGCGTAAGTGATCTCCGCTGATCGCCTTCCCTAATGTCTAATCTCTTCATCCTCTTTGCTGGTGGTAATTAATCTGTATTGATTGCAGGAAGAGCTGCACACAGTCCCAAACATACATAATGTTTTATTATTTCGTATATATATAGCGCCGACATCTTCCACAGCGCTGTACAGAGTATATAGTCTTGCCTCTTGACTGTCCCTCAGTGGGGCTCACAATCTAATCCCTACCGTAGTCATATGCCTATGTATGCATCATGTAATGTATTGTTATTTATTTATTGTATTTATGAAACGCCAACATATTACACAGCACTGGACATTAGTTAAGGTTAAAGGAATACTGTAGGGGGGTCGGGGGAAAATGAGTTGAACTTACCCGGGGCGTCTAATGGTCCCCCGCAGACATCCTGTGCCCGCATAGCCGCTCACCGATGCTCCGGCCCCGCCTCCAGTTCACTTCTGGAATTTCAGATGTTAAAGTCTGAAAACCACTGCGCCTGCGATGCCGTCTCCTCGCTCCTGCTGACGTCACCAGGAGTGTACTGCGCAGGCCCAGTATGGTCTGTTCCTGTGCAGTACGCTCCTGGTGACATTAGTGGGAGCGAGGACACGGCAACGCAGGCGGGGCCGGAGCATCGGTGAGTGGCTGTGCGGACACAGGATGTCTTCGGGGGACCATTAGAAGCCCTGGGTAAGTTCAACTCATTTTCCCCCGACCCCCCCTACAGTATTCCTTTAAAGACAATATTTAGGGGTGACATACAGCAATAAGCCTATACAGGAATACATGCAAACCAGATCACGCAGCACAGTATGGGCTTGATTCACTAAACCATGATATGACAAATAGCACACCTTATCAACAATATCACACCTTATCAAAGATAGCACACCTTATCAAAGTTAACACACCTTATCACAGTAGCATAGTGAGTGCTACGAACCCGCAGGGGCTCAGGGCAGGACAAGTGCCATTGCCAATTAGCATGCATAAGTTTGCAGCGCTCGCTATGCTACTCTGATAAGGCATGTTAACTTTGATAAGGTGTGCTATTTTTGATAATGTGTGATATCTTTGATTTCCTGCAGTATATGCAGTGCAGTGCCAGAGTGAAAAGGTGAGTTTTGAGGGCCTTCTTGAAGATGTTGAATGAGGGGGGAAACCTAATGGGGGATGTAGGGAGTTCCATAGTGTATGTATCGTAGTCTAGGGCCAATTTTAGTGGTAAGCACATTAACTTATGTGGCTTGGAATAGACACAAGTGAAACAGAGAGCCCAATATGGTGTAGTATTTAAGATAATGTTGATGTAATATCAGAAGTATAGTAATTATACTCACAAACAAGGGTCACCGCAAAGGCAACCACTGGAAAGGCAGCTGGGGAGAATTTTGACCTGACCCCACTCAGGTAATAAGAAGTCGCTCTCTGTAGACAGGAAAACATGGGGATACACCCCCCACCCAGGGTGGACTACATCAATTGCAAGAGGTTTATGCTTGCTGGCGCCTTTCTTTTTTACCTCTTATAATAACTTATCTGTATGTTTTTGGGATGTGTGAAGAAACCGGAGTGTCCAGAGGAACCCCACGCAGACACAGGAAGAACATACAAACTCCATGCAGATAGCGCTCAGCGTCATATGCAGAGGTTGTCTTTTGCAAATAGACATATGAGTGTTGGCAGTATCCATTCAGTGACTATTCTACTACATGAACTTGGTATGGTTGTACAATCAAGATTCTATCATTGATGAAGGTGCCCATTAACCGTACCATTTTTTCATCAGATGCGAGCTTTCAACACAATATTTATGATCAGAAGGTAATTATTGATTGTTCCCATAAACAAGGTGATTAGCGCATTTTCTCCCTTTCAATTCGATCGTAAAATCCAACATTTGGATTGATTACATTTTCTGCTCCAATCAACCATAGAATTGTTTTACATCGATTTTCGTCACACACTGCGCAGTTTTCTGTACAATTCAATCATAAAAATCACATTGAAAGATAGCATCTGATGGAAAAATTGTATCGTTAATGGGCACTTTTACTGTCAGGCATACCGGTAAAACTGCAGCTTTACTGTTCTTTCCTGCATACAACTCATTGTGGGTTGGTGCACACCAAGAGCGTTTCTGAGCGCTTTTAAAAACACCAGTGCTTTGAAAAGTGCTTGGCTAATGTATTTGAATGGGACGGATCACACCAGACCGATGTGATTTTCTCCCAGACGCAAACGCGGGTCCTGCAGCATTTCTGCTGATTTCTGAGGCGATTCAACCGCAATGTTAAGTATAGGAATGTGAAAAATCGCTCTGAAAAACACTAGATTAGAGCGATTTTCCAGGCGTTTTTGTTACAGAAGCCATTTAGTTCCAGTTCTACTGTAATAAAAAATGCTACAACAAAACACTCCAAAAATCGCTAGGCATGCTTAGAAAATCGCTGTACACATGCCTAGAGCTGCTCTAAAAATCACCTCAAAAAGCGTTGAACGTTTGCGATTACGCTAGCGCGCTTTGTTTTGCACTGGCCCTGACTCTGGATTGTATTGAGCTTACATAGAAGTGCTAGATTTCCCTTGGACTTGCATTATATGCAGTGCAGTAAATGACACAATAGTGTGCTGAGCGACGAGTAGGATTAGTAAAGTGCCTTGAAAAAAACAGCATGGAGAGAACACTGAATAGACGGATAATTAATAATTTAAACTAGCTTCACACCTCACTGACAATGCCCGATGCCTGTGTGCCTCACCTCACAGTATAGCTTGTGGATCTACCCATTCCATTCAGGTAATACAGTTATCTGTATAGGACACCTGTGTCTTTCTAAATTACATACTAGTAGATCACATTCAGAGTTCAACAGCACTCTCAGAAATGTTTCAGAAAATTACCAGTAGGTTGTGAGTAAAGAATCTGTCTGGCTATATATGCATACTGCAGGGGCTTGTGCTGGGGGTGTCATATCTATAAACATTGTGTATTTCTGTATTTCAGTGATGAGGATCAGGCCTTATCCAAATACAATTCCAAAGTAGTGTCCTATGTGATGGGGCCAGGGCAGCCGGAGAGCAGAGCCAGGTCCAGAGAGGGTGGATGGAGTCGCCCGCAGAGTGCCAGCCGGGGTGGAAATGAGCGGTGAGTGCACAGGGATGAAGAAATGAGTAAATGTGACATAAATAGAGAACATAGTAAGCATGAGCAAGCTAAGTTCTAATAGCAAGCAGGTTGGTCAGGGCTTGTTCACACCTAGGGCGTTTTCGCTATTTTTTAAGCGTTGGCGATTTGCAAAATCGAAAGCACTTGTGCAATGATTTCCTATGAGTGAGCTCACATCTGAGCGGTTTGTTTCATTTTTAGGGTGAATTTGCTACAATGGAAGGTATAGGAAAAGTGCAAAACACTCACAAAATCGCATATTGTGGCGATTGCGTTCGCACTTTCACAAATAAATACATCAAAAAGTTCACTTCCTGACTTCTGTCAGGAAGTGAAAAAACAAATCGCTTTGAAAAGCGCTTTACACAAAATCGAAGTGCGCAGGTAAGTGCCGGGAGGAGAAAAAAAAGTGCAAAAAAAAAACGGAAATCGCTGGCGTCAGCGATTTCAATTTTAGATGTGAACAAAGCCTCAGTGATTACAGGCAGATATTCCTTCCCATACTTTGGTTTCATGCACTGTTTCATAGGCCAAGCTGCACTATAGCTAATTTCTCTCGGTATTCTGTTGGCGGCCAGCCAGGCCAATCAGGTCTGACCAGGTGACACCAAATGTAAGAAGAACAACAGATGCCAGACATTATCCAGCTTCCCTGCATTGCAGTCAAAACATTGTATCCGATATGTGAGAAGGCAAATGTGCAGTTCAGTTTGTGGTGAACTGTGAAAAGCTGGTGGCAGCTTGTAGTCCTGTTGAACATCAAGTGACAACAAAATGAGGAGAATCACAGTAACATAACAGTATGTGCCCACCATGAAAATGTCTTGCTTAAGAAAACCAAGCCAAAAATATAAAGATACCAAGTGAAATAATAGTAAAGAGTATAACAAAGGAAAACACTTCTCCAAGTGACAATCAGCCTATTGGGCCAATCAAATTGCAGGGATCTCGTCCTTTGAAACCACTGGACCCAAGGGCCTCAAGGCGGAATGGGATGAGCTGAGAACCCATTATTGGGATGTAGCAGGTGTAAGTTACTAGCGTCTGTATGCACAGAGGGCTCCTCTAAACTTAATTACACATACTACGCTTCCATTAGCGCACTTAGCGTGCAGAGAGTCAAAATTAAGGCATGCAGACTACCTTATATACTTCCGTATAAACCTAATTTTTCAGCACAAAAAAATGTGCTGAAAAGTTATCTCCTCAGCTCATATGCGAGTCAGTGGAGCAAAACAGATGGTGGAACAGGTTTTTTTTTTACAGGCAGAGGATCGTAAGGATTGTGCACTAGTGAACCTGCTCTTGCCAGCTGGCTCCCTGATGTGTCCCAGCCTCCCATCCCCTGCAGCATGGTGTGGAGAGTGCGCAAGACTTCCTGTGTCCCCTGGCTTGTGGAGCAGAACGTGCAAGCAACGTATCATCGGTGCAATGATTGGGGATTCTTCTTGTGTGGCAAACGCTGTGTCTCATATCTATGATGCCACCTAGTGGCACCTTGAGACACAGCTGTATCATCCTTCGGTTGTGGTGAGAGGGGATGACTTGCACTGGGGGCACATCTGGCTACTGTGGAGGGGGCTATACTGGAGAGGGGGCTTATACGTGAGTCAATCACTTTTTCCTGGTTTCAGAGGGAAAAGTGGGTACCTCGGCTTATATACGGGTTGGCTTATATGCGAGTATACACCGTAAATAGTGCGAGTAACAGGAAGTTACTTGCACTATAGTTTTTAGAGAATCAACCCCTTAGTCAGTTGCATCTGATCCTTATGTTTCATAGTTTATCTGTAAGGATGTAAAAGCACCATGACAAGAGAAACGTTGTTGGGAGTTATGGTGAAAATATTTTATTCACTTTAAGTGTATGAAGATCCATATGTGTGAAGTAAATGAGGAGATAGAGAGAAAAAAGAAAAGGAGTAAGGATGAGAGTGCTAGAGATAGAGCGGAAAGTAGAGATAGAGAGTATTTGGGACTGCAGGGCGCTTACATTTATTGCCAGATATCATGATACTGATTCATGTCATAGTCTAATGTCCCTATCATAAAGCCAGGTTTTTTTAGGGGAATCAAATAATATCAATGTTTTTGGGATGTAGGAAGAATCCCGAGTGTTTGGAAGAACTTACTCAAACATGGTGGAAAACATACAAAAGGGTATTGTAAACTTTTAATTATCACCCAGAAGTCATAAATCTGCTCTTTCCGTTATTTCATTTACAGATTGCGCCAGAAGTGACTAAAGTGTGAGATGGAAAAGATTGAGGCTTGCAGCGTGATTAGGTTCCTGTACTTGAAGGGTAATTGTGCCCGACCAAAAATATCCTCTGCATCCAGTGACAACTGCGTCAACATCTGTCTGAATAGGTCACAGCGTGTTTGTTTCTGGAAAGGGGTTAACAAACATGGAACCCGAGTGCAGACACCTTAGATATGTGCAGTTCGTCATGAATCATTTTCCACACACTACCATAAGTGAGGCCAGTTTCATTCATGATCATTTGGATGGCTGTTCATCTGTCTTCTAAGATTAAACACTCCACTTTCTTTACTGTGACCGCTTTGTCCTTCAAAGAAGGTCTTCCAGGTCTTGGCTCATCTGTGATAGACATGTTACCACTATGGAAATTCCTTTTCCACCTCACAATAGTGTCATAAGATGGTTAATCGTTTCCATAAACTGCCATCACCTCATCATTAATTTGCCGGGTACTATTCCGGAACTTTATCATGCTGTGAGCCTCAATCTTTTCCATCTCCACTCTTTCGTCCCTTTTGGCACAATTTATAAAAGAAGTACAGTAAAGGATGCAATGAACTGATTTGCACTTAGGGACCAATGAGGACATTGATAAAATGTTATCAATATACCATAATAACTGTTGGGTGATAATCAAAACTTTACGATACCCACTCGTATAAACTCCACACAGGAGTATATACCCCAGTGTAGACGGTGTCCTAGCCTGGTACCTCAGTGTAGACAGTGTCCTTGCCAGGTACCCCAGTGCAGCCAGTCGACAGTGCCATTCACTATACAACAATGCCACAACAATATCTTCAATTAATTTATGCAACTATGGATGCCACTTTTTTTACATATTGCCTGGAGTTGTTCTTGAATTTTGGTGATGCCCACCTGTTGTATCTATGTATCTTATATATCAAATGGAATAAAGACACATCAGTACCTCATTAACCGCTGTCAGGTTATTTGATTTTATTATCACAGTCCTGTTTCAGTGCAGTTTGATTTCAGCTGGTTATTACAGGTCAATATAGATCATGTATATTTCTGACACACAGAGATAAAAGGCTCTGGCCCATATGCAATTCACTTTTTCTCCTGAGTTTTCTCATAGGAGTTAATTTTTCAACTTCTTTTTAAAATAACTTTTTAACACTTTGCAATTGAAAAAAAAATTCTAAAAAGAAGATGAAAAGGTGCTATCAAAATTATTTTCAGTATTTTCTTGCTTGCTGGTGGTTTAAAGTGTACCTGAGACGGGGGGATGGTAAAAAAATATACATACCTGGGGCTTCCTCCCACCCTATCGGGTTGCTTGCCCCCTCCCGTCCTCCTGCACCTCCAAGATCCTCCACCAATCGGCCTGGTAATTCCTTCAGTCTGGGCCAGTCGGAGCATGCACTGGGAGCGTTCTGTGCATCGCCGATGGGGGTGCGCGGCTGGGCTGCACATGCACAGTACATCCCGACTAGAAGAATTACCAGACCGAATAGCAGAAAATTCAGGCGTCGCAGGAAGAAGGTGAGGGAGGGATGAGCCTGATGGAATAGGAAGAAGCCCCTGGTATGTATTACTTTTTTCTATCCCCCGTCTCAGGTACACTTTAAACCACCAGCAAGCAAGAAAATACTCAAAATAATTTTGATAGCACCTTTTCATGTACTTTTTGGTATTTTTTCAATTGCAAAGTGCTAAAAACTTATTTAAAAAAGACTCCTAAGAGAAAACTCTGGTCTAGTTTCCTTCAAAAAGCATTTTATTTGCAAGATATGAAAATATCACCTAAGAGAAAACGCAGAAGAAAAAGTTAATTGCATATGGGCTTCTGTGTGATGAATAATGAATAATCAGTAGAATTCGATAGAACCTTGTTACTAGCAGGTGTTCCATAGTACTATGGGGCTTCCTGCCATATTACAGGATAGCTGTACACATTCTCCAGGTTGTGGCATCCTGCCCTGTTCTGCAGTGGTGGTTTTAGAGCAAGATGCAGGGTGCAAACATCTCTGTTCCATGGTACATCAGATGTCCTGTGAATTCTGGTTATTATTATTATTGTTGTATTGGTGACCAGCCTCCTCTCTCCACAGACCTGTCTCTGCACTCTCCACCGGCTCCAGCATTGAGGATGACCTGGAAGAACTGAGAGACAAACTGAAAATCTCTGACATTGATGAAGTTGTTCGACATCTCCAGTAAGTCTTAAAACTCACCACTGGCTTGAGGCCTCTTTGTTATACGGTGTTACATGTATTGTCTCTTCATCATCAGCTGTGCTGCAGTAAGGGTGCCCATACATTACTCGATTTTCTGCATTGATATTTGGCTGATTCAATCATAATCGGTCGATTTCTGGCCGAATGGGTCGATCGGGAATACTTCAAAATCTCATTCGCAAGGGTTCAATTGACGAACGATGAACCCTCAGACGGTGTCCCCTCGTTGAAGGCTCACCTGTCTATTGACTCGACTCCTGGCTTCCTGTGTCTGGCATCACCACTAGCGCCTGTACCACATGACACCTGTACTACATGTGCTGGTGTCATGTGGCACAGACGCTTGCAGTGATGCCGGACACAATAGTAGGCCAAGGGTCATCCCAGTGGACAATAAGGGTATAAGAGGCGCCCTGGTGTAATAAAAGCATCTAAAAGTAGTTTAAAAACGGAAAATAAATTTGAGGTAGCTTACCTCAGTGACGAAAAAATCACTGAGATTCAGCAAAGGGAGGCTCCCTTTGCTGAATCTGTCATTTAGTTTGCCACTGTTATTGGCCTGAGGAAGCGGGCTCTGACCCGCGAAACGCGCTGCCTGTGCTACTAATAAAAACCTTTGTAAAACACAAAGATTTTTTCGTCACTGAGGTAAGCTACCTCAAATTTATTTTCCGTTTTTAAACTGCTTTTAGATGCTTTTATTACAACAGGGCGCCTCTTATACCCTTATTGTGCAATCATACCCCCTTACCTCACCCGTCTGAGGGGTGGGTACAGACCACACGTGGCTTTGACCACGGCGGATATCTGTCCCCTTTCTTTTACCAAGGAGAGCGACCGCATCCAGGTCCCTAGGGACCACCCCGAGTGGAGTCGGGTTTGTTGTCTCCACCTGCTTCCTGTGGTCGGTTGCCCCCCTGCAACCCACCTTTGTGAGTAGTGTCTTACTTTTATTACGTTCCACTGTTTTTGACATACTACACCATTGGGCTCCCACTTTTGTCTCCTGTTTCTTTTCACTAGAGGGTGTTTTTTGACACCCACATCCCACTACATCCCAGTGGACAGGTGAACTTTCAACATTCATCACAGGCATGTGGGGGGACATACACTTGGATAGAGGAGGCCCAGCAGGCGGCATCAGAGCTAGGAGGATTTCCAATAGATTTCATGCTGAAATCTATTGGAAATCTGTGTTGAGTGTGTGGGCAGGGAATAAATCCCTCTCTGATCAGATTCAATCAGAGATCTATCTGCTGGTCGGCTGGTGGCAGATCTAAGTGATGTATGACCATCCTAACTTAAGCTGGCCATACTCTTGTAGATTTTTACCCATTGTTCCAAAAGAATTGTTTCCTTTCTAAAAAATAATCAATTCAGAAGGAATTGATTCCTACCACACACTGCACATCAATTTCCAATAAATTCCAGCAGGGAATCCAATGAAAACCCATTGAATGGCCATCAATCTACCAATATTCTTACCATACCTCCAATCTTCCTAAATTTTCCATCCTGTCCGATCAATACTTTAAATAGATTTTTGGTCAAAATTGATCAAAAATCAATCATTCTGAGATTTTGAGGAATCTATTCCCAGTAGATGAATCAAATATGCAGGGAATAAAATGGGACAATTGATGAGAGTATGGGCACCTTTAGAACAGGCCTGGGTTACCCATACTGCCCCACTGATTCAGCATTATCTGATGACATGAAAGACTATTCAGTAATGGTGTCTAATGGAGAGGTGGGTCAGTAACACTGTAGAGCTAGGAAGGAAACATTGAGGAATATTTTCTTTCACTACTAGTATATGCAGAGTATCCCCAGTGCAGCGTTTATCATTTTTGTCACCTTAGGCAATACATACATTATTTAGTACAGAATACCAGATCTTTTTTATGTAAATGTGATTAAAAAAGCAAACCAAACCAAAATGTAGTATCTGAGGCAGAATGTTTGCTTATATGCAGAGTTCACAGACTCTGCCAGCCTGCTGAGACAGAGGTGACACCTTCAGCGGTGTAGCAATAGGGACTGCAGTCAGAGGTTGCAACAGCACTGGGACCTGTGGACCAGAGGAGCCCGTCAGGAGTCCTCCTGCAGTCGCTGTATTAGTTTTTCATTGGTGATATGCTGATAATGATCACCTCTATATTTGCTTTGAATAGTGCCCACCCTTAACAATCTGTGCACCTCCTTAATAAGCCTCTCTGACACTGCGCATGCTCCATAAGGTTTTGGTGCTCCAGAACAATTGATATGTTTAGAGTGCTTGAGGGGTGAGAGAGAGCAGGGAGACCTTCTGCATATGCTGTTGAAGTGCCCCAAAATGTTTAGGGCTGCATGTGTTTGCATGCTCTCAACAGCGTTTACATAAGCGTCACAGTCAATCAAGTTCCCTCAGAACCTGTATGCAGTTTTTGGAGTCGGCAGCGTTCATTAAAAACCAGTAGAAATTGCTGACAGTTGCTTTGAGAAGCCAACAGATGCTTTTTGAAGGCGTCCAGGAGGTAGGTGGCTAACAAAAAGTGGACCACAATTCTTCACACCTTTTAATTTTTATGTCATTTCAATTGCCAAACGCTTTTCAAATGCCAAAGCTTTCGCAAATGCTTTTAAAAGCTTTCTGATGACTTGGGTAAACGACTAGGTGTTTGAGGTCACTCATTGAAAAGTGTTTGAACGCAACAAAACGCCAGACGACCTCAGATGTCCATGTGAACCGGCCCTTAGCTTCTGGCAAAAAATAACTAGAGTCTTATCTGGAATCTTCCTAACGGGAGTCCCACATAATCTCATTATATGTATATTAAGCGCATTAGTCTCTCAGGAGACTCTGTGATTGAACGACCCAATACAATGAAACTTAGACCTAAATCTAAATTCTTCCCAGCCTTGTCCTCGATATCAAGCTTACAGGTATTTGCACAATCTGTAATGAAGGATTTGGAACTTTTGCCCACAGGCAGGGGTTGCCCTTCTAACCTCACCCCTGATCAACCTAGGGCGTTACAGGACTTATCCTCAGCCCGAGATTTGGTGGTCAACCCCTCGGACAAGGGGGGCAATGTGGTTGTCATGAGTACATGCCAATATGAACGGATGTGTTACAACATTTTGAACAATACTGAGTGGTATGAGAGGGTCTCGGCGTCGAGGATGCAAGCCAGCCATCAAAACTTTCAGGATATATTGGGAGATGCCTTGTCGATAGGCATTATTTCCAAAAGGATTTATCGTTTCTTGTGGAATCCCAATCCTAGAATTCCAACTTTTTATGCCCTCCCAAAGACACATAAGTCCACTACAGACCCCCCTGGACGCCCCATTATATCGGGGTGTGCCTCTTTGACTGAAAATGCAAGTCGATATGTGGATGCGCATTTACAGCCCCATGTGAGGGCATTACCTTCTTACGTACGTGATACGACTCATCTACTTACCATTTTAGATGATATTAGCATCCCTACTGGTGCCTGGCTTGTCACCCTTGACGTCGAGGCCCTCTATTCCAGTATCCCTCACACTGAGGGACTTGAGACGATCAGATCGGTTTTGACGACCCTTCCCATTGATGCCATTCCTCATAATATGTTTTTATTAAGGCTATTGGAGTTTATTCTCAAGAACAATTATTTTTTGTTTGACTCCTCCCTTTTCCTCCAGGTGCAGGGCACAGCGATGGGGACCACCTGTGCCCCGTCCTATGCATGCCTGTACCTGGGGGAATGGGAACGATGTATTTTTTCAGATGCGAACCTGAGTGATCTTTTGGGGCATGTACTTACCTGGCATCGTTATATCGATGATATATTTTTAATCTGGACAGGAACACAACAACAGATGTTTAATCTGGTCAATTTGCTAAATAATAATGTTTTCAACCTCAAATTTACCATGACTATGGATACTCACAGTATCCCGTTTTTGGACATTATGATTTCTGTGAACGACCGGGGAGTATTACAGACGGATCTTTATAGAAAACCCACAGCAGCTAACTCCTTGCTTCATGCAAGAAGTTTTCATCCCACACACCAGATACGCAGTATTCCTGTCGGGCAATATTTGAGAGCCCGACGGAACTGCTCTGATGACAGGAACTTCCATGCCCAAGCTAATGATTTACAGCAACGATTTAGGGCTCGCGGTTATCCCAAAAAATACCTAAAGAAAGCCTATCATCGAGCTTGCGATACCCCTAGATCTACTCTCCTATACAATCAATCATCGGGACAAAAGTCTCGAAATGAACTAGATAGGGGTCTTTCCTTCATTACCAAATACAATGATCATCACTTTCAGGTCCGCGCCCTACTTCAGAAACACTGGCATGTGCTCACGGGCGACCAGCGTGTTGCCCCCTTTGTTCCGAGGGAGCCCTCTGTTACCTACAGGCGGGCCACCACCATAGGTGATACCTTGACACGTAGCCACTACTCAGGTAGAGGCAAAACCAAATTATGTAATTGCACAGTTCTGGGCACTTACCCATGTCATTCCTGTAACCAATGCAGGTACATCTATGTCGGTAAACAGTGCCCCCTTGTGATGAGAGACGTTGTATTAACTACCAGACATTATGTTAACTGTGAGACGGAGGGGATAATTTATCTCCTCCTCTGCCCCTGTGGGGCCTTTTATGTGGGCAAGACTGGCAGATCCCTTAACAGACGTATTTATGAACACACTTATGGTATCCAGGAGGGACACCAGACACCTGTAGCCCGACACTTCGCAACTTGCCAGGGGGGTAACCCCAGGAAAATTCGATTCTTTGGCTTGGATAGGGTACACCGGGACCCACGGGGAGGGGACTGGGACGGGAGACTCCTCCAATGTGAGGCCTTCTGGATTTACAAACTTAAGGCCTTTCGGACACCGGGCCTTAATGAAGGTATTGATTTTGCCCCATTTCTGTGACAGCAGTGCTCTGGCTCATGGCCATATGTTCTCTATTTTTCATTATTTTTGTTCAATTTCTAAGGATGAATCTTCATATTTTCCTTTTGCTGTGCTTAAGCTGGCGGCCTTTTTGCGCCCGAACCAGGTCTTTTCCCGACCCTTATATATTTTTTTGATTTAAAACCTTTTATGCCATCTAATTTAGATATGATCTTTGACACTTCCTTGATGGTGGTTGGTGGGTTGGCGTGGCCCCCCGTTGCTCCACTTTGTCCTTAGTCTCCTCTCGTTTGGTCCCCTATCGGCAGGACAACAGTTTATTTATTATTATTTCATTTTACTTTCGTACTCTATTTTTTTGCTTATGATTACTTAATTATATATAGCTATTAGGGATTTATTATTAATGGAAATATTTTTGCATCATTATATTATGTTTTTTTCAATATGTAACTTTTTTCGATGACTTTGCTGATCCTGTGGGAGGTGGTAGCTATGGCCCCCCCGTCGCGCCGCACTTGCTGGTGGTCCTGGATGTGGGGTGGGGTTGGTGGGGGATCGATGTGCCCTGGGGGGGTGCTCGGGGTCGGCCCAGTCTTTGGCTTGACATGGACCATATATTGGGCTAATGCCTGCTGGCCCGTGGCCTGCCTGTGGGCCTTCCCTGTCCTCCTCCCCCCGTGGCCCTCCCCTCCCCCCCCCTGCCCCGTTTCCTGTTGCCCCTGGGCACACTTGGCCGCGGCTATGCTGGCGCTCCGGCGGTGATGGCGACTGGGCAGCCCAGGGGACCCGGGGCCCCGCCTGCGGGACAGCCGGGCCACCCTTTCTCCTTACCATCGATCAGGGGGTGGGGTCTTAATAGTCCGTGCCCCTCAGCGTTCCCGGAGCCCTTTTGCGTCGGCCGCATTTCCATAGCGGCCCTGTTGGGGGTCTCTGTGGGTCGCGTACAGTCGTACGCATATACGCGTTCCCTCCTACTTGATCCGCTTGGCGGTTGCGGCCGCGAAGGAAACGCTGTGCGTGCACTTGTACGCATATATGCGTTCCCTCCTTTGATCCGCATCACCGCATGCGGACGCGGGGGGAACGCCGTGCGTACATGCGGAGAATTGGATGCATCACGCCTCTGCCTCCACCTCTCACTCACCACCTGCATCCTGTGATGGTGGGGTGGGAGTGGTCATGGGGGGGCGTGGTAGCATCCTCTGGCCGCCCAGTGCCATTTTAGGCCGGCTCCTTTCTCCCACAGGCAGCAAAACTTCTGAGCCTGCCCTGATGATGCTGGTAATCTCACCAGTGAAACCGGTTGGCCTCTAAGGCTCTCTTTGTGACCAGACACACTTGTGGTGGCAGCACATGGGCTCCTGTGGATGTACTTTGCAGTGACCAGCTACTCAGATGAGTATACCTCAATGATATGCATTTCTACTGGTGACTTGAAAACAGCCTCCTATGGAGTAACCACTGTTTACCATATGATCATTGAAACAGCTTCCTAGGATGCACCTATATGCTGCTATATGCTGTTGTTTGCTGGAATTTTGAGTTTGTCTATATCAAGTTGATGCTGCTGAAGGGATGACCCTGGCGGACTGTTCCATGAATGAACTATATCAACTTTAATATCACACCATCTGTACCTGCATATGTCTGTGGTTTAAACACTTGCCTGTGAATCTGTCTCAGAATGTGCTTCTGATTGGGGCACTAACTCTGGTGAATTGCTTGTTGCTCCTGGGGCTTGCGGATGTGTCAGGCTTGCTGTGAATATAAATTTTTTGTTTACTAGCCCGAAGTGCTTGCCACATACAGTGTGTGCCTATCAATCTACCTCTGTGCACCTGGCCATTGTTATAGCTCATAAATGAGACAGCTTGCCTGACCTGTAGACCTGCACATCAATTATTTTGTGATAACATATGCAGTAAGACCACCTATTGTGATGGATTGAATCTCTCTATCAGCCGTTATTCAGCCTTTTGATCCTGCAAATCACTGGAAATATTATAGCAACACAGCCGGAATCTGATACACCTGTGCTTTTTCTACTAGGATGTCTTTTCCCATTTAGGTCCTGGACACTTGGCCCTTAAAACCAATGAAACATTGCAGCAACACAGCCAGTATCTGATACACCTGTGCTTTTCTACTAGGAAGTCTTTTTCCATTTAGGTCCTGGACACTTGGCCCTTAAAACCAATGAAACATTGCAGCAACACAGCCAGTATCTGATACACCTGTGCTTTTCTACTAGGAAGTCTTTTTCCATTTAGGTCCTGGACACTTGGCCCTTAAAACCAATGAAACATTGCAGCAACACAGCCAGTATCTGATACACCTGTGCTCTTCTACTAGGATGTTTTTTTTTTTTTTTTCCCATTTAGGTCCTGGACACTTGGCCTTTAAAACCAATGATATATTTCTCTCCAAGGTCTTTTGTTTCAATGTTACCTGCTAGGAGTCGCTTCCCCCTTTTTTGCATTAAGATATTTGATGGATTGCGCACTATCAATATTTTTTTAGGGGATCCCCTACATTTTTCCATCTGGCCTAGACATGGTGGCCCACCTGTGTGTTCTGGTCAATTTTAAATAGATTTACATATATGTGTGTTTGTATTTTGGTCATTAATAAAATTTGTACTTTTATATATAATTTATTTCCTCCTGCTTCCTTAGTCTTACATTGATCATATTGAGAAGTCTCAGACTTGTGGAGGATTATCTGTGATAGGAATTTTTAGGACCCATTTGTCTAAATTGTATTAAGCGCATTCGATTTGTCTGACCCTAAAGAAACTTCCCTTTTGGCACTTTGTTCAAGTCAGGTTATTGATCCTGCAATGTTGGAGTAATGAGGCTCCCCCCTCTTATGCTCAGTGGGTCAAACAGACAAATGCTAGAGAAGTTGGTTCATACCCATAGATTAGAGGACATCCAGATAGGTTCAGTAAGATGTGGAATAGCAGACTTGAGATGCCGAAGGTTCTAGATCTGGATTTAGTGAGGGACGGGCTTTTTGGTTTCGCGAATGGATAATGGTTCTACTTTTATGGGTTATATATTGTCCTGAAACTCTTGTGACTCCCTTAAACATACCCTTAAAGAGGTATCCATGTATTTTCTGATGCAGAGTCTTCAGACTCCTGTAAGCAATTCCTGGGGTAGATGAGTGAATGGTACCTGCTCTGCTGAAAAACTCCACATACTTCAAAGCTGCCCTTTGCGTTCAACCTTTCTCCTGTTGGAATTGCCCACAAATACCAAGATGTGCGTGGCAACCAGTCTACAGAGACTTATAGCACCTCACAGCACCCCTTCGACTCACACTCCTCCTCCTGGTGGATTTATCCATAAATGACAACATCAAGCCTTCTGTTTTAAGAAGTCAAATTTATGTTTTGCTTAGCATTATAGTAAGAGGGCTTTTTGGCCCCTTTTAGCCCCTTACACACTCCTAGAGTCATAGGAGTTCTGGTTCATAATGGAAAAAAGTGACTTTATATTTTGGTGCTGATAAAAGCACAGGCCTGTAATTGCTCTCCACCCACTGTATGAATGGAAGAGATGTTGTATTTGTCACGTTAATAAGGGAATGCTTGAATGGTGGAGGAACACAGAGATGTATACGTGTGCAAGGTGGACAGTGAGAGTGAAACAGACCGAGCTCTGGAGGAGGAGGGAGCGCAGCTGGGATTGGAACTAGAAAGAGACATCCAGCTGGGTCAGCTGTTGGAATGTCGCTTCGTGTTATTACAGCATTTAAAAACAAAGCTACGGCTCTAAACAAGAGGCAAAGCGAGCCAAACTCCTGTGATTCATTCTGTCTGCCTCATTCGCAGCTTCTGAACCCCCGGGGCAAAATGTTGCTGGATCCCAGAATGTGGATAGAGTTCCAGAGCAACACCATAACTCAGAGGAGGGGAATAGGATTGCATTGTGATGGGTGTGCATGACTGCCTGCTAAATACAGAGGAGACTACAACTACAGTTGTGTTCAAAATTATTCAACCCCCACTGAAATTGAGTGTTTTGGCCAGTTTGACATTGATTTTGATCATTTCAGTCATCTTGTTTACAATTAAATCAAAGAGGCACTTGTAGGTCAGACAAATTTAAGATAACATTTATAATGAAATAACCACAAATGTCTTTTCTGTGCTTACATCATTATCAGTTTTATTCAACCCCCAAGTGACATTCATTCTTAGTACTTAGTACAACATCCTTTTCCAGTTATAACAGCTTTTAAACATGAAGCATAGCTTGACACAAGTGTCTTGCAGCGATCTACGGGTATCTTAGCCCATTCTTCATGGGCAAAAGCCTCCATTCTTAGGCTTGTGCGCTGCAACTGCTTTCTTTATGTCCCACCAAAGGTTCTCGATCGGATTTAAGTCTGGTGACTGGGATGGCCAAAATGTTCCATTCTTTAATCTGCAACAATGCTCTAGTGGACTTGGAGGTATGCTTGGGATCATTGTCCTGTTGAAAGGTCCAACGTCTCCCAAACCTCAGGTTTGTGACAGACTGCCTCACATTTTCATCCATTATCTCCTGGTACTGAAGAGAATTCATGGTACCTTGCACATGCTGAAGCTTCCCTGTACCTGCAGAAGCAAAACAGCATGATTGACCCTCCGCCATGCTTCACAGTAGGCGAGGTGTTCTTTTCTTCATAGGCCTTGTTCTTCTTCCTCCAAACATAGCGTTGATCCATGGGCCCAAACAGTTCCAATTTAGTTTCATCAGTCCACAGAACACTATCCCAAAACTTTTGTGGTAGTGTTTTGTGGACTGATGAAACAAAGTTATATTTGTCTGACTTACAAGTGCCTCTTTGATTTAATTGTAAACAAGATGACTGAAATGATCAAAATCAATGTCAAACTGGCCAAAACACTCAATTTCAGTGGGGGTTGAATTCTTTTGAACACAGCTGTATAAAGTGATGTTACAAAATGGAACCAAATTAAAAGCAACCATATAGACAAGCAAAAGATTGTGTGCCGCACCATCCGCCCAAAATGTGCATTGACCACAATATGAATTTGAGAACCAGAGGAATGGTCAAATCACAGCTCCATCTGTTGGAAAGTATTTCATTTACAGCTTTATTTCAAGATATTTCAAACACATAAAACCATTTAAGAACAGGAATAATAAACCTCCTCTTTGGCAATCCTTACCAAAGTATAAATATATATACCATATCCACTACGCTAGACTCCTGAGCGAGGGAGAGAGGGAGGGTTCCCAGGCTTCCATCTCTTACCCTTCAAGTCACGTCATGTGACTACCACGCTTCCTTGTAGTCACGTGACGCAAGGGGAAGAGACGGAGGCCTGGGTAAGAATCCCTCCCTCACCCGCCCACTCAGCAGACCAGAGTGTCTACAGAGTGAAAACAGATCTGTTCGACCAGTGATCAGATCCGTTTGCCAGTGTGGCCCAAGCCATACGGATCCAGTGAAGCGGAGACCAGAACCACTTTACTGGATCCCTTTGGCTTTAAAATACAGTGTGAACCCGGGTAATCCCGGGCTGCCTATGAGGCGGAGTAAGGCAGGTTCCTCAGGCAGCAGACGTGGGGGGGGGCCTCATCTCCCAGGCCGTGGGAAGGAGGGGGGGCACCGAGCTTGAGGGAGTAGCAGCCAGGAAGGGGGACAGTGGGCACAGCAGCGGGGAGGGGGTCGGACCCCCTATCCCTCACCTGGGTCCCCCTGTCCGCTCTCCCCCTCCAGCTAGTAGCTCTGCGTAAAAGTATCAGGCAACCGGCGGGTAGCGATGACTCACCTCCTTGCTTCCCAGCGCTGCGTTCCACCGCTCGTCACTTCCTGCAATGCCGCCCACTGTACTTGTGGTAGGGTGATGCAACTTAACTCAATTATTAACATCATCCTGCTGTATTTTTCATGCATTTACACTTATGTAGAAAGCAATGGCACCATGACACACGTTAGACTGCGAAGTAATTGTGTTGCCATCGCGTGCAATGGATGTACCTGAAATCGCTGTTAGTTTGGGTTCACAAGTAGTAAAGTAGCTACAGTGTGAGCTGCTCCCTGTATCTTACTGAACACTGAGTACACACTAGTAATAGATACAGAGGTACCAGCAGAATAAAAATGGTTAATCAATAAAATCAATTAAAAGTTGGGGGGCAAGGGTGGACTTACCTCCCCAAAACCAAACACAACCACTATGTATGGTTAATTACATTTTAATCTGTACTCTAAAAACACTTGCAACGCATTTCACGGGTCTCTAGTCCGCTTCCTCAGGCAAAATTACAACACGTAGTAACTCAGGGGTTGTGTCATAAGTGCTGTGAGTGGTTGCTTGAATCAGGCAACCCATATTTTTGAGTATATTTCCTTTGCCGCTATTCTAGCATTCCCTTTTTTATCAACAATAATACACTATTGGGGGCTGTCGATTGGGTTTCTCTTTGTTTTACACACTGATGATAACCCATTTCTGTAATGTAAAGGATGGAAGTAACACGCTTGTATTAAAAAACAGTGCTAAAATTACTAATGCAGGTGCATTGCATTTTTGATCAAATCCCAATTTTAGGTTATTTTAAGCACACTTATGAATATAAGTACACAGGTACTCATTCATTATTTGCTTTTTGTCTGTAGTGAGTGGGCTCAATAACCTCTAATGCATTTTCCATCCACGAAAAAATAAGCTGTTCGCTATTTTCCAAGCATTTCTCTCTATGCTTGTATTGAAATGTGTTATTAACAGATGAAAATGTGCTGAGGTGAAACAAGCATGTACAAATGTGCATGGCTTGCAGCAAACAATGTGCGTGTTAAGCCACGTACATAAACGCACTATGTAGTGTGAACAAGGTCTTAAACTATACCATCTCCTCATTCTTCTCTGCTTTCTTAAAGGACACAGGACACCTGACATAAGAGAGATATGGAGGCTACCATATTTATTTCGTTTTAAGCAATTAACCCCCTTGGCGGTATGAAACATTCCGCCAGGGGGCAGCGCAGCAGTTTTTTTTAATTTTTTTTTTTTTTAAATCATGTAGCGAGCCCAGGGCTCGCTACATGATAGCCGCTGCTCAGCGGCATCCCCCCGCCCGCTTCGATCGCCTTCGGCGATCTCCGATCAGGAAATCCCGTTCAAAGAACGGGATTTCCTGGAGGGCTTCCCCCGTCGCCATGGCGACGGGGCGGGATGACGTCACCGACGTCAGCGACGTCGGGACGTCATTGGGACTCCAGATCCACCCCTCGGCGCTGCCTGGCACTGATTGGCCAGGCAGCGCACGGGGTCTGGGGGGGGGCGCGCGTCGCAACGAATAGCGGCGATCGGGCGCGCGGCGGCGATCGGGGTGCTGGCGCAGCTAGCAAAGTGCTAGCTGCGTCCAGCAGAAAAAAAATTATTTAAATCGGCCCAGCAGGGCCTGAGCGGCACCCTCCGGCGGCTTACCCCGTGTCACACACGGGGTTACCGCTAAGGAGGTTAAGCACATTGCCTGGCAGTCCTGCTCATCCTCTGCCTCTAATACTTTTAGTCATAGGCCCTGAACAAGCATGCAGATCAGATGTTTCTGGCTGAAGTCTGGCTGAATTAGCCACATGCTTGTTTCAGGTGTGTGATTCAGACACTACTGATGTATGAAAGATCAGCAGTGCTGCCAGGCAACTGGTATTGTTTGAAAGGAAGTAAATATGGCAGTCTCCATATGCTTCTTATTTCAGGTGTCCTTTAAAGAGAAACTCCATCCTAGAATTGAACTTTATCCCAATCAGTAGCTGATACCCCTGTTTACATGAGAAATATAATGATTTTCACAAACAGACCATCAGGGGGCGCTGTATGGCTGATTTTGTGCTGAAACCCCTCCCACAAGAAGCTCTGAGTACCGCGGTACTCTGGGCAAACTGCCACAATGTAACAATGTTCACAGACAGGAATTGGCTGTTTACAGCTGTCTCTAACAGCCAAAACAGCTAGGAGCAGCTACATAACCTGCCCACAGTAACAATGTCACCATGTAATACATGTCAGAATGTGAATCTGGGAGAGGAAAGATTTTACAATGAGCAAACACTGACTAAATAATTTATACATAATTATGGTAAAAAATGAAGCACTTTTTTTACTACATTATTTTCACTGGAGTTCCTCTTTAAAGTGGACCTGCCAGTAAAACCACCTGTCACATGACCTGATTGACTCCAGAGAACATACCAACTGACATTATTATTATTATTATTCTGAGTAAGAATTTTCCCTTGTCATGAAAAATATTTTTTTTCCCCTGAGCTTTAAACATCTCTTTTAGTGTAGCCAGGCACATAGGAGGAGGCTCAGGAGATGCAACAGAATAGTTTATCGGATATCATCAGAGACTGAAGGACGAGCAAAGAATTTATCATCAATCAGACAGATCATCTGTGAGTGTGATTAGAAGGACAATGGAGATAAAAGACCAGTAAAGCACAACCATGACAACGATCAGAGTTAAAGAGAAACCGTGACCAAGAATTGACCTTCATCCCAATCAGTAGCTGATACCCCCTTTTACATGAGAAATCTATTCCTTTTCACAAACTATCATCAGGGGGCTCTGTATGGCTGATATTGTGGTAAAACCCCTCCCACAGGAAACTGTGAAGACCATAGTCCTGGCAGTTTGCTGTCTGTGAACCTCGTTGCGTTGTGGGAAATAACTGTTTACAGCTGTTTCCAACTGCCAAAAAAACAAGCAGCAGCTATTTCCAGTGACATTACCTGCCAGCAGTAAAAATGTCACCATGTGATAAATGTCAGAATGTAAATCAGGGAGATTAAAGCTTTTACAATGGGCAAACACTGACTAAATCATTTATACATAATTATTGTAAAAATGAATCACTTTTTTTTATTACATTATTTTCACTGGAGTAAGTATATTATCATAGTAATTATCATATATATGACCACATCTACTTACTCTCTTTCAATTACAGTGACCTGAAATAATTTTAGTGATGATTTCAGATGACCATTCAGGAACGGTCGCTATAGAGACTACAGGCGGCTATGTGATGAACAGCTTGTTCTGTTCTGTGGAGAGGGAAAAGGATGAGGGGATGAATGGGAGGCGCCCCACTGTGGAGACGCTAAAAGAATAACGATAGTCATTAGCTGTTAATGATTCAGCTCAATGGATCAACTCACCATATCCGGGGACTGCTGCACTCAGAACGTTCAATCATTCCTGAGACTATCATGGATGTGACGGTTGACCGTTTTGAAAGATGTAAATAAATACATAGTGTGTAGCGTTAGACTGCTTCCATGTATACACAACATTGTGCAAAAGTGTTGGACTGCTGTGAAGAAATGCCATAAAGTGCAGTGGGAATGCTTTCATAAATCATGTCATGATTATTAGGAATTCTCTTAGGTCCACTTGCATGCACTTTGCGAAGGTGCTTGTGTAGCCAGTTTGTCTCAAACTTACTGGAGAAGTTACCCCAGTTTCACAGCAGACTACTAGATTCAGTCTCTGCGGGTAATCCCAGACTGTTTTGGTGATCACGGCTTCCTATGGGCCATAAACAGTGTTGGCAAACTCCTTGTTATTCTTTCCTCTGCAGTGCAGATCATTCATTACGAATGCGGATATGAAGTGTTTGGGTTTATGGTTATCCTGCAGGTCTGGGAGTGACCAGGTGCCTACCTGATGGCATTGAATGAAAGAAGAGATACAGGGGTTGGACAAAATAATGGAAACACCTCGAAAATCAACAAAATATATTTTAATATGGTGTAGGTCCACCTTTTTGCTGCAATTACAGCCTCAATTCTACGAGGTATTGATTCATACATATTGTGAATTGTTTCCAAAGGAAATTTAGCCCATTCTTCAGTTAAAACACCCTCCAGTTCTTTTAGAGACGATGGCGGAGGAAATTGACTTCTTACTTGAATCTCTAAAAACGACCTTAAATGCTCAATAATGTTGAGGTCTGGGGACTGTGATGGCCAGATGAGATGCTCAACTTCATTAGAATGTTCCTTGTGTCATTCTTTAACAATTCTAGCTGTATGGATTGGATCATTATCATCTTGAAAGATGGCATTCCCCTCCGGAAACAGTTCTTGAACTATAGGAGGAACTTGGTCGCCCAAAATTCCTAAATAGTCTTGGCTGTTAATTCTTCCATGAAGGGAAATCATTGGCATGGTGGATTTCCAAGAAATAGCACCCCAGATCATCACAGAACCCCCGCCATGTTTTATGGTTGGGAGAAGGCAGTCTGGATGAAATGCTTGTTTCGGCTGTCTCCAACCGTACACTCGTCCGGAGGTCGGAAATAAGGTAAATGATGATTCGTCAGAGAAAATCACATTTTCCATTGCTTGAGGATCCAATTCTGGTGGTTTTTACACCACTCTAAACGCTTTGAAACATTTGTCTTTGAAAGCAGAGGTTTTTTAATTGCAGCTCTTCTGTGGAATCTAGATTTGTGCAGCTCCTGACGAACAGTTTTTGTGGAAACTGGGTTCTGTAGGTGTTCATTCAGCTCTGCAGTGATTTTAGAAGCCGTGGTCTTGCAAGCTTTTCTAACAATTCGATCTAGAGTCCCTGACGGTCTTTCTCAGACAACTTCGACTTTCGGCCACAACTGTGCTTTGCTGACGACGTTTTTCTTTCTCTTTCAAAGGCAGTCATTACTTTTGAGACAGTACCTCTTGAAATGCCAAGCATTCAGGCAGTTTCTGTTACAGTAGCGTCTGCCATACGACCACCAACAATTTGGCCTCTTTGAAAGCCTGAGAGATCTGCCATTTTTATAAATTATAACCAACTTTTGTTTAAATATCTTTAAAAAACAATTATTTTAATTAAACATATCAAATAGCAAAAATAATAAATAAAAAAAATGTACCATATGTCAAGTTTTGATTGCTTAAAACGTTCAAAGATTATGATGCCAAAATGTTAGGTGTTTCCATTATTTTGTCAAACCTCTGTATCTTCTTAGCAGCCAGGGTGGCAGAATTATGTCCCATAGGGAGCACAGTAGATGAGAATGACATTTTTTACCTGAGTACATATTGCGGCGCCACTGCATGATTAGGGTGCCAGGTGGTGCTGATAATAAAAAATATTGGTAATTTAGATTACTGATATTTTACTATGCATTACCCAGTACCCATTCTTGCTTTAACCCTCCCCTCCCACGCCCAAATGACCTGATCCATGTTTACAGTACTTCTCTTTTCAATACAAACTCAATGCTGTTAGTGTCCTAAGTAGGATCTAAACCTGAGACTCTAGTGCAGTGGTCCTCAAACTAAGGCCAGCTGACCGAATGCGGCCCGCCAAGGCTTTTTCACTGGCCCCCCAAACACATAATTTATAACTTATAGATGCGGCCCACTTCGCCTTTAAATATTGGTGATCTGCATATAGAATAGCAGTGCTGGCACCACCCATCCACATACTGTAGAAGTGAGCAGTAATTTGCTGGCTTCCAATTCTGCATCAGGTGACACTGCTGTCCAACTGGACGGCAGGTTGTCACCTGGGTATGCTTCACTGTCTGGTGCACAAAGATGTTCTTCAGGCACCACATGACTGAATGGCTGCTGCTGGGAGTTCTCCTCCGGGCATGATTGGGGGGGGGGGGGGGAGGAATCAATACCTAGATTCAATGTAATGTTTTTCAATATCATTTTATGTATGTTCCGCCACCCAGCAGTCTGAAGTATGTTGTTCCGGCCCTTGACCGGAAAAGTTTGGGGACCCCTGCTCTAGTGCCTTGAAGGGTGAGCTACTTAGCCAACCCTCCACCGTGTATGTTTCCGAAAAAATAAAAATCAGACCTGGAGTTTATACCAGGTGACTATACCTTGGTAAAAATTTCAAGGTCTGTCTAAAGCCTCGTACCCGCTACGTGATTTTTCTGATGACCGGCAATTTTTTGGGCGCATCATTTCCATGATGTTAGTACAGGTTTGTGATTACACGAACAACACTTAGTGACGCGGGGCGAAAACGTCCGTTTAAGATCCCTGACAACTCCAGCGCAAAGTACTGCGATCGCTCGACCTCTCATTCGTGTGCCGTCACGTGAGGTCACGTATACCCGCCATCAGAAAGTTGGATCAAGGAGCACTCATCGTCGTGGGACGTTGCTGGGATCCATCTTCCTGGGTCGTGAGGTAAGTATTCAGCTTTACAAGCATAGAGGGTGGTTGATGTCATCTGTAACATATAAACCACACCAGAGCTTCGCAAACCAGTGTAATTTATTTCATGACAGCATGTGCAACCATCCGACCACCAACGAGTCATTGTGGGGCCACGGTGGGTTCTCTTTGTCAAGGCACACAGTAGAAGTTTTCTGGGAGAAAAACAAACATGGCTGCCCAATTATTTTGATGTTTGCAGGCATTATCAGGGGTTATGTAAGGACAGCTTGGCTTTCTTCAGCTGTATCTATTTAACGATTGTAATTTTTTTTTTTTGTAAACTCTCTTATTACAGTATAGGTTGACGTTATGTTCCATTTTGAATGTGTGTAGTTACTAAGCAGGAACCGCCTCTGGTTGGCTCTTCTGCCTGTGGTGATGTTACCTCAGTGACACAGAAATACTTCAGCCTGTGGTCAACTGTAAATTATAGGTGGTTGCAACCCTCCAGTGTGGAGCCAGACTCGCTTCCTATCATTTAATATTATGATTATTATTACTGCTGTTATGTGCATGGAGACTGCGAATGATTGGTTGCTATTTTATGACTGTCCTCAATTTAACATTTCCTACTTAAAGTTTTTTATTTTTACCACACCCTGTTCCATCCAATCCCCCAGCCAAGTTAAAGTGAATGTGCAAGGATGGAAATATATGAGCTGCCACTGCTGCTCACAATTGTGTTTGTGGGAAATGCAGACAATTGCTCACAAGCATTTTTCCACATGGTATGTTAGTTTGTCCGAATCATTTATTTCGCCAAGTACAAGGGGGGGTTGTACCCGAAATTATTTTTGGCACATACAGGGTCTGTATAGTGTGGTGACAACATACTGTACAGATGCACAGAGTAGTCATCATACACATTACACATAACATTGCCATGTCTCCCTGCTGTCCTTCTTTTGGAGAGACAGTCTCTCTTTGTGAATCCTGCCCCCCTGTTCCTCTTTCTTCCTCATTTGTCCCTCTTTCAGGACTGATGTACAGATCTGTGTAAATATATGTATTTTTCTACTGAAAAATCTGTTTTATTGACTTTAGCCACTTAACGACCGCCTAACGGCGATAGGCAGCGGCTGGTCATAAGTGGAATTACATATGAGCGGCCTTTCCATGTCAGTTCACGGAGGGTGTCTCCGATCGCGGCTCGCAAGCTAAATGTAAACACGCGGGGATGAAATCCCCGCTGTTTACATCATACGGCGCTGCTGCGCAGCAGCGCCGCAAAGGAGATCGGCGATCCCCAGCCTCTGATTGGCCGGGGATCGCCGCAGTCTGATAGGCTGAAGCCTATTAGAGGCGGCGCAGGACGAATCTCCGTCCTGTGCCGCCCATAGCCTTCGGGAGAGGGAGGGAAGGACGGGGAGGCAGGGAATCGCTGCGGAGGGGGGCTTTGAAGACCCCCACGCAAGGCACAAGTAGCCGGCGGCGATCAGACCCCCCCAGCAGGACATCCCCCTAGTGGGGAAAAAAGGGGGGAAATCTGATCACCCAGGCTGATTCCTGATCTGTGCTGTGGGCTAGAGAGCCCACGCAGCACAGATCAGCCATAAATCCCCTGGTCCTTAAGTGGTTAAACTTTATTCCCGTCCTTTAAATTGATATATTTCTTATTTTCAACTGTTAATATGAAGGAAAATGAACCGGAATAGAAAGGACCAGTGTGGTTTGAATTAACAACATAATTTTCTTATGAAAACTTTATGGTTTGCATGACTTGGGGTGTGTCAGGGGCATGATTAGAGGTGTGGCTTAAAGCCATTGTTACCCGTCCTAAAAAAAACAAGTCAGATACTCACCTAAGGAGAGGGAAGGCTCGGGTCCTAATAAGCCTTCCCTCTCCTCTCCCGGTGCCCTCCGTGCTGCGCTGGCTCCCCCGTTCCAATCCCCCACTACGGGGGACTTCGGAAGTCTTCGAGAGCCGAGTCCTACCGAAGACAGACAACTCCATACTGCGCACGCGCGAGTGCGTCATAGAGGGGGCTCGCGCATGCGCAGTATGGAGCGACCCGTCTTCGGGAGCCCGAGTGCTCCCGAAGACTTCCGAAAACCTCCTTTCAGCGGCGGAAGTGGCAGTATTTGACCGAACTGGTCGAATGCTGCTACGGGGGATTATGAGTGGGACCAGGCACCGGGAGAGGAGAGGGAAGTCTCATTAGGACTCAGAGCCTTCCCTCTCCTTAGGTGAGTATCTGACTTTTGTTTTTTTAGATCGGGTAACATTGACTTTAAGTGTCCCTCTTTCTTATCTCAAAATGTTGGGAGTTATGCATTGGATACAAAACGGTCCGTCTGAGTGCTATGTCGAGCGGAGCTTCCACAATCTGTGCTCAGCAGCAAATTACAGATGTCCCTTGGAAAGTGCAAGATAAAGAGAAAGAGAGAAAGAAGAAGGAGAGATAAGAGAGAGACTGGAGAGCCACCATGGGTGTAAATCAACAGTCAGGCCGTGCATACCCCTATGGCCATGCTTACAAATGTAGCCTCAGGCTTACGGCCTAATCCGGTGCAGATGGTCATGATTCGAGTGGCTGGTGGAGGGTGGCTGGCACCAAGGCACCCTTTCACCTAGTTTTAGCCCCAGACTGAGGTCTAGTCCGGAGCGACCTGAAGCGGGGCCAAAGGTCTGGAAATCCAAAAACATGTGGCGGCTGCAGGCGTAGGGGACCTGGCCTGATGGAGGCGCTGCTGTGGGCTGCTTGAGTGGGCCGGGATTATGGTGCAGTCAGCTGGCGGGGAGGCATTGATGTAGGCAGAGCCGTTGGTACTGAGATTGATCGCAGGCATTTACTTTACAGTAGCCAGTGATGAGGATTTCAATGAGGAATTGCATACGTTGTGCGGAAAAGTCGTGCAGGTTGTATCTTTTTTTTTTTTTAATGCTTGAAAGAATTGCAGATGACTCCTGAAAGCGCAGCAGCCCCATTGGAAAGCATTTTCATGTGATTTCGCATTGCAGCAAAATACCTCAGTGTTCAACCCAGAATTTTTTTTCCAACTGGGTGGCATGAAAAAGTCACGGGTGGGGTAAGATAAGGGGATGCAGGGCCGGCACTTCTCTGCACAACTCTACTTACAGCATAGGAGGAGGTGAGCTAATGACAGCCGGGTGCTCACCAAAACTAGCTGGGGAGAATACCTGGGGAGAACACTGTACCTGCAAATTCAACAAACCCTTTTTTGTTTGCACTATCTGAGGAAGGGGACCCTCCGTGGCCCCGAAACAATTGTCATGCCTAATGTGCTTATGAAGCAATAAATTGACATTCTTTGCATCTTGAAACGGTGTGCTTACCTGGCCTTTTCGATTTGCTGCAAATTTAGCAAGTGTGACCCCTGCATAAGGATTCAAGCTCTGGGGGTATTCATTATCTAGCGAGTCACTTCCCTACTAGGGGGCTTCCAGAAACATCTAGCATGTGTATAAGGCTTAAAGGATTCCTGAGGCGGGAGAAAAAGTGGAGTTTTACTTACATACGGCTTCTTCCAGCCCCTCACAGTCTATCAGGTCCCTCCGTGTCCTCCCGACCCCCTCCAGTGTGCAGCTGTCCTCTCCGAAAGATCCGCTAGTTGCAAGAGACTACTGCACATGTGCGGCTCGGGATGCATGCCTCCTCGATCACACTCCCGTGCGTGGGAGCATTCTGCTGTTCATAAAGACTTTTAACTGCGATTGCGCTAGAGGCTCCCAGCCTTCGATCGAGGAGATGTGTGCCCATGGTCGCGCATATGCAGCCAGGGATCATTCAGGGGGGAATAGCGGCCGAAGACTTTCATTCCAGCGCAGGAGACTTGGGCGCAGCATTGAGTAACTTCAGCGCCGTCAGAAGACGGAGCTGAAGTTACTTATAAAACACTATAATTCGGCCTCCAGCAATTGCTGGAAGCCGAATTATTTCATTCCCCGCCATCCATGGTGGCCTGGAGGGGCAATAGTATTTAACATCAATGGGAATTTGTGCAGGAGCAGGATAAGCCATACAGGCTTTATCCTGCGCCCATGTCTCCTGCGCCGATTCCTCTCGTACGCGACAGCAGCACGCTGTAGGGGATCGGGAGGACTGTGGGGGGTTGAAAGAAGCCCCAGGTATGGTAAGTAAAACTCCACTTTTTTTCACTGCTTTGGGTTTCCTTAAACTTTGCATTCTAGGTTGTCCCATCATCCTCCCTGCAATGCATATTTTGAAAAATGTTTCTGCAGGGAGCTGTACCTCATGTTCTATTATAAGTACTTTCGGGTACAGGAGGCATGTAGCCATATCTTCTGTCCATACACCAGCTCTGGCATTAGAGCAGAGGCTGGCTTAAGTGATGTGGGTAGGCATGGCTCCACTCACTTTACCAGCTGCTTTCAAATCAGCATCTTTGAGTCAGATGGGTTGGGGTATTATTATTATTTTATTATTATTTATTGTATTTATAAAGCGCTAACATATTACGCACTGCTGGACATTAGTTTAGGTTACAGACAATATTTAGGGGTGACATACAGCAAAATGACAATACCTGAATACAAGAAAGACCAGATCATGCAGCACAGTATGAGTACAAGGTAATGCTTAGTCACTGGAGGAGAGCATGGAGATTAGGCAAGTTAGGTTCACTCAGATGCATAGCATGGGTTCACAGTAATGGAGGTGCATGATCAGGTAGGACACAAAAGGAGGAGGACCCTGCCCAAAGGCTTACAATCTAGAGGGAGAGGTAAGGACACGAAAGGTAGGGGACCAGAGTTCAGCTGTGGGTTTAAAACACTTGTGAGGGGTAGTAGGCCAGAGTGAAAAGGTGAGTTTTGAAGGCCTTCTTGAAGATGTTGAAGGAGGGGGCTGCCCTAATGGGTGGAGGTAGGGAGTTCCATAGTGTTGGAGCAGCTCCTGAGAAGTCCTGGAGGCGTGCATGGGACTGGGTGATGCGGGGGGCAGTTAGGCGAAGTTCATTGGGGTATGGCAGTGTCAACTGTCGACTCACATTATTATAAGTCGGCCTCAGGTCCGGGGTGCAGCTGATGTATGGTCAGATGGGGCACGTGGTGAAGGTTTATTCTGCTGTCATTCTTCTGTACCAGAAGCTAGATTCTCTGCCATGATGACCCGAATGCCCACCTTGGCTAGCTAGTGGATGGGGCTTTAGGAGGCAAGGCTGACACAGGTTCACTTTAAAAGCGATGCAGAAATGGCAGCTTACAGTACATGTGGCCACAGTTTTGTTACCTACAGGAAAGTTCCTTTAATAAATAAGCCTCAAAAGGTATATATCAGGATAAATAGTTACATGTACACAAAACAATAAAGGCTTCTTCTAACGAGAGCCGGCAGTGTACAGTAGAGCAAGAAAAAGTTCCCCTTTCATTACATAACTTTGGAGCAGAAAGAGGTGAAGTATTTCAGGTAATTTCTCTGTTTTCGTAAATTTCAGATAAGGACAGCCCCCTGAAGTTGCCCCCTCTGGGTCCTGTTGGTGCCCCCTGGTAGGATGAAGTTACCCCCTCTGGGTCCTGTTGGGGCCCCCTGGTAGGATGAAGTTGTCCTGTTGGGGCCCCCTGGTAGGATGAAGTTTCCTTCTCTTGGTCCTGTTGGTGCCTCCTGGTAGAATTATGTTGTCCCCTCTGGGTTCTGTTGGTGCACCCTGGTAGGAGGAAGTTGCCCCCTCTGGGTCCTGTTGGTGCCCCCTGGTAGGATGAAGTTACCCCCTCTGGGTCCTGTTGGTGCCCCCTGGTAGGATGAAGTTGCCCCCTCTGGGTCCTGTTGGGGCCCCCTGGTAGGATGAAGTTTCCTTCTCTTGGTCCTGTTGGTGCCCCCTGGTAGAATTATGTTGTCCCCTCTGGGTTCTGTTGGTGCCCCCTGGTAGGAGGAAGTTTCCTTCTCTTGGTCCTGTTGGTGCCCCCTGGTAGAATTATGTTGTCCCCTCTGGGTTCTGTTGGTGCCCCCTGGTAGGAGGAAGTTGCACCCTCTGTGTCCTGTTGGTGACCCTGATAGGATGAAGTTGCCCCCTCTGTGTCCTGTTGTTGCCCCCTGGTAGGAGGAAGTTGCCCCCTCTGTGTTCTGTTGGTTCCCCCTTGATAGGATGAAGTTTCCCCCTCTGTGTCCTGTTGGTGCCTCCTGGTAAGATGAAGTTGCCCCGGGGTTTTTTACCAAGGATGATTTGTTCAGGCTGCTCATTGTTTGCGTTTTGTTTGGAGAAAGTGCTGACTGCTAGAATTTCTTCTCCGCTTCAGTCTGCTGGGATTTTACTGCCGGCTGCATCTGTTTCTGCTTTGGCTCCGTCCAGCTAATAAATAGAGCCAGCGAGCTGCGGCTTTCTGCAAACTCCAGTGGCCGACTTTCCAAGAATCTGTGGAGAGCGGGGATCCTGCCAGCTTCACCCGTGTTTAGTCCATGTATTCTGGAGTTTAACTCCTTATACAAAGCTCACTGTCCCTGACCGTAATACTGCTTTCCACAGAGGTACTCCATTCCTGGGAGTACCTAGCTCTGTACATAGTGCCCCCTGTATCCTGACTACTATATTACCTTCCACAGAGCTACTCCATTCCTGGGAATATGTAGCGCCATACATAATGTCCCCTTTCCCTGACTGCATTACTTTTCACAAAGGTACTTTATTCTTTGAGTACCTAGCTATGTACTTAGCACACACTCCCAGCAATATAGATGTCCCAATGTTGCAACCCAATCCTTTCCAGCACCAGGGAGTCAACCAGCTAAAACCCTCATCCACCACAGGGTTACTTCCAAACATAGAACAAAGATGCAGGGTCTCTACCTGGATTTAAGGCCTATACTAGCCAACTTTTATTGCAAATACCACAGTGCAGAGCACAACGATTCGACCGCAAAGGTCTTTCTCAAGTGCTTGAGAAAGACCTTTGCGGGCGAAACGTTGTGCTCTGCACTGTGGTATTTGCAATAAAAATTGGCCAGTAGGCCTTAAATCCAGGTAGAGACCCAGCATATTTGTTCTATGCTTAGCACACACTCACCCAGACTGCAATACTGCCCTCCACAGAGGTATCTCTTTCCTGGAGGACCTAACTCTGTACATAGTGCCCCCTGTATCCTGACTACTATACTATACTTCCACAGAAGTACACCATTCCTAGAAGCACGTAGCTCCATACATAGTGACCACTAATCCTGACAGCTGAATATCTTTCACAGGGAAACTTCATTCCTGGGAGTACCTTGCTCTGTAAATAGAGCCCCCTGTCCCTGACTACAGTACTGCCCTCCACAGGTTTACTCCATTCCTAGAAATACCTAACGCTGTACATAGTGCCCACTGTCCCTGACTGCATTACCTTACACAGAGGTACTTAATTTCTAGGAATATCTAATGCTGTACATAGTGCCCACTGTCCCTGACTACTGAATACTGCCTCCCACAGGATTACTCCATTCCTGGGAGTTTCCGACTCCTTATGTAATGTTTACTGGCCATGACTGCTAAAAACTGCCTTCTGCACATATACCTATTCTTGAAAGTATGTACCACCATAAATAGTGCCCACCAGACCCGGATTTACATCACATGAGCCTATAGGCACAGATCTCCTGGCACCCTAGACTTTGCCCTCCATGCACCTACAAACCCCCGCCAAACCACACCGCAAGTGTGCTGGCTGCCCCAGCTGTCACTTCTCCCTTACTTACCTTTCCTGGCATAGGTAGATACAGGTGCCATTTAGTATTAGGTAGCCAGAGGTTCTCTCAGTATTAAGTAGCTAGAGGTGACCCAAAGTATTAGGTAGCTAGAGGTTCCCCCAGTTAAAGGTAGATCTCATTAGTGGAATGCTGAGAGTCAGGTGAGTAGCCTCTTATGTAAACTCGATTTGGGCCTCTGCACAGGGAAAGAAGAGAGGGATGCACTCAGGGAGGGGAGTGAGCCGCCTTTCCATCATGAGGTGCCTGTAGGCACGTGCCTACTGGCCTACAGTGCCTTATGGTGAATCCAGCCCTAGTGCCCACTGACTGCCCCTGCTAGATACTACCTTCTCCTATTCCTGGGAGTTTATAAGCCCATACATACCACCCCCTAACTACTGCAGCATTACCTGAGACTATGCACTCCATTCCTCATATTTGTACTCAACCTGCTTTTACTTTGTTTATAACTTGTTTTGAAATAACATTGAAGACAGCATTTCTGTTATTAAAGACACAGTCTAGGTATCAATTTGGTGTCAATTCATCAAGGCTGGTCGATAAACAAAAAACAAGTTGGCAACATACCACATTCGGTATTTTAGACTTTTGTGTGCTAATTCATCAATATTTTCACAGGTGCGGTAGAAGTTTGGTAATTTACTGAAGCGCATTGTCGGTAACAGCAGAAGAGTGTGAGTTGTCTGTGTTGTTACATCTGTTCTCCGTGCAGAGAAAGCATGACACTAGTAAGAGGCATCCTGACATCCCTTTAGATGTACATCTTTTGTTATACTGCCTCTGCTTGCTGTGAATCTTTCTATTAGTCGCCATTAGTCTTTCTTAACATTTTATTTCTTTGCCACAGCTTAGATGAACTTCCAAGAAACTTTAAACATGCCCTGCTTAGGGGATTTCCCCACTAGCTACTCTGCATCTTCAAACAGGAACGGAAGAGGTTAAACTGCCGAAGGGAGGCAGGGGAAGCATCTTATTTTCTATCTCTCTCTGCTCGCTGCAAGCAAGACCCGCCAGAGAAGGCTTCGGGTCCAATCAAAATCACTTGCAGGAGACGGGCTGTTCCTATTGGCTTCTGCTCCTGTCAGTCATAGGAATCCTGCTTCTGTGAGTTTGGAGTCCCGCACTGATTCCGACAGAGGAGAACTGTCGGTAATTATAGAGGGCTTTACCACATGCTGAAACCTTGATGAATTGACATTTACTGACATTTGTTGAGGTATTTACCACACGATACGGTAATTTACTTCACTGCCCAGTAATTTCAGCTTTCCATGCTGAAAGCCAAATTATTTAATTCCCCACTATCCATGGCGGTCTGGAGGGGGAATAGTATTTAACACGGCCGGGACTTGTGCAGCAGCAGGATCAGCCACATACCGGCTGTATCCTGCGCCCAAGTCTCCCGCGCAGATTTCTCTCGTATGCAATCCAATGGCCCTGTGTGGAATTCTCCTTTGAAAAGCCGTAGGTCTGATTTAAAACAGGCACATTCAATCAGATTGATTTCATCTCCCAGTAATCTGCTTCTCATGAAAATAATTGACATAGTTCAGTCAGTTTCTAGGGGGAAGATAATTGGGCCCATGATTGGGAGTGGCAGAAAATACAGAATGTATTGGCAGCATCGGTTCTGAACTGCTGCATAGCAGCCATATAAATAGATCAGATTTCTGCTTGAATTCTGACCAGGATCTACAATATAGAGTGGTGTATAGTTGCTGCTCCATGATAATGGAATATTGATCAGGAATGGCATGGCTTCTGGTTCTGGTTCACATTCGTATTACAAAACTTAATCGCAATCACAAAAAACACCCAACCATCCAAGTGCGACGTACTCAGGTCGGTGTCCCTCTGTACCCAGAAACCGCAGCAGGAATGTGAAGAGAAGTGCTGGGTCCCTTCCCTTGCGATTCTTGTTCACGAGAATAAGAAATTGCATCGCGATCACGGCCAAACTGCTGCATGCAGCGCGTTTGCAATTTATGCAAATCTCTAGCACTGCAGTGAGACTAATCTCATAGAGATACTTTTGTCACAGCACTTTGCTGATCATCAGCGATGGTGGAGCAAGTCTGCAGTACTCCAGTTAAAGTGGGATTATACTTCCATAACTAAAACTTCAGTAACTACTCTTAGTTACATCAAAGAAGATTTGAAAGCATTCCCAAGTATTTCTTGTGTGTAAAATCTTTTATTTTCACTGCAGCGAGTAGTGGAAGCTTACTTGTCTCTTGTATATGTGTGGGTCTTCACAATGGAGAGGGTTAACCTTGACCTATAGAGAGGGTGAGACCAGGAGCCCTTATGGTGCAGTATTGTTAGCATGAATTGAAAAAGTAAGTTTGTGAAAAATGTATACTCACAAAGGTGGGTTGCAATCCTGCAACCACCGTAAGTGTGTGCGGAAGAGTAACTGTCTTCGCTCGGTATTCCGGACCCTCTGGATCTGGGTGGTCGCTCTCCTCCTATGGTCCTGTTCCCTAGTGGATTGTGTCGCCCAGAGGTAGGAATGACACCTCAAGATTGCTGAATAATTTAATAAATAAATTAAACTAAAATAATAAAATAAGGAGGTTTCTTACCTCCAAAGAAGACTCACGTGGATGGGAAAAGGGAGTCTTTATTTAAAATAACGGTTATACTCTAGACAACGCGTTTCACGGGACTCAGCCCGCTTCTTCAGGTCAATAAAACAGACAACCTAAAATAAAGTATTTGTTTACAATAATTTGTTCTTTAAGAGACTCTGTAACATCAAAAACCTCCCCTGGGGGGTACTCACCTCGGGTGGGGAAAGCCTCCGGATCCTAATGAGGCTTCCCATGCTGTCCTCTGTCCCACGGGGTCTTGCTGCAGCCCTCCGAACAGCCGGCGACAGACCCGACTGTAGATTCAATATTTACCTTTGCTGGCTCCAGCGGGGGCACTGTGGCTGCTTTCGACTCGGAAATAGACGGAAATACCCGATCTCCGTCGGGTCCGCCCTACTACACAGGCACCGGAAACTTGCGCCTGCGCAGTAGAGCAGACCCGGGTATTTCCGCCTACTTCGGAGCCGACAGCCGACAGAGCGCCTGCGCAGGAGCCGGGAAGGTAAATATTGACGTCACCGCTGCACGGAGGGCTGCAGCGAGACCCCTGAGGGACAGAGGACGGCGTGGGAAGCCTCATTAGGATCCGGAGGCTTTCCTCACCCGAGGTGAGTACCCCCCAGGGGACGTTTTGACGTTACAGTTCCTCTTTAAGTCTCATATAACATAACCCTACACGGTCAGGCTATCTAAACCTTTTTTTACTAATTTATGCAGCTATGCTGCTACTGTAATACTATATTCTACTCTTATAGATAGAGGGTGTATCATATTAGGATGTTACTGTAGGCTTCACATAATATATTAATATGCTAGTTTCATTGTACAATAAAAACACCTGTTAGGTCCTCATAGTATACATCATAGACAAATTTCTTTGCAAAGTAATAACATACCATATCACAGCATCTGCAGTTAAAAAGTACATAAGTCCAATAATGCTTAATGCTATAAAAATTAAATATTGCATTTAAACCTGCATTCTAGTGATGGGTCGTTCACGAACGAGCCGGCTCTAAGAGCCGGCTCTTTGCTGCGAACGACAAGAGCCGGCTCTCAGTTTTGAAAGAGTCGATGCTTCAGCCGCCCCACACAGCTCTGATTTGCTATGTAATAAAGGGCGCTGAGGCATGCTGGGAGATGTAGTCCTCCTCGTGCAGCTTGTAGCATACCTCCCAACTTTTTGAGATTACAAAAAGGGACACTTAAGTCATGCCCCTGCCACATCCCTGGCCACGCCCTCACCACGCCTCTAGTCACACATACCATAAAGATTTCATAAGAAAAATATGTTGTTTTATAATTCAAACCACACTGGTCCTTTCTATCCTGGTTCATTTTCCTTCATAGTAACATTTTAAAATTAGTAATATATCAATTTCAAGGTTGGGAATAAAGTTTAGAGTCTATCAAACACATTTTTTAGTAGAGAAATATATATATATACATAGAAAGAGGGACAAAGTCCTGAAAGAGGGACAACTGAGGGTGACAGAGGGACAGGGCTCCCAAAGAGGGATTGTCCCTCTGAAAAAGGGACAGTTGGGAGCTATGCTTGTAGGAGTGTATGGGGCAGAGCCGAGCAGTAGCATGAGGGATTGCCCGAGCGAGAGAAGCAGTCTGGAGTTGTCATGGAGAGGGGGGCGGGGCTTTTCCTCCGATTCTGAGTGGCGTCTAGTGATATTTAATGAAGAGCCGATTGAGAGCCGTAAGAGCCGGCTCTCTAATGGGAGCCGATTCAGAAGAGCCGATTCTCCAAGAAGAGCCGGAATTCCCATCACTACTGCATTCGCATACTCAGTGGTTGGCGCTTCCGGTTCGCCTGGTGTGGATGGCGAGCGGGCTTCCGTCTGCCGCCGTGGCGGCGGCCATTTTGGGTTTGAAAATTAGTAAACCAGAGGGATTGGAGCCCCCTCGCCATCCACACCAGGCGAACCGGAGCGCCCGAGTTAATTGTTACTAAGTATTTACATTTAAGCCGGTGCTCCAACACTTTATCCTACACGTCGAACTAACCTACATCCCATAGACTTTTACTATCCCTTCCCCTCCCCCAACCCTAACCCTCCTGGTATACGTTTGATAGTGGATGTAGGCAAATTCGACGTGTAGGTTATCACGTCGGAACACCGGCAAGACGAGCGGACGCGTTTGATCTATGCACCCTCGCACGGCTACTAGTAAGGTAAGATTAGACTCTCCGTTCTCTAGAGTCCCCCTAGGGACATCTTTCAATAACTGCTATAGAGCTCGTACATTGAATCTACTAAAACGCTTTTATGTACCTATGAAAACACTACCTACACAAAGATTAAACATAGCATACATACACATCCATTTTTAACATATGGCTATAAGCATAGTAATTTTATACATTGGCAGCACTTGTATTTGCATACACCACTGAGTATTTGAATGCAGGTTTAAATGCAATATGTAATTTTTATAGCATTAAAGCGGACCCAAACCAAACATTTTTTTTAATTAAAAATATTTAGTTGCACCACTCTGACACATACAAAGATAAATAAACACTCCTTCAAACCTATGTGCATTTCAGTGCATGCTTTTCACCCTTCTCTTTTCATAGCTAAGGTTATACTGGGGGCAGCCATTAGCAATTCCTCCATTGCCGGACACCATCTACTCCACCACTTTGCCGGAAAAATCCCGGCAATTTGAAAGGAAGGGAGGGGTTCCTCCAATAAATGTAAAATATTTTATATTTTCATCATGCAGCTGAAAAAAGGCTGCTATTTATTATTATAATTTAGAAAATAGATTTATTTCTGAAATCTTATATTTTTAATTTGGGTCCACTTTAAGCACTATTGGACTTATGTACTTTTTAACTGCAGATGCTGTGATATGGTATGTTATTACTTTGCAAAGAAATTTGTCTATGATGTATACTATGAGGACCTAACAGGTGTTTTTATTGTACAATGAAACTAGTATATTAATATATTATGTGAAGCCTACAGTAACATCCTAATATGATACACCCTCTATCTATAAGAGTAGAATATAGTATTACAGTAGCAGCATAGCTGCATAAACTAGTAGAAAAAGGTTTAGATAGCCTGACCGTGAAGGGTTATGTTAAATGAGACTTATGAACAAATTATTGTAAACAAATACTTTATTTTAGGTTGTCTGTTTTATTGACCTGAAGAAGCATGCTGAGTCCCGTGAAACGCGTTGTCTACAGTATGCCCACCTCCGTCTACTGAATACACCCATCACCCTGCCAACAGGGTGATGGGTGTATTCAGGGAAATTCTTGCCTTTGCCAATGACCAGAGATAAGCAAGCTTCTACTGCTCTCTGCAGTGAATATAAACAATTTTACGCACAAGGAATACTTGGGAATTCATATGTTCTTTTATGTAACTAAGGGTAATAGCTGGAATATTAGTTTTGGGAGTATAATCCCACTTTAAGTGTTTTCTCCACTAGGCCTGAACGATTTTAGGAAGAAATTGAATTGAGCGATTTTTGTCCAAAATTACGATTTCGATTCAATTCACGATTTCCTTCAAATCAAGCTTTGTCCCCCCCCCCCCCCCCTTTGTACCTGTTTATTCCCCCTCTGTCTCTCCTTGTGCCCCCTTTGTCTCTTGATGCCTCCTCTGGGTCTCTCTCTTGCCTCCTTTATGTCTCTGTGCCCCTTCTGTCTCTCTCTTTGTGCCTCCTCTGTGTCTCCTGTGTCTCTCTGTGCCTCCACTGTCCCCCAAGCTGCATCAGTTCTGGACATGGCTTCAAGCACGACTCCAGCGATGCCCGTCTATCCACTTCGCCTCCTGCAGGCTCTAATGCACGGCATACTTCCTGTATGTCATGTGACATACAGGAACCTGGAGGTTTGCCAAGCACACGAGCCGGCAGAGGGCGATAGAGGACGGAAGGTATGTCCAACGCTGCAGGCCTTACGCACTGGGACTTTGGGAAAGTTTGAAGGCGCTTCCTCAAACTTCCCTATGTGGAAATTACGTGATCGCGATATTTGCCGCTTTGACGATTCTGAAATTGTGATCTTGGTGATCGCGATTTCGATTTAAATTCGATTTATCTTTCAGGCCTATTCTCCACCTAGACAGAAGACAAACGGCATCAAACCTTTCAGTCTGGAGTTGCTTCTCTTTTTTTCGGTTTACTCTGCAATCATTTCCCCATCATATTCAGCAGCTGCTGACACTCCGTCTCCGCCAGGAATTGTGAAACATTTACTGATATCTCTGGGATCGTAAACAGCACAAAACGTTCTGTTTCCAGAAAACTCATAAAAAGAGACGTCTGTCTGTGAGGATCAGGATTCTACGTGTTGTGGAAGCCCCCAGCGGTGAGGAGCAGGTTGCAGAAGATCTACATACAGGTGCACACCTATATCCTCACGTGCATAGACTATATCACCACGCTGATGAGAGCTGACTGCTGATTGGCTCCTGTGGCTTATTTCACTCATTTCTGCGCTTTGCTACTTCAGAATGGCTAAGCAAAGATCTGTTAGGCCTGGACTGGTGATAATTATTATTACTGATTTATAAAGCACCAACATATCACATGGCATCTGTACAAAGTATGAAACAAACATGGGGTACATAATAATACAGGCAATGGTATACACCAATATCTATATACAGTGGTGTGAAAAACTATTTGCCCCTTCCTGATTTCTTATTCTTTTGCATGTTTGTCACACTTAAATGTTTCTGCTCATCAAAAACCGTTAACTATTAGTCAAAGATAACATAATTGAACACAAAATGCAGTTTTAAATTATGGTTTTTATTATTTAGTGAGAAAAAAAAACTCAAAACCTACATGGCCCTGTGTGAAAAAGAAATTGCCCCCTGAACCTAATAACTGGTTGGGCCACCCTTAGCAGCAATAACTGCAATCAAGCGTTTGCGATAACTTGCAACGAGTCTTTTACAGCGCTCTGGAGGAATTTTGGCCCACTCATCTTTGCAGAATTGTTGTAATTCAGCTTTATTTGATGGTTTTCTAGCATGAACCGCCTTTTTAAGGTCATGCCACAACATCTCAATAGGATTCAGGTCAGGACTTTGACTAGGTCACTCCAAAGTCTTCATTTTGTTTTTCTTCAGCCATTCAGGTGCATTTGCTGGTGTGTTTTGGGCCATTGTCCTGCTGCAGCACCCAAGATCGCTTCAGCTTGAGTTGAAGAACAGATGGCCGGACATTCTCCTTCAGGATTTTTTGGTAGACAGTAGAATTCATGGTTCCATCTATCACAGCAAGCCTTCCAGGTCCTGAAGCAGCAAAACAACCCCAGACCATCACACTACCACCACCATATTTTACTGTTGGTATGATGTTCTTTTGCTGAAATGCTGTGTTACTTCTATGCCAGATGCAACGGGACACGCACCTTCCAAAAAGTTCAACTTCTGTCTCGTCGGTCCACAAGGTATTTTCCCAAAAGTCTTGGCAATCATTGAGATGTTTTTTTTTTTAGCAAAATTGAAACAAGCCTTAATGTTCTTTTTGCTTAAAAGTGGTTTGCGCCTTGGATATCTGCCATGCAGGCGGTTTTTGCCCAGTCTCTTTCTTATGGTGGAGTCGTGACTCGTGACCTTAATTGAGGCAAGTGAGGCCTGCAGTTCTTTAGATGTTGTCCTGGGGTCTTTTGTGGCCTCTCGGATGAGTTTTCTCTGCACTCTTGGGGTAATTTTGGTCAGCTGGCCACTCCTGGGAAGGTTCATCACTGTTCCATGTTTTTGCCATTTGTGGATAATGGCTCTCACTGTGATTCGCTGGAGTCCCAAAGCTTTAGAAATGGCTTTATAACCTTTACCAGACTGATAGATCTCAATTACAGTTATTAGTTAACGGTTTTTGATGAGCAGAAACATTTAAGTGTGACAAACTTGCAAAAGAATAAGAAATCAGGATGGGGGCAAATAGTTTTTCACACCACTGTATATAAAAGCGGATGTGTATGTGCCACGATCACTCGAAAACGGCTTGACCGATTTGAACGAAACTTGGTATGCAGATCCCTTACTACCTGGGATGATATGTTCTGGGGGTCTCGCTTCCCCCCTGCACACCTGGCCGGAGCTACAAACAGCAAGTCAGATTTCACCCATTCAAGTCAATAAAAAAATGTAAAAGGCAGCCATTCTCACAGTAATCAAGCCTGAGTCCTCACACTTGACACAGTTGGTCACTTGGTGACCGAGGTTACAAATCCAGGAAAAGTGGGCGGAGCATTAAACAGCCAATCACATTTCAGCCATTCATTTTAAATGGTAAAATGTAAACTGCAGCCATTCTTAGACTGTAAATCGCAGGGTTTTCAAACTTGGCACTCTTGCCCACTGAATGACTGGGAGTAATATTCCAAAAAGTGTGTGGAGCTTACAGCAGCCAATCAAAATTCACCTATTGATTTTCAAGAGGAATAAACTGCTGCCATTCTTACACTGTTAACCACCCTGGCGTTCTATTAAGATCGCCAGGGCAGCTGCATGAGGGTTTTTTTTAAATAAAAAAAAAACTATTTCATGCAGCCAACTGAAAGTTGGCTGCATGAAAGCCCACTAGATGGCGCTCCGGAGGCGTTCTTCTGATCGCCTCCGGCGCCCAGAATAAACAAGGAAGGCCGCAATGAGCGGCCTTCCTTGTTTTGCTTAGATCGTCGCCATAGCGACGAGCGGAGTGACGTCATGGACGTCAGCCGACGTCCTGACGTCTGCCGCCTCCGATCCAGCCCTTAGCGCTGGCCGGAACTATTTGTTCCGGCTGCGCAGGGCTCAGGCGGCTGGGGGGACCCTCTTTCGCCGCTGCTCGCGGCGGATCGCCGCAGAGCGGCGGCGATCGGGCAGCACACGCGGCTGGCAAAGTGCCGGCTGCGTGTGCTGCTCTTTATTTGATCAAAATCGGCCCAGCAGGGCCTGAGCGGCACCCTCTGGCGGTAATGGACGAGCTGAGCTCGTCCATACCGCTAAGGTGGTTAATGGCAGAGGCTTCAAATTTTCTACAGATGGTCATTGGGTGACTGGGGTTTAAATTTACTAAAGGGGCGGCGCCATAAGCAACCAATCAGATTTCAGATCAGATTTCTTTGGTACATAAACTGCCTCCATTCACACATTTTTTTATGCCAGCAACCTGAAAGCTCACAAACTTGGTCATTGAGTGACTGTGTGTCAAGGTTACAAACAGTGGGTGGAGCCAAAAAGTTATTTAAATGTGAAAATATAAACTGCAGCCATTCTTACACTGTTAATGGCAGGGTTCTCAAACTTTGCAGAAAACCACAAACAACGAAGGGAAATCTTGCGCTTCTGGGCACCGTGAGTGTAGGGGCAAACAGATAGATGGTGATGATTTCACACAAAGGGCAGCTCCTTCATGCCCGGCTGGAAGGCATTCTTGGATAAAAACAGAAACTGGCGTGCTGGTCGGTGGCGTCACCTGATGAAGGTGAGGATTCGCCGAAACGCGTTGTGACGCCACCAGCACACATCACTCCCCAGGGTCAGCCACCTCCTGTCCTTGCCATCTGGACCACGATCTCCGCAGGCCACGGAGTACGTAGAAGGCGGCCTCCCAGGGTTCCAGGAATAGGGCTTTGCCCTTATTTGATATGCTTTTATGCATCTACTTTCTAGTAAGTGCAATTGTTTTATGCGCATTTTAACCTAATGCGTTCCAGGAATAGGGCTTTGCCCTTATTTGATATGCTTTTATGCATCTACTTTCTAGTAAGTGCAATTGTTTTATGCGCATTTTAACCTAATAAATCTGTTTTACACTATGGAGCGCTCCTCCGCTTCTCCATTTTTCTGTTTTTCTCAAACTTTGCACAGTTAGTCACTGGGTGACTGGGATTAATATTCAGGGAAGTGGGTGGAGCCTACAATAGCCAATCAAAATTGCCTCAAACCTGGTACAGTTGGTCATTGGGTGACTGGGGTTCAAATTCTGGCGGGGGGAGGTAGGGTAGGGAATTAAAAAAAAAATATAGAGACATTTGTTAAAAATAAATAAAAACAAACAAACAGGGCATTAGTGATCAGAACCCACCAACAGAAAGCTCTGTTGGTGAGTAGAAAGGGTGGGGAATCACTTGTGTGCTGAGTTGTATGGCCCTGCAGCGAGCCCTTAAAGCTGCAGTGGCCTGAATTGAAAAAAAATAGCCTGGTCACTACTAGGGAGATATAAGCCTATGGTCCACAAGTGGTTAATATTCAGAAAAGTGGGTGGAGCCTACAACAGCCAATCAAAGTTCACCTATTGATTTTTAAGGGGAATATTTACATTGCTGCCATTCTTATACTCTTAATGGCAAAGGCCTTGAAGCTGGTACAGTTTGTCATTGGGTGACTGGGGCTCACATTCTGAAAAGGGGGCGGGGCCACAAACAGCCAATCAGATTTGTTTAATTTCAGTGGGAACATTTACATTATTGATGCCAAAGACCACAAAGCTCACAAGCTTGGTCACTGACTAACTGTATGTCAAGGTTTGAAAAAGTGGGCGGAGCTAACAACTAAATTTTTTACATCAGAAAATACAAACAGCAGCCATTCTTACTCTGTTAATGGCAGGCTTCTCAAACTTCGCAAGGTTGGTCACTGGGTGACTGGGATAAATATTCAGGAAAGTGTGTTGAGCTTACAACAGCCAATCAAAATTCACCTATTGATTCTCAAGGGTAATTATTATATTGTTGCCATTCTTACACTGTTAATGGCATAGGCCTGAAATCTGGTGCAGTCGGTCATTGGGTGACTGGGGTTCAAATTATCAAATGGGGGTGGGGCCACAAACATCCGGATTTGTTTAATTTCAGTGGTAAACTTCAAATTATTGATACCAAGGATCCAAAAGCTCATAAACTTGGTCATTGAGTGACTGTAAGTCAAGGTTAGAAACAGCAGGCGAAGCCAAAAACAACTAACTTTTTTCATGAGAAAATGTAAACTGCAGCCATTCTTACACTGTTAATGTCAGGGTTCTCAAACTTGACACAGTTGATAACTGGGATTAATATTTAGGAATCAAAATTTAAAATTGATTTTCAAGGGAAATATTTACATTGCTGCCATTCTTACACTGTTAATGGCAGAGGCCTCAAATCTGGTACAGTCTGTCATTGGGTGACTGGGGTTAAAATTCTGGAAAGGGGTGGAACCACAAACAGCCAATCAAATTTTTTTACACTGTTAATGGCAGGGTTCTCAAACATGACACAGTTGGCCACTGTGTGACTGGGATTAATATTTAGAAAAGTGGGTGGAGCCTACAACAGCCAATTAAAATTCACCTATTGATTTTTAAGGGGAATATTTAAGCTGTTTCTATTCTTACACTGTTAATGGCAGAGGCCTCAAACCTGCTACAGTCGGTCATTAAGTGACTGGGGTTCAAATTCGCTAAAGGGGGTAGAGCCACAAACAGCCAATCAGATTTCTTTGCTGGATAAACTGCTTCCATTCACACAATTTTGATGCCAGTAACCTGAAAGCTTGCAAACTTGGTCATTGAGTGACTGTGGTTCCAGGTTACAAAAAGGGGGCAGAGCCAAATACAAATTTCATTGAGAAAATGTAAACTGCAGCCATTCTTACACTGTTAATGGCAGTGTTCTTAAACTTTGCACAGTTGCCCACTGGGTGGGTTAAGTATTCAGAAGTGGGTGAAGCATACAAAAGACAATCAAAATTCACCTATTGATTTTCAAGGGGAATATTTAAATTGCTGCCATTCTTGCACTGTTAATGGTACAAGCCTCAAACCTGGTACAGTCGGTCATTGGGTGACTGGGGTTCAAATTCAGAAAAGAGGGTGGAGCCACAAACAGCCAATCAGATTTGTTTCTTTTCAATGGGAAAATTCAAATTATTGATGCCAAGGACCCCAAAGCTCACAAACTTGGTCAGTGACCAGTGAGTTTGTGTGTTAGGGTTAGAAAAAGTGGGGAGAGTCAACAGCAGCCAAATACATACCCGGGCAACGCCGGGTCAGCAGCTAGTACTAAGTACAGAACTGGTAAAAAAATACAGAATTGATACAAAATACAGAATCGATACAAAATACAGAATTGATACTAAATACAGAACCAATCATTACAGTGACAAAAGTAGCATAATGAATAAAATGTATAAGAAATTCCAAGACACAAAAGGGTGAGAAGATCCTGAGTGTTGTACCAGCAGCTGTGTAGTGTGAGGGTCACATACACTGAATACAATTTGTGTAGATTATTTTGGATACTACTATACAACAGATACCATTGTGCCTGTAGGCATTTCAGTTCACAAATGTTAAGACATCTTGATGATGGTTAATTATGACCTTTTATGGGCAGTTTGTGATTGGCTTTGATTTTTCTTTAACCTCCTTGGCAGTAAACCTGAGTCAGGCTCAAGACGGAAATTTGTAGCTCAGAGTGGTAATCCCGAGTTGAATCCATGGAAGGTGTGTAATGTGCAGGGCTGCCACAGATCTATTAAGCAGTATGATTTTTAGGTTCTAAAAGCTTGTGAAAAATTGCACCGCTTTTAAACAATAAAATCTGGAAGTAATCATACCGCCAGGGTGGTTAAATAAGTCTGTAGCAAGAAGAATAAGGGGGCTTGGCAATGCCTACAACCTTCTCTCTCCCTAGACCTCACGATTTCCATCCTTACGGATATCATTATATCAAGACAAAGACAAATAACATTTATATTGCCTTTTTCTCCTGGTGGACTCAAAGCACCAGAGCTGCAGCTACTAGGACGTGCTCTATAGACAGTAGCAGTGTTATCAGAACGACTCTTAGCAATAGTGAATGACACTATGGAGGTATTTACCAAGACTTGGCAACCCTGGCTCTCCTGCACTGATATCAGTGGTCTTCCTCCCTGTGGCTTGTCAGTGTGACCTTGAGGTACCCAACCTGCTTATTTTTTATTAATGGGATCTCCTATAATAATATGCTGTGTCTGTTAAGCCCTATACAAACGCTCAACAGCGGTCTTTTATGCAGCACAATTATCAAACAACTTTGTTGTGAAACAAGTTGAAACAACCCAAAAAACGTTGCTTGCTATTGTTCACACAGCTAATAAGACGTCAATCCAACAGTTGGATTAATGTGTTATCAGTTCTTTGAACTAAGGTAAGCAACGTTTTTTGGTTGTTTCAACTTGTTTCACAACAAAGTTGTTTGATAATTGTGCTGCATAAAAGACCGCTGTTGAGCGTGTGTATGGGGCTTTATGCACTTCCAACATCAATAATTATGTTCACTCCTCAGCCGACATTGAAAAAGTATGCTACCAATGTTCTGTTTTTGTTAATGCTTATTAAATTTCTGATATGTAAGCTACCTTTGGATGTGTCATCTTTGAGGCATACAATTGCTCGTTTGTATACATTTGAAATTGACGTTCTACCTAATAAGTTATTTGAAACTAGAATAAGGAGGTTGTCCTCTTCATTAAGCTTAGGAAACAAATGATAGTTACCTGGCTGGCCTCTGATATGAGCGACCTGTGCAACTGCAATGGGTGCCGTCACTACATATAGGGTGGCATGCCAGGAGCAGTGGCGTAACTTAGGAGCTCTGGGCCCCAGTGCACGTTTTACATTGGGCCCCCTCAAGCACTCTATACATAACACTTGATATGGAGCACCAAAGCCTGCCAAGGACAACTACAATGTCTGAGAGGTGTAGGCTGGGGAGGGGAAGAGTCTATTAATGTCTACAACTAATCAAAGCACATATAGAGGTGGTCATTACCAGCATAGCACCAAAAATAGAGCTAATAAAGCGATCCAAGCAGGACCCCTAGTGAACTCCTCTGGTCTGGGGCCCTGGTGCGGTCGCTACCTCTGCATCCCCTATTGCTACGCTGCTGCTGCCCAGGAGACACAATGGAGTGAACCTTGCAACTGTGTGTACTTTTGTAACATAAAATAATGATTCTCAGTTGTAACACCTAAACTCTCCGGGTAAAGGGCAAATCATTTGCTTTAGGTACTCCTTAACATGCATAGTATTGTTTATTGGACAAATATGTACACCTATGTCAAAATGTCACTGAAAGTTATGTGTGATAGTAAAAATAGAGATGCTGTGGTAAGGACGCTAAAGCCTGGTACACACATCCAATCTTGATTGGCTAATTTTACCACCTCCATGTAGTAAGAGAGCCAATAGATTTTGAATACTTTGAACAGATTGTGTAGGTAAGCTCTTATACTACATGGAAGTGGTAACGTTGGCCAATCAAGAATGAATGTGTGTACACATTTTATGTTCAACCTAAGATGTCATGCTGGGCAAGCATGCAGCCAGTAGAGTCACCTGATCTGCACACACATTTTGGGTCAGTGACTTAGAATTGTTTAGAGCCAGCTCAACCTTAGTACAGACTAGGATGTGTTGTGTTGTGACAGACCAGCTGATGGGGTTGTGTGTGTTGTTGCAGATCTCTGTTGGAAGATGAGTGTCAGACTTTGAAGAAAGACATTGCTTTTCTACAGGTAAGTGCCTAGGTGTCTGCAGCGATGTGTCTATGTATAGCATTACTGTGTGATGTGTACATTGGCCAGGAGAGTGAGAGAACAAGCCACGGTTTCTATGGCAAGGGAGGAAGAGCCAAGAGCAGCAATAGTATCATCACACTGTACAGCGTCATTGTGTCAGTGTTCTCTGTACAGATCAAGCAAGAAGTTTTAAATCAGGATGATACCATTTATTGGCGAACTAAAAAGAATAAGAATAAGCGAGCTTTCGGCTTTGCAGCCTTCGTCGGACTTAAATTCTGTCTAAGCCCGACGAAGGCTGCAAAGCCGAAAGCTCGCTTATTCTTTTTAGTTAGCCAGTAAATGGTATCATCCTGTTTTAAAACTTCTTGTTTTTACTGATGGCTAACACGGTACAATACCCTACTGCTACTACTGTACAGATCACTGTCGCTTTATGTACAGTACCTGTTTTAATAATATTTTAATAATATTTGTGCATGAGTGTTGTGGGGGCATTTGTGCATGAAAGTGATGGGGATATTAATGCATGAGTGTTATGGGGCCTTTGTGCATGATTACAATAAATTACTTTCAGAATTGTTTTATTTAGTGGCATTGTTGTCTAGCAAAGGAAACTGCTGAGCTTAGTGTATAGAAGTACATACAAATGTGACTCGTCATAGTATTGGCTGTTTTATGTCTAAACAGGCATGCCCCATCTTCTGTCCCTCTCCCCCCCAAAAAAAACAAAAAACGGGCTACAGGTATTTAGCCATGATTGATTGTTTTCCAACCACATGATTTGATCCTCTACAGCAGAGATATTCTTTCTGTAAAATGGGGCCCTGGGCATAAATGAATGTGGGGCCCCATACATCTAGTACGGTGCTGATCATAAAGTTGTGACCTCCACAATCCTTGACTTGAGGGACGATAAGTAGACCAGGGCCTGGGCAGGCCCCAGCCCTGCTTTGCAGGGATCCTCCAACTGCTTCTGGGCCCATGCAAGGACAGTGCATGCTGCTTAGCAAAATTCAGAGTTTAACCACTTGCCGACCGCCTACTTCATATTGGCGGCGGCAAAGTGGCAGCCCCAGGACCACGTAACGCAGATTGGCGTCAGGTCCTGGGGCACTCTCTGGCCGGGGATCGCGCGCTGGGATGCGCGCGCATCCACCGGCAATAGGCTCCGCCCACCCGCGACGTCAACCCGCCGGCCAATCGGAAGCACCGGCGGGTTGTTAACCCGACGATCCCCGGATAGGAAGCGTATAATACGCTTTGTAATGTTTACAAAGTGTATTATACAGGCTGCCTCCTGCCCTGGTGGTCCCAGTGTCCGAGGGACCACCAGGGCAGGCTGCAGCCACCCTAGTCTGCACCCAAACACACTGATCTGCCCCCCCCTGCCCCCTGATCGCCCACAGTACCCCTCAGACCCCCCCCTGCCCACCCCCCAGACCACCATTTGCACACAATCACCCCCCTAATCACCCATCAATCACTCCCTGTCACTATCTGTCAACGCTATTTTTTTTTTTGTCCCTAAACTGCCCCCTGCTCCCCCCTGATCACCCCCCCACCCCTCAGATTCTCCCCAGACCCCCCCAAACCCCCCCCCCCTGTGTACTGTATGCATCTATCCCCCCTGATCACCTGTCAATCACCCGTCAATCACCCATCAATCACCCGTCAATCACCCCCTGTCACTGCCACCCATCAATCAGCCCCTAACCTGCCCCTTGCGGGCAATCTGATCACCCACCCACACCAATAGATCGCCCGCAGATCCGACATCAGATCACCTCCCAAATCCATCGTTTACATCTATTCTCTCCTCTAAACACCCACTAATTACCCATCAATCACCCATCAATCACCCCCTATCACCACCTGTCACTGTTACCCATCAGATTAGACCCTTGCGGGCACCCAATCGCCCGCCCACACGCTCAGATTGCCCTCAACCCCCCCCCCCCCTTATCGATTCGCCAGTGCATTATTTACATCCGTTCTTCCCTGTAATAACCCACTGATCACCTGTCAATCACCCCCTGTCACTGCCACCCATCAATCACCCCCTGTCACTGCCACCCATCAATCAGCCCCTAACCTGCCCCTTGCGGGCAATCTGATCACCCACCCACACCAATAAATCGCCCGCAGATCCGACATCAGATCACCTCCCAAATCCATCGTTTACATCTATTCTCTCCTCTAAACACCCACTAATTACCCATCAATCACCCATCAATCACCCCCTATCACCACCTGTCACTGTTACCCATCAGATTAGACCCTTGCGGGCACCCAATCGCCCGCCCACACGCTCAGATTGCCCTCAACCCCCCCCCCCCCCCCCTTATCGATTCGCCAGTGCATTATTTACATCCGTTCTTCCCTGTACTAACCCACTGATCACCTGTCAATCACCCCCTGTCACTGCCACCCATCAATCACCCCCTGTCACTGCCACCCATCAATCAGCCCCTAACCTGCCCCTTGCGGGCAATCTGATCACCCACCCACACCAATAGATCGCCCGCAGATCCGACATCAGATCACCTCCCAAATCCATCGTTTACATCTATTCTCTCCTCTAAACACCCACTAATTACCCATCAATCACCCCCTATCACCACCTGTCACTGTTACCCATCAGATTAGACCCTAATCTGCCCCTTGCGGGCACCCAATCACCCGCCCACACGCTCAGATTGCCCTCAGACCCCCCCCTTATCAATTCGCCAGTGCAATATTTACATCTGTTATTCCCTGTAATAACCCACTGATCACCTGTCAATCACCCATCAATCACCCCCTGTCACTGCCACCCATCAATCACCCCCTGTCACTGCCACCCATCAATCAGCCCCTAACCTGCCCCTTGCGGGCAATCTGATCACCCACCCACACCAATAGATCGCCCGCAGATCCGACATCAGATCACCTCCCAAGTGCAGTGTTTACATCTCTTCTCTCCTCTAAACACCCACTAATTACCCATCAATCACCCCCTATCACCACCTGTCACTGTTACCCATCAGATTAGACCCTAATCTGCCCCTTGCGGGCACCCAATCACCCGCCCACACCTCAGAACGCCCTCAGACCCCAGCCCTGATCACCTCGCTAGTGCATTGCTTGCATCTATTTCCCCCCTCTAATCACACCTTGAGACACCCATAAATCACCTCCTGTCACCCCCTAGCACACCTACCCATCAGATCAGGCCCTAATTTGCCCCGTGTGGGCCCTGATCACTCGGCCAAACCCTCAGATCCCCCTCAGACCCCCTTCCGATCACCTCCCCAGTGCATTGATTGCATCTATTTTCCCCTCTAACCGCCCCCTGAGACACCCATCAATCACCTCCTGTCACCCCCCTAGCACTCCTATCCATCAGATCAGGCCCAATTCATCCTGTCATCTAAGAGGCCACCCTGCTTATGACCGTTTCCACAAAATTTGCCCCCTCATAGACCACCTGTCATCAAAATTTGCAGATGCTTATACCCCTGAACAGTCATTTTGAGAAATTTGGTTTCCAGACTACTCACAGTTTTGGGCCCGTAAAATGCCAGGGCAGTATAGGAACCCCACAAGTGACCCCATTTTAGAAAGAAGACACCCCAAGGTATTCTGTTAGGTGTATGATGAGTTCATAGAAGATTTTATTTTTTGTCAAAAGTTAGCGGAAATTGGATTTTTATTGTTTTTTTCACAAAGTGTCATTTTTCACTAACTTGTGACAAAAAATAAAATCTTCTATGAACTCACCATACCCCTAACGGAATACCTTGGGGTGTCGTCTTTCTAAAATGGGGTCACTTGTGGGGTTCCTATACTGCCCTGGAATTTTAGGGACCCTAAACCGTAGGGAGTAGTCTAGAAAACAAATGCCTCAAAATGACCTGTGAATAGGACGTTGGGCCCCTTAGCGCACCTAGGCTGCAAAAAAGTGTCACACATGTAGTATCGCCATACTCAGGAGAAGTAGTATAATGTGTTTTGTGGTGTATTTTTACACATACCCATGCTGGGTGGGAGAAATCTCTCTGTAAATGGACAATTGTGTGTAAAAAAATAAAAAATGTGTCATTTACAGAGATATTTCTCCCACCCAGCATGGTTATATGTAAAAATACACCACAAAACACATTATACTACTTCTTCTGAGTACGGCGATACCACATGTGTGACACTTTTTTGCAGCCTAACTGTGCTAAGGGGCCCAAAGTCCAATGAGTACCTTTAGGATTTCACAGGTCATTTTGAGACATTTGGGTTCAAGACTACTCCTCACGGTTTAGGGCCCCTAAAATGCCAGGGCAGTATTGGAACCCCACAATTGACCCCATTCTAGAAAGAAGACACCCCAAGGTATTCCGTTAGGAGTATGGTGAGTTCATAGAAGATTTTATTTTTTGTCACAAGTTAGCGGAAATTGATATGTATTGTTTTTTTTTTCACAAAGTGTCATTTTCCGCTAACTTGTGACAAAAAAAAAATCTTCTATGAACTCACCATACCCCTAACGGAATACCTTGGGGTGTCTTCTTTCTAAAATGGGGTCACTTGTGAGGTTCCTATACTGCCCTGGCATTTTAGGGGCCCTAAACCGTGAGGAGTAGTCTAGAATCCAAATGCCTCAAAATGACCTGTGAATAGGACGTTAGGCCCCTTAGCGCACCTAGGTTGCAAAAAAGTGTCACACATGTGGTATCGCCGTACTCAGAAGAAGTAGTATAATGTGTTTTGAGGTGTATTTTTATACATACCCATGCTGGGTGGGAGAAATCTCTCTGTAAATGGACAATTGTGTGTAAAAAAAATCAAATAATTGTCATTTACAGAGATATTTCTCCCACCTAGCATCTGTATGTGTAAAAATACACCCCAAAACACATTATACTACTTCTCCTGAGTACGGCGGTACCACATGTGTGGCACTTTTTTTGCACCCTAAGTGCGCTAAGGGGCCCAAAGTCCAATGAGTACCTTTAGGATTTCACAGGTCATTTTGCGACATTTGGTTTCAAGACTACTCCTCACGGTTTAGGGCCCCTAAAATGCCAGGGCAGTATAGGAACCCCACAAATGACCCCATTTTAGAAAGAAGACACCCCAAGGTATTCCGTTAGGAGTATGGTGAGTTCATAGAAGATTTTATTTTTGTCACAAGTTAGCAGAAAATGACACTTTGTGAAAAAAAACAATTCAAATCAATTTCCGCTAACTTGTGACAAAAAAAAAAAATCTTCTATGAACTCACCATCCTCCTAATGGAATACCTTGGGGTGTCTTCTTTCTAAAATGGGGTAATTTGTGGGATTCCTATACTGTCCTGGCATTTTAGGGGCCCTAAACCGTGAGGAGCAGTCTTGAAACGAAATTTCTCAAAATGACCTGTGAAATCCTAAAGGTACTCATTGGACTTTGGGCCCCTTAGCGCAGTTAGGGTGCAAAAAAGTGCCACACATGTGGTATCGCCGTACTCAGGAGAAGTAGTATAATGTGTTTTGGGGTGTATTTTTCCACATACCCATGCTGAGTGGGAGAAATATCTCTATAAATTGACAATTGTGTGTAAAAAAAATAAAACAATTGTCATTTACGGAGATATTTCTCCCACCCAGCATGGGTATGTGTAAAAATACACCCCAAAACACATTATACTACTTCTCCTGAGTACGGCAATACCACATGTGTGGCACTTTTTTGCAGCCTAACTGCGCTAAGGGGCCCAAAGTCCAATGAGCATCTTTAGGCTTTACAGGGGTGCTTACAATTAGGCACCCCCCAAAATGCCAGGACAGTGAACACACCCCACAAATGACCCCATTTTGGAAAGTAGACACTTCAAGGTATTCAGAGAGGAGCATAGTGAGTCCGTGGCAGATTTCATTTTTTTTTGTCGCAAGTTAGAAGAAATGGAAACTTTTTTTTTTTTTTTTTTTTTGTTACAAAGTGTCATTTTCCGCTAACTTGTGACAAAAAATAAAATCTTCTATGAACTCACCATGCCTCTCACTGAATACTTTGGGATGTCTTCTTCCTAAAATGGGGTCATTTGGGGGGGATTTGTACTATCCTAGAATTTTAGCCCCTCATGAAACCTGACAGGTGCGCAGAAAAGTCAGAGATGCTTGAAAATAGGAAAATTCACTTTTGGCACCATAGTTTGTAAACGCTATAACTTTTACCCAATCCAATAAATATACACTGAATGTTTTTTTTTTTTTATCAAAGACATGTAGCAGAATAACTTTCGCGCTCAAATGTATAGGAAATTTTACTTTATTTGAAAAATGTCAGCACAGAAAGTTAAAAAAGTCATTTTTTTGACAAAATTCATGTCTTTTTTGATGAATATAATAAAAAGTAAAACTCGCAGCAGCAATCAAATAGCACCGAAAGAAAGCTGTATTAGTGACAAGAAAAGGAGGTAAAATTCATTTAGGTGGTAGGTTGTATGACTGAGCAATAAACCGTGAAAGCTGCAGTGGTCCGAATGGAAAAAAAGGCTCTGGTCCTTAAGGGGTTTTATGACTGCAGTCCTTAAGTGGTTAAAGGGAATCTGAAGTGAAAATAAACTTCTGATATAACGATTTGTACGTATAGTACAGCTAAGAAATAACACATTAGGAGCAGGGACATGAGTCTAATATTGTTTCCAGTACAGGAAGCGTTAAGAAACTCCAGTTATTATCTATGCAAAAGAGCCACTGATCTCTATGACTTTCAAAGTCGCAGAGAGCTCTGTCTTCTGAAGGTTATTATCTCAAGCACTCTACCTATACTGGGGGCAGCACTCTACATATAGTGGAGGTAGCAATCTACCTATACTGGAGGCAGGACTCTGTCTATACTGGGTCTATCTGCCATGGTGTACGGGTGTGGGGGGGGGGGGGGGGTGGCCAGGTTACCTTTGCCCCAGCCCCACCGTGCTGCTTAAACCAGCCCTGAGAGGGGGTTGGAAGGGTGATGGCGCAGCGAGCAACAGATCAGGAGGTACAAAGTTGAATACTCACCTAGCGATGGATCGGAGAACCTCACAGCGACACCTCCCGACAAAAGCTATTGCAGCGTGTAGCAAAGTGTTGTTCACCTAACCGCATGCCTGTACCCTAGAGTGACCAGACGTCCCGGATTGCCCGGGACACGTCCCGGATTCGGGGTCCGCTGTCCCAGGCTTAATGAGGTCCCGGGAAACGTCCCGCTTTGAGCAGCGGGACGTCCCGGCCTCGGGACTCTGGCCACTCTCTCCTCAATGAACTGGCAGCGGCGTCTATAGACGCCGTGCCAGTTCATTGCCCGCAGCCCCGCTCCAGCCTCCTCTTCCGGTGTCTGTTTCCGACACCAGCAGGCGAGCAGGGCTACGGCAAGATGGCTGCCGGAGCCCTGTACTGGAGACCTATTTGTGTCACTAGTACAGGGCTTCGGGCGCCATCTTGCCGTAGCCCTGTCAGCGCGGGAGACCAGAGTAGGAGGAACAAGACGGTCCCGGGACGGAGCAGCGCGCCAGAGGCCGGACACTTCTGCCAGGTGAGTAAATGCTTTCTTTTCCAGGTGAAATGTTTGCCCGCATTGTTTCTTTTCTGGTGAAATGTTTGCCCGCATTGTTTCTTTTCCAGGTGAAATGTTTGCCCGCATTGTTTCTTTTCCAGGTGAAATGTTTGCCCGCATTGTTTCTTTTCCAGGTGAAATGTTTGCCCGCATTGTTTCTTTTCTGGTGAAATGTTTGCCCGCATTGTTTCTTTTCCAGGTGAAATGTTTGCCCGCATTGTTTCTTTTCCGGTGAAATGTTTGCCCGCATTGTTTCTTTTCTGGTGAAATGTTTGCCCGCATTGTTTCTTTTCTAGTGAAATGTTATTGTTTGCCCGCATTGTTTCTTTTCTGGCGAAATGTTTGCCTGCAGTGCGTTTCTTTTCTGGCGAAATGTTTGCCCGCAGTGCGTTTCTTTTCTGGCGAAATGTTTGCCCGCATTGCGTTTCTTTTCTGGTGAAATGTTTGGCCGCAGTGCGTTTCTTTTCTGGTGAAATGTTTGCCCGCAGTGCGTTTCTTTTCTGGTGAAATGTTTGCCCGCATTGCGTTTCTTTTCTGGTGAAATGTTTGGCCGCAGTGCATTTCTTTTCTGGTGAAATGTTTGGCCGCAGTGCGTTTCTTTTCTGGTGAAATGTTTGCCCGCAGTGCGTTTCTTTTCTGGTGAAATGTTTGCCCGCATTGCGTTTCTTTTCTGGTGAAATGTTTGCCCGCATTGCGTTTATTTTGTACTGACATGTTTGCCCGCATTGCATTTATTTTATACTGACATGTTGCCTATTGCGTTTATTTTCTGGTGTCCGGGGTAACTGTTACTGCATTTATTATTTAATGGTCATAGATGGCTATGTTTGCTGCTTTGTGGTTACGGTATACTATTAGCATCACACAGTTTCTGCACACCCATGATACAAAGTCTCATTTGTCCACATCATGGCGTAAACACTGCTTTCTTATGCCTCGCTGTTACATCATTACGTTAGCTCCGCCCATACAATGTCATGGCCACGCCCATTTTTCGGCGCGGCGCGCTGCGCGCGCCCCCCCCCCCCCACGCCCCCCTCCCCGTCCCAGGTTGGACCAACAAAAATATGGTCACTCTACTGTACCCATATCGTGAGATTGCAGAAACGGCTCGTTTATGTAAAAAAATCGCCGGTCCTTGGAAGAATTGCAAGTTGGGTATGAGCCTTTAGGAGGAGAACAATGGGATTGGCCTTCACTTGGCTGATGTGATTAGACATTCTGGATCTGTCTACTGGCCACTTCAGCTGAGAAAACATTTATGCCTGGAATGGGACTTTCAAATTTAAGGCGGAACTGTAAACTTAAAAAACAAAGTTTCACTTACCGGGGGCTTCCCCAAGCCCCCAGCAGGCGTCCTGCTGGACGCTATTGTGGGCTGGAACGCGAAGACATCGCGTAACCCAGGGCACGTAGGCGCAGTTGCCGTCGACCTATAAGTCGGCGGTAACAATACTAGCTGGCGGCGGCAGCAGAAAGGAGGATCATGCAGGACCGGCACAGGACAGGATGGCTGCTGGGGGCCACAGGTAAGTGAAACGGAAACAGTAAATTCGGGCGCCTGAGGCTAGTGGACAAATCGGGCGCCGCCATTCACTCCTATAATAAATATCGTTTAATGGGCACCCGATAGGAAAAAAGGGCGCCGGAGAAAAATAACGTTTTAAAAGCGGCGCCCGGAGACTTAATGTTTTATTACTGTTTCTCATGATTACACATTATTTAATAATTTATACATTTTTAAATTTTATTTTTAAACGAAAAACAGTACAATATTTTTTAAACATTATTTTTAAACGGAAAACAGTACATTTTTTTTTTTAACATTATTTTTAAACGAAAAAACCAACAGGGGGGTCTTAGGTTTAGGCACCAACAGGGGGGTCTTAGGTTTAGGCACCAACAGGGGGGTCTTAGGTTTAGGCACCAACAGGGGGTCTTAGGTTTAGGCACCAAAAGGGGGGTCTTAGGTTTAGGCACCAACAGGGGGGTCTTAGGTTTAGGCACCAACAGGGAGGTCTTAGGTTTAGGCACCAACAGGGGGGTCTTAGGTTTAGGCACCAACAGGGGGGTCTTAGGTTTAGGCACTAACAGGGGGGTCTTAGGTTTAGGCACTAACAGGGGGGTCTAGGGGTTAGGGGTAGGTACAGGGAGGGTTACTTAGGCACCAACAGGGGGGGTCTTAGGTTTAGGCATCAACAGGGGGGTCTAGGGGTTAGGGGTAGGTACAGGGAGGGTTACTTAGTAATTTTTTTTTTTAAACGTTATTATACGTTTCACTATTTAAACGCAAGATTAACGTTTTTACAATTGCCGATTTAATGCACATTATTTAATGATTTATAACTTTATAAAACATTAATTTTAAACGAAATACAGTACAATACATTTTTAAACGTTATCCATGCTTATCGTTAAAAACCCGGCACCCTTTTTTCCCAGCGCCCCTTTTTAACGTACGCAAGTGAAACTGCTTTTTTAGGAGTTTACAGTTCCGCTTTAAATTTTTTCCCAAGTTACACATTTACTTCAGTGATCACCTGCACTTGTTGGTAAAGTCTGTTGATCTGACAGATGAATCTTCCAGTGTTAGCATTAAACATACAAGATGTTTCAGGAGTCTATGCCAGCTGCTGTAAGGAATTAAAGATTTCCTTGTACTTCTGTAGTTCTATACAGTACATGCATAGAACCGCATGAATCTTCCACGCTAGAGTCTGAGGCACTGGTAAAATCCCAGCACTTATGTACGGTATGTTTCCCGTTGTTTTCTGATGTGATGCTGCCCTCTACTGGCTAAAAAATACAACAGCATAAAGTTGAATTATTTCCCTACACTGATGCATACTGCTGCTTTTACTGGGATAAATAATCCATGTGGATGGGCTGAAATATGTGTCAGGGTTTGTTGCAATGTTTAAGACAGACTCTAACACCACTATCTTTTTTTCTAGTGGGAAGGTTAGAATATGTTTGTTTGTTTTTAAAGTTGATGTTTATGGCCCTTATGCTGAAAAGTACAGTAAAGCTGCTGTATGTAAGGAGCACACAGCAATTTTACCATTACTTATGGTGACAAGGTCGGTCACCCATGTATCACGAACGCTGTTAGGAGTAAGGTGCTCTACACAAGTAGCCTAGGGCAGTACCCTGGCACCATGCGCATTACCTAGGTAACCCAGGTCACTCTAATAGCACTATGAACACTACGGGCCATATGCAATTCACTTTTTCACCTAAGTTTTCTCCTAGGTGATATTTTTACACCTTGCAAATAAAATGCTATTTAAACTACCAGAAATCAAGAAAATACTAAAAATGATTTTGATAGTACTTTGTCATGTACTTTTTGGTACTTTTTTAGTTGCAAAGTGCTAAAAAGTTATTTTAAAAACAAGTTGAAAATGTATCTCCTAGGAGATAACTTGGGAGAAAAAGGAAATTGCATATGGGCCTACCTGTCAGAAGTACCTGTAAAATGCACCCCCTGTGCACTGCAATTTTACTGACATTTAGTGAGATCATGCTAGGCTTGGCTGAGGTTCTCTGGCTCACTACCATTAACTTTGCTGAAAATTATTTTATATTACTGGCATTGAGAGCATCCCCTTTAATCATGAGGGATTCTCAGAGGAATTTCCTTAATTATCCCCCTTGGCGGTATGAAAAATACCGCCAGGGGGCAGCGCAGCAGTTTTTTTTTAATTTTTTTTTTTTAAATCATGTAGCGAGCCCAGGGCTCGCTACATGATAGCCGCTGCTCAGCGGCATCCCCCCAGCCCCGCTGATCGCCTCCGGCGATAGGCGATCAGGAAATCCCGTTCAAAGAACGGGATTTCCTGGAGGGCTTCCCCCGTCGCCATGGCGACGGGGCGGGATGACGTCACCGACGTCACCGACGTCGGGACGTCATTGGGAGACCCGATCCACCCCTTGTCGCTGCCTGGCACTGATTGGCCAGGCAGCGCAGGGGTCTGGGGGGGGGGGTGTGCCGCGCGCCGCACCGGATAGCGGCGATCGGGCGCGCGGCAGCGGCGATCAGGGTGCTGGCGCAGCTAGCAAAGTGCTAGCTGCGTCCAGCAAAAAAAAAATTATGAAAATCGGCCCAGCAGGGCCTGAGCGGCACCCTCCGGCGGCTTACCCCGTGTCACACACGGGGTTACCGCTAAGGAGGTTAAGGTGGCTCTAGTTGTTTTCCATTGAGGATGAATCAGGGGCTATTCAGAGCCAGTTCTCTCATGAAGCAAGGTGAAACACTTGCATCAGGCGCAGAGATTACAGGGGCAGCATGTTTGTACTGTGTTTACACTTACAGCATGCAGTCAGAGTAGGAGGAGATGCAAGAGGAGAGTGAGGTGAAGAGGTCATCATTGAAGAAAAGCAGCTTGTTGTGCTGTATGTGGAGTCTGACAGTGAGTGAGGAGGCAGGTGAGCAGCAGTGCTTAATTTGACTTGCAGAGCAGAAGGGAGGAGCTGGCACTGCTGTCCTAACTGACGAGGAATGAGTGGCTGAGGGTGAGCTGTTTGTTTGTCACAGACTCACAGCCAGCCAGTGTGCTGTTGTGTTGAACTGCAGCATGTCATGTGAGAACATTAAATGAAGCAGAGTAAATTGTCAGGTGCTGTGCGATCATTCCAAATCGGGGGAAGGGGAGCATCCTTACAAGTTTGCTTCAGGCAGCAAAAAGTCTAGAACCGGCCCTGGGGCTACTCCAAGACGTTGAGGCTCTAAGTGCCAAGTATCTGAAGGCTGAACAGTTTATAGTTACCAATGGAACCAGTTGTATGCAGAAGTCTTATACTTGCCAGGGGTAGTAAAAGCAGCATTTTAATGTAATTTTGTTTTTGGCACATTCTCCTTGAGGTCAGACAGGCCTGGCCAGAGATAGATTTAACACTCACTTTTGTCAACATCTCTTCACAGCAACGTCTAGAAGAAGAATCTCTGTATGGAGAAGATCTGCAAATGCTGCTGCCGGAGCCATCACTGACAGGTAATGCTCTGACACACCACAGGGATGTAACTAAGCACTGATACATCTCAAGACCACTTTCTGCAATGTATGAAAGTGCCACCTGGCAAGTTCTCAAAAACAAAACACAATGATGCCTTCGTGAACAGGGGCGTAACTAGAAATCACCGGGCCCCCCTGCGAAACTTTGTGTTTCAAAGTTTTTATTAAGCATTTTTAATAAAGTTTACATACATTTCGGATAACATAGGGGAAGGAAGGTGAAGCTCTTGTAACACCGAAATTAGCATACAGGGTGATCATACATAACAGGTTGATCATATAACTTGAAAGTATTGAAAACTTCTATTCCTAAATTGCCCCGAATACATATTCAGTTAGGGAAAACAGACGATAGAGAGGGTAACGGGGAGGAGTTCGGTCTAGGCCAACGGGCCCAATGGGGATCTGGGGGGGGGGGGGGGGGGGGGGAGGGGAATAGGAAACTTGCGTTTATAAAAGAGTAAATGTACCACAGAGGGTTAAACCCGACTATCTGGGGTATGCTATGGTAGTGGGAGGGTGTAGGATCCGGCCTGGGGAAAAGGGGGAAAGGGGGCGGGGGGGGAAAGGCCGGTATAGGAAAAAGCTTAGGAGGGCAGCCCCAGCAGTGGGCTGAGCCTCTGCTATTTCAGAGGTAGTGTGGATTGGGGGCGTGGATGCAGCAGAGGAGAAAGAGAGACAGAAGAAGAGGCAAAGGGAGTGAAGAAAGAAGGAAAGAGAAAGGAGAAAAGAGAGAGAGAAAGGGGTCCATCTCATAGCCTGGTTATCAGTGTTTCCTCCATGTTTGGGTGCTCTGATTGCAACCAAGGTTCCCATACTTTTTCGAAGGAATTATGTGTGTCCCGGAGGATACTGGTAAGTTTTTCATTAACCATGTAGGAGTCCATTCTGGTTTTGACTTCCTCAAATCTAACCGAAGGTTTTTTCCAATTATTTGCTATGGTCATGGTAGCTGCCGAGAAGACCAAGGAGGCTAATTTGTTTTGTTTGGTCGTCAGTATCTCTATTTTTGCATGTAGTAAGGCTTGCCAAGGATTCTTGGGGATTGTCTTGTGAAACAGGGTGGATAACATCTTAAAGACACGGCTCCAAAACCTAATGAGGCGGGGGCAGGACCACCAGATATGCATCATATCCCCAATCACTCTGCATCCTCGAAAACAGAAGGGGCTGGCTGAAGGAAAGACCTTAGTAATTCTGGCTGGAACCAGATACCACCTAGTCAGGACTTTATATGCCGATTCTATAGTGTGTAGGTTGTTGGAGCATTTAGAAATTCTCCCCCAAATGTCTAGCCAATCTTCCCTGTCCTTGGTTTCTGCTAGGTCGGATTCCCATCTTGATACATACATATGCTGGATAGGGGTTCGGGGGCGAGTTTGGAGGGCATAGACAGAGGAAATAAGGCCTTTCGAATTGGGGCGGCGGAGGCAGATGTTCTCGAAGGGGGTGAGATTGAGCGGGAGGTCCCTGTCTTTTATGAGTGTATTGATCCAGTGTCGCAGTTGGAGTCCCCTGCGAAACTTTGGATGCAGCCCCCTACCACCTTGCTTTCTGCACAGGTAAACTGAGAACCAATGTTATGCAATTGGCTAGTGCACACTTGAATATGTTTTCTCCATGGAGATACAACAGACAGCAGTGAAGCACTGCACACATTTTCTCTATCAATTACATTAGCTTCTGTGATAAAACGTGCATGCTTTCACACATACAGACACACATGGGGCTTGATTCACAAAACTGCGATAACTCATATCACGGCCGTGCTAGCGTTTTTGCGTTTTCACGCGCCATCGCAAATTTTCACGTGCAATCGCAAATTTTTACGTGCAAAAATGTGCGATTGCGCGAGAAAGCTCGTGCAAGAATGCTAGCGCAGCTGTGATATGAGTTATCACAGTTTAGTGAGGCCAAGCCCATGGTGTGCAGAAAACGCATACAGAAAACCAACAGACGAGTGTGCTCCCAACCTCAGCTTATTACACTCACTCTGTCCATCTCTGAGGGAGCATAACTGGCTCTGCAGACTTCTCCAGCATCACTTCAGTACAGAGCACTTGGTGAGGGGTAAAGAGATGGTAAAGAGGTTGGGGGCTGGAGACTGTACACAAGAGCCTGCTGCACACTGAATAGGGACTGTCTACAAATCTTTGTTTACAAAACTTTGTATGATTCTTTTTCAGTGCCTGAGCAGATGCAGTCATTAGAAAAATTGTGCAGAGAGCAGAAAGTTTTTCTCTCTGTGCCCTTAGTTGTCAGTCTCTCAGGTTGCATACCTTGCAGGGTCTATTGTTACGCCCCTGTTCTTGAAAATAGTTTTCTTCCAGCTCCTTCCATTAGCAATTGTTGATTAAACCCAGCGTAGGGTGGTTGGTGTAAACCCTCTGCAATTCTTTGCTGTAAGTGTGCAGAGACAAAAGCTTTATGATTTAACCAGCCTGGCATTCTATTAAGATCGCCAGGCTGGCGACCGGACGTTTTTTTTTTAATAAACTGAAAGTTGGCTGCATGAAAGCTCACTAGAGGGCGCTCCGAATGCGTGCTTCTGATCGCCTCTGGCGATCAGAAGTAACAAGAAAGGCCGCGATGAGCAGCCCTTCTTGTTATGCTTCCCTCGTCGCCATGGCGACGAGCGGAGTGACGTCAGCCGCCTCCGATCCAGCCCTTAGCGCTGGCCGGAACTGTTTGGTCCGGCTGCGCTGGGCTCGGGCGGCTGGGGGGACCCTCTTTCGCCGCTGCACGCGGCGGATCGCCGCGCTGCGGCGGCGATCAGGTAGCACACGCGGCTGGCAAAGTGCCGGCTGCGTGTGCTCCTTTTTACTTCATTAAAATCGGCCAAGCAGGGCCTGAGCGGCAGCCTCCGGCGGTAATGGACGAGCTGAGCTCGTCCATACCGCCCAGCAGGTTAAGAAACGTTGTAAATGTATCTCAGATGAAAATGACTAAAATGCCAACTGTAATGTCCTCTCCCTGTGTGAAATGTAATTTCTCTGTTACAGAGCTGAAGGAGGAGCGACGGATCCTGGAGAAGGATTTGCAGCTTGATCAGCTCTCAGTGACACCTCTATATTCAGCCAAGAGGGGGTCTGCCAGGAGCACTGCATCAGCCAGGTACCATACCTCCCAAGTTTTTGAGTAAAGAATGAGGAACCTTTTAAGACACACCCTGTTACGCCTCTAGCCACGCCCCTACCACCAATAATACATGAGCAAAAGATGTAGTTTCATTATTCAAACCACACTGGTCCTTTCTATCACCATTCATTTTATTTCAAAATAAAATTTGAATGTAAGAAATATATTAATTTAACCACTTCACCTCCAAGAGTTTTTCCCCTTAAAAAACAGAGCAATTTTCACCTGTCATCACTCCTTCCATTCATTCGCCTATAACTTTATTACTACTTATCACAATGAAACAATCTATACCTTGTTTTTTCGCCACCAATTAGGCTTACTTTGGGAAAGGGGGGTACATTATGCTAAAAATTATTCACTTCAGACTAAATATGCAGTTGAAAAAAGAATAGCCATACAGCCAGAGACACCACTATTTACAGGCTGAATTTGTGTAGTTTACCATTGCTGCTCACCCTATAGCCACCAATGTCTAAACACCTTCCCTTTCAGTCTCTATTGCCAAGCTTCTAGTAGTTAAAGAGCTTCCCTTCTAGTGCCCTGTAGATAAGCACCTTTCCCTCTAGCCTGAAGTGCCTAAATTCCTTTCCCCTCTAGCCTCTACATGTACTTACGTACAGCAAGAGGAGGCGCCCATAAGATGTATATAAATCTGTTAAATCTATATATGCAATATGTATTCGGATAACTTAGGTAAGAAGAAGATACTCTTACCTGCTATGAAAATAGGAGACAATTGTATAAACTATAATAATTTATTCGTTTCACGATAAATAATCGCTTCTTCAGGTATATGGCGCCCGGACTTTACATTGCAGCTACAGAGCACTTTACATGACCTGAAGAAGCGATTATTTATCGTGAAACGCGTTGTCGAGGTGCTAAACGAATAAATTATTATAGTTTATACAATTGTCTCCTATTTTCATAGCAGGTAAGAGTATCTTCTTCTTACCTAAGTTATCCGAATACATATTGCATATATAGATTTAACAGATTTATATACATCTTATGGGCGCCTCCTCTTGCTGTACGTAAATATCTGTGACCCTAGCATCCCAACTAGGGGTAGCGCCACTACTTTCCTGTAGGACGCTTTTTTCCAGGAGCAGCGACCGAAAAAGGCCGAGTGGAGATGGTACTTCTCCACACGCTTGAAAGGTGGTTGCTCTTTATATAGCAACCCACACTTGTGAGTATAATATATTTTCTTTTGAATTCCTACTACATTGATAGACGTTATTACACGATACTGGGCTCCTGGTGTCCCTGTGTTTTTGTTGTTCTTAACCAGCCCTCTACATGTACTGTACATGAACGCCTTCCTCTTTAGCTTCTAGTGGTTGAAGACCTCGTCTCACCCCTTGTAGATAAGTATCTTACTCTCTAGCTCCTGGTGGCTAAGTTCCCTCCCCTTTGGCCCTTAGTACATAAACACCTTCCTTTCTCGATCCATGTGGCTAAAAACCTTCCCCCCTTAGCACCCAATATATAAACACCTTCATCTTTAGCACCTAGTACCGTATATATAGGAATATAAACCAGTCCTAAAATAAATCAAGGTGCTTAACCGAACTTAACAGAAACCCAGGCAACTACTTATAACATCCCCATATAACTTCTTCGGTGGTCTAGTCTACCCTGCCACTCCTATATAGTATTCCCTGGTGTGTAGTGGTTCCCTCTCCCTCCCCATACAGCTTTACCTCTTGTGTAGTGGTCCCCTCTCCCATAGCGTTCCCTGGTGTCTAGTGGCTGCTTACCATCCCCGCTTCCCCTAAAATTTAAAGGCAGGGTGCCCAGCAGCTGAGGCTATGGAAGAGTATCTCACGTGATCCGGGGCCAATCCAGACACACTCCACGTGACTACTCCGTGTCTTCTTCCGCATTCAGCCTCTAGGGTTTGTACTTCAGCGAGTTCCCCCCAACTTACGAGAAGTAAGTAGACGTGTGCCCCACTTGCTATGTGACTGGCATAAGAAATGGAAAAATCACCATGCGCTGCAGGTGCAGGTCAATTTTAATGTAGTTCTGTGAATATACCCCCTTCTTGAAATATCACTTCACTCTGCAGGTTACTGGATGTTGCCAGGAGAGAATCAGTGGCAAAGCAGGATAGCCGAGTGACTCCACAGAGACCAAGGTCCTGTGTGTTACACCAGCGTGAACTTCCCAGGGTGACCCCATGCCCACCTCATACAAAGCTGAAGGCTTCAGCAAAGAAGGAAGAGGATGCCCTCGCCATCACTGTGGCTGCTGAAGTGTGTCCTCCTGCGGGGCATGTCCCAGGCCTGGACCACTGTCACAAGACTGATAACATATCTGGCATAGCCAAGACATCAGAACGTTTAACCCTTACATACTCAACTTCCTGCAACTCAGATTCTTCCAACAAGGGTACCACCATGAATTTTCTTCCTGCTGATAGCAGGCAGATCAGGACCACAGCCGTGTCATCCAACACTCCATATATTCCTGCTCCTCCTTCTGCCCAGAGAACATACAGTGGTGGCCACTCTGTGTCAGCCTTCCGCAGACTCAAGACACAGGTGCCCACCACACCACCCTGACCCATGGAGTGACTGTGAATGGTGGCAACATATGGTGGCAGGAGGAAAATCTCCACATGACATTGCACAACTCCACTGACAGCCCAGATGATAACACATCAGAATTCAAAACTTTACAATACAAAAGATTCAGCATCAGAAACGAATAAATGTTTTCTGGTCGGAATGTTCCACCCAGGAAGTCTCCAGTCTGACGGGACAGAAGTAGATAAAATCTGAACTCCAACATTTTGATTACTGGACATGCTGAGTGATGATGTTGTGACCAATGGCAACCGATCATACATTTCTAAATTCTGAACATGTTTTGTGATTGGCTCTTGTGGGTCATCGTGCATCATAATGTATGATGTATAGATATGTGCTGTGTCTAACGAATAACAGGGCTGAATGCTTAAACAGTTTTTATTTATATTTATTTACAAACATAAGTTAATTTCTTCAATGTACTCAACCTTTCATATTCACTAAATAGTGGTAACATTTTACTGGTACTCACAGCGGTTAGGTAAATGCTTAGAGCAACTTTTGATAACCGAATGAATGCGCACACTGCTAGTACAGGAGCATTACACTAGTGAAGTGCGTGTTACTCAGGTAATATGAGCTGTGCTAATTATGCAACACTCGCTATGTAAACAGCGTACTTGCTGGCAAAATTTCCATGTGCTCTTCATGCAAGGCAATTTTAAAGTAAGGCAGGGAACCCACTAGATGTGATTGTGTGCGCTTTGCTGTGGACCATTCCACAGGCTGTTGAACTCTATAGTCTCAGGTCGAGACCATTTGTTTATGCTTGTGACTTTCTGTATGTTTTTTAAATCGCACACAGCTTTCTGCTTTTTTCAGCACGACGCGTACCTTTGCATACAGTTTATGAAATGCGAAAAAACACAAGCGTAGCGGAAAACGCAAAAGCCGACAGAGACCAGGGAATACCAGGGGAAAACGGTCCTGCAAGTGTGTCCCCTGCCTTAGTAAATATGCCTTCTTGCCTTCATCACAGCTTTCTTCATTACATTATGCAACTCAAACATCTTCCCCATTCAGCGCATTTCTGATTTCCGAAAACAACATGGTGTAAGATCTGGTAAGTATGGTGGGTAATCCAAAAATGGCATTTTTTGTCAGCTATAAATACAGTGGGGTGTGAAAGTTTGGGCAACCTTGTTAATCGTCATGATTTTCCTGTATAAATTGTTGGTTGTTACGTAAAAAATGTCAGTTAAATATATCATATAGGAGACACACACAGTGATATTTGAGAAGTGAATTTTAGTTTATTGGATTTACAGAAAGTGTGCAATAATTGTTTAAACAAAATTAGGCAGGTGTATACATTTGGGCACTGTTGTCATTTTATTGATTCAGAAACCTTTAGAACTAATTATTGCAACTCAAATTGGCTTGGTAAGCTCAGTGACCCCTGACCTACATACACAGATGAATCCAGTTATGAGAAAGAGTATTTAAGGGGGTCAATTGTAAGTTTCTATCCTCTTTTAATTTTATCTGAAGAGTAGCATCATGGGGGTCTCAAAACAACTCTCAAATGACCTGAAGACAAAGATTGTTCACCATCATGGTTTAGGGGAAGGATACAGAAAGCTGTCTCTGAGATTTCAGCTGTCTGTTTGCACAGTTATGGAACATATTGAGGAAATGGAAGACCAAAGGTTCAGTTCAAGTTAAGGCTCGAAGTGGCAGACCAAGAAAAATCTCGGATAGACTGAAGCGACGAATGATGAGAACAGTCAGAGTCAACCCACAGACTAGCACCAAAGACCTACGACTTCATCTTACTGCAGATGGAGTCACTGTGCTTCGTTCAACCATTGGGCGCACTTTACACAAGGAGATGCTGTATGTGAGAGTGATGCAGAGGAAGCCTTTCCTCTGTCCACAGCACAAACAGAGCTGCATGAGCCATGCTAAAGCACATTTGGACAAGCCAGCTTCATTTTGGAATAAGGTGCTGTGGACTGATGAAATTAAAATTTAGTTATTTGGGCTTAATAAAGGGCATTATGCATAGAGGAAAAAGAACACAGCAGAAAAACACCTGCTACCTACAGTAAAATATGGTGGTGGTTCCATCATTCTGTGGGGCTGTGTGGCCAATTCAGGGACTGGGAATCTTGTCAAAGTTGAGGAACGCATGGATTCCACTCAGTATCAGCAGATTCTAGAGATCAATGTTCAGGAATCAGTGACAAAGCTGAAGCTGCGTCATGGCTGGATCTTTCAACAAGACATCGATCCTAAGCACTGCTCAAAATCCACAAAGGCATTCATGCAGAGGAACAAGTACAATATTCTGGAATGGCCATCTCAGTCCCCAGACCTGAATAAAGTTGAAAATCTGTGGTGTGAGTTAAAGAGAGCTGTCCATGCTCGGAAGCCATCAAACCTGAATGAACTAGAGATGTTTTGTAAAGAGGAATGGTCCAAAATACCTTCAACCAGAATCCAGACTCACATAGGAATCTACAGGAAGCGTTTAGAGTCTGTAATTTCTGCAAAAGGAGGATCTTCAAAATATTGTTTTAATTTATTTTTTGTGGTGCCCAAATTTATGCACCTGCCTAATTTTGTTTAAACAATTATTGCACACTTTCTGTAAATCCAATAAACTTCATTTCATTTCTCAAATATCACTGTGTGTGTCTCCTATATGATATATTTAACTGACATTTTTTATCGTAACAACCAAAGATTTATACAGGAAAATCATGACGATTAACAAGGTTGCCCAAACTTTCCCACCCCACTGTAGTTGCACAGAGATCACATTGTGGATTAGAACACTGTCCTGCTACAGCATCCAACCTTTCCAAGTCTGGCCTCTTTCTCTTCACACGCTCCCTGTTTGCTCGAGATCCCCTTTTTTGTGTACGTTGACTGACAACCGCTGTCTTTATGAATGGCAACTACTCTAGCTATCGTTCTTACTGTCCGCCATCTGTCCTTCTGCATGATTTTGTTGATTTGTTTTTGTCTTCAGTTATTGAGCCGCTTGGACATCCTGGGCATTCATCAGCCTCCACATTTTCTTGACCATCATGCAAATGCATATGTGGCTCAGAGGCCTGTGTATGATGAAAACATTCTTCTCCATAAAACAGGTTATGACTTTCTTTAAAGGACAACTGTAGTGAGGAGAATATATGGAAGCTGCCATATTTATTTCCTTTAAAATTATACCAGTTTCCTGGCAACCCATCTTTTTGGCTGCAATCGTGTCTAAATAACACCAGAAGCATATGCTTGTTTAGGGTCTATGGCTTAAAGTATTAGAGGCAGAGGATCAGCAGGACAGCCAGGCAATCTAGATTGTTTAAAGAGAACCCGAGGTGGGTTTGAAGAATATTATCTGCATACAGAGGCTGGATCTGCCTATACAGCCCAGCCTCTGTTGCTATCCCAAACCCCCCTAAGGTCCCCCTGCACTCTGCAATACCTCATAAATCACAGCCACGCTGCTGACAAACAGCTTGTCAGAGCTGGCTGTGTTTATCTCTATAGTGTCAGTCTGCTGCTCTCCCCGCCTCCTGCAGAACTCCAGTCCCCACCTGCATCCCTTCCCTCCCTGCTGATTGGAGGGAAAGGATGGGGGCAGGGACCGGAGCAATGCAGGAGGCGGGGGAGCAGCTGAGACTGACACTACAGATGTAAACACAGCCTCACAGCACGGCTGTGATTTATGAGGGATTGCAGAGTGCAGGGGGGCCTTAGTGGTGTTTGGGATAGCAACAGAGGCTGGGCTGTATAGGCAGATCCAGCCTGTGTATGCAGATAACATTCTTTAAACACACCTCGGGTTCTCTTTAAAAGGTAATACATATGGCAGCCTCCATATCCCTCTCGCTTCAGTTGTTCTTTAATAACTTGCAGTAAGTTAATATGCTGTTCTGTTTTGTGAGGTGGCATTTCTGTGAGAATGAAACTGACCAGTATCTAGCTTAGCTGGCACATGCATGAGTTGTGGGGAAAGCTGAGAAGACTCCGAGGTCCAGTGTTAACCTAACATATCTCCTGATCAGAGTCACATGAATCTGTTATTTATATGACAATTATATAGATTCTGAGGCCAGAGCAAGTGATGAAGTGTTTCTATTTTTGTGTGTTATAAATTCAAATCTTATATCTATCCTGGTGTTTTATTATAAGTTTTATGTGTTTGTTTGTTTACTGTACATCTTTTAAGAAATATTTCAGTCAGGGCCCACTCACACTAGGGATTGCAAAACACTCGCAACATCACTAATGTTTTGTGGTGGCTTTTTCGCAATTTAGTGCATATTTTTCAATGTTCATTTTCACAATTTTTGAGCCAATCGCGTGTTTTTAACATTGCAATTGCTCTAAAATCTCAAAAAAAGCGCTGCATGCACCGCATTTGCGTTTACCACGCATCACCAGCGTTTGCGGCAGTGATCTCACTGCCATATACTTATTATTACACTAGCTCTTTTAAAAGTTCTAGCGATCGCCGGCGATCAGCGGTAAACGGTCGCTAATTGCCCCAGTGTGAATGGGCCCTTACAGTGTTTCACATTAGGAGATGAAATACATTTTTCGTTTTTTTATTAAATAATAAAACTACAAGTTAGATAGCAGATCAGCCATTATCTAGAGACAGAATTTAGCCTTCGAAGGGATAGCAGCCCCATCTTTAACCACTTTATCCACCACTACAGTATATCTAAGTCTTCTGTGACTTCATCTAAGCCACGAGTCAGTAGATATAGGTCTTGTAGCAGAAGCAGTGCTGTGCAGGATTGGGCTTGCTCCTGTGCACATTTCCGGCATTATCTGATGCAGCACTAATTCGTGAACAGGAATATATGTTTCCTGAGGTAATGAGATTGATTTTTACCATTAAAAATACTTTCATTTTCTCAGTTCATAGTGAAAATACACTCTGTAGCATTATTTCAGAATCAAATATATTCACCATAAATTGTGACAGGAACATAATCTAAGTTTTGTGATAAGAATAAGAATATTGTGATAAGAATAAGAATAGCCAAACAAAATTCGTGTTTTTTATCTACAGTAGCACTTTTTATTTTTAACCACTTGCCGACCGCACGCTTATACCGTGCGTCGGCAAAGTGGCAGCTGCAGGACCAGCGACGCAGTACTGCGTCGCCAGCTGCAGGCTGATTAATCAGGAAGCAGCCGCTCGTGCGAGCGGCTGCTTCCTGTCAATTCACGGCGGGGGGCTCCGTGAATAGCCTGCGGGCCGCCGATGGCGGCTCGCAGGCTAAATGTAAACACAAGCGGAAATAATCCGCTTTGTTTACATTTGTACGGCGCTGCTGCGCAGCAGCGCCGTAAGGCAGATCGGCGATCCCCGGCCAATCAGCGGCCGGGGATCGCCGCCATGTGACAGGGGACGTCCTGTCACTGGCTGCACAGGACGGATAGCGTCCTGTGCAGCCCAGATCTCCCGGGGGAGCAGGTAGGAGAGGGAGGGGGGAGAATGTCGCCGCGGAGGGGGGCTTTGAGGTGCCCCCCCCGCAACATGCCTGCAGGTAGGAGCGATCAGACCCCCCCTGCACATCATCCCCATAGGGGGAAAAAAAGGGGGGCGATCTGATCGCTCTGTGTGGCCGCGGATCTGTGCTGGGGGCTGCAGAGCCCACCCAGCACAGATCCAAACAAACAGCGCTGGTCCTTAAGGGGGGGTAAAGGGTGGGTCCTCAAGTGGTTAAACTAGAATTGGTAAAACTGAGAAATTATGTGTTTTTTTCTATTTTTTTTCCTTGTTTTCCTATTAAAATTCATAGAAAACAAAATTATTCGATGGAAAAAATGGCTTACAATGAAAGCCTAGTTTGTCTTGAAAAAGACAATACAGTATATATTTCATTTCTGTGTCATAAGTAGTTTTTTACCCATTTAATCATGTGAGTGAGATTGGATAGAAGAGGGGTGTCTGTGAATGTGTGGACATTTGCCCCCTCCCCCTTTTTGCTCCATTTTTGTTTTGTGTGCGTGTGATTGATGGGCTGACACTGTGCTGTGGGATTCTTTATTGATACTCATATTGTTGGAGTTCCCCTTAATTTAGCGTCCAAGATAAAAGGATGTATGTCTCTTGCTATTACTATTGGACGCTGTGAGTAAAGTGTGGAGCTTGCCAATCCTGATATGCGCCCAATACTTTCGGAGAAATAACTGACATTACGAGTTTCAAGCTGTTAAGAGAACTGCTCGATTATTTGTTTTGGAGAGGAGGCTTAACCAATGGGTAGAGAGTGGAGGCGGGGATATGTAGATGCGACAGGGAAGACTGCCTTTTAAAAGTAACATGACGGTGCTGATCACATGACCGTCTGAGGAAGCCCGAGGGGCGGGCGATACTAGTCACGGAAACGAGCCAGGAGTGACGTCACCCGCTGCGCGTCTTGCTAGCGCATGGATCCGGATTAGCGTGGACGGGGAGCTCTTGTGAGAAGGGGTTGAGAGGAGTGGCGAGCAGTGGCCGGAGGAATCCTGAGGAGTCCACAGGAATACATGACTGTCCCAAGGAGGTGGTGAGAGCCCTCCGGGCAATGTGATCAAATGTGTATGAGATCTGGGCTGAAGAGGTTGCAATTTATGCTGAACGCTGCCCTGTACAATCACATAGGCTTTTGCTTGTTGTGGGAAACGGACTAACACCTGGGGGGCCCCCTATGCATGGATTAACCTTACTGCATGCCTAACTCCACTCCCCCTGAGCTCGTCCTTGGAACTCAATTGCTATTTGAGGGCTTTATATGTTGGAAAGTGTGAATCATCAACCTGGAGGAAACGGGGACTATTCACTATTTGCCTTATAGCATTGACCACGCAAGTTGGATCTGAAACTACAGCCCACACACATCTAATGAACATTGCAGTTGCAATTGAAATAACTCCCGGGAGTGTACCTTCTGAGTGTGTGGGATGATTGTGAGTGCAGTGTGAGTGACATGGCCGGCTATGTATGCCAGGTTTAAATACACTCAAAGGCTCGGTTTTATGGGGGTAATGGGGGACTTTGTATGCAGACATTAAATAAATTAAATGTGTTTATATGAGACTGAGTGATACAGTTTTTTGGTTCTAGGCATTTAATCACTCACTAGGCTCCCCCAATTGGGGTTTAACACTAACTATATACAGTGAGCGCTGGATAACATTGTTGTTGCTATGTGTCATAAGTAGGGATAAAGTTATTGCTGATTAAATAAGGACATAGCTAAACTGTCAAAACTGCTCTGGTCCATAAGGGGGAAACAAGGTCTGGATGCGAAATGGTTAAAGGGAATTTCTATGTTTGTTGAGAAGTTCAGTGCTTTGGGTCCAGCTCTGTATATTGCAAGGACCAGCATTATTTCTGCTTGCCATTGTTTTTAAAACAGTCCTCACACAGTGTAGCTAAAGCAAGGTACACTCGCTGGACATTGTCCCTTGGATAGAGGTAGAGACTGATAGCAGTATACTCGCTGGATAAGGCTTGATTAATACGGGAGCTCCGTTTTACCTTTGGGCAAATTTCAATGGATCCCATATCAATAGGATACATTTACTCATGTCCATTTGGGAAGGATCTGTTGCAGACCTGAAATGCAAAGTCCTGATCTGCTCAATATTTCTGTACAAGTGGATGCATTTCCCATAGAAGTCTATGGTGGAAACGCATCCACTCTGGACTCTACAAGGACCTCAATTGATCACCTGAAGAGATCTTGCACTGTTCGGCTGGCCATTTGCGATCCGGCTCCAGTGTGGGCCAAAAAAACCTTTAAAACCAATAAAGTGGAGTGTGTTGACTTACCTCCAGGAATGACACAACCTGATTAGGACACAAAAATGTGTTTAGTAAAGACAAGACAACTAATTTTGTTGTGCTACCCTCACTTCCTCAGGTGTGTATGTGCCTAATAAAGTAAGAGGTAATTGCAAATGGCATTACCGAAAATGTAATCATGAGGTAAAATTATGAAAGGTACATACATTTTATTCTGTATTTATATTTTTGAGGGCCTCATATACTTAGTCCATTCATCAGTTGCATACACCTATGTAAGTGGACTTGATGCAAGGAAATGTGTTGTCTTGTGGCTTTTTACCTAATGAAACTCTGTAGGTAACCAACCTGTGTCTTTCCTTAAAGTAAGCCCACACCCAAACACCATTTTATTAGTGTTATCTGTATTGGGAACCTTCTTTGTTTATGCGTTAGTGACAGTTTGCCCTCATTGGACCAGTGGAGTTTACTTTCTATGACTTTTTCATTCCATAAATTACCTGGTTTGCAGGATTAACTGTTCCACTGGCTTTCCTGTGCATCTGCCCTTACTCCAGTGAGGTTGGGTTAGTCTCCTCCCCTGCTGTATCAATAGTTGTCTTGATGATAACACTGTTTTGTGAGTGTAACCAATAACCCTGTTATCCATCCGGATAGCTTTTTATGCTACATTTTTTTTTGCTCTCTGTATTGCCATTCTTGTTTTTGATTTTCCTTTTTATTCCAGTACAGAAAGCTGTGACTTTCTTTTTGGAATCTGTTGGAACCACTCCCCAAGCTTAGGACTTACAGCCCCAAGCACTCTTACCACCACTAGACCCACTTTAGCCATCACTGTCCACATCCTATCTACTTCCTGTTTCATGCATTGCCACTTCTACAGCTTCTCATACTCTGTCTGATGCTGTGACCTCTTACTACTATATCTCATCACTGCTCTGTTCTAATCCCTGCTCTATCTCACGACGTTCAGTTGACTGGCTGGTTCCTGTTTCTCGGTCTGTTTGAATCTCGAAGTTGCATTTGATCTTATCCCTGATGTTCTTTTGGACCTTCTGTGGAATTTACCATTGGAACCTGGCAGGGCTTAGACCATAATTTGTGCACATGTTCCTGTATACAAGGCTAGTTAGTTAATTGTGTGATTTAGTTCCTGGTGTCCTTGCTTGCATCTTACACCCTGCCCCTATATCATAGAATGACTTTAGAGGTATCTATGCAACGGCCTCAATTCACTAAGCTTATCTTTTGTCTTTCATAACGTTTCTAGAGTTATCACCATGGTGATGAGGCATGTCATAGGCCTCAATTCACTAAGGTTATCTCCTGTCTTTAATAACTCTTCTAGAGTTGTTACCATGGTGATAAGGCATGTAGTATTCAGGAAACATTTTACCTCAGGCAAGCCTAAAGTTAACTCTTCTGTCTTTAAATTAACTCTCCAATCCTTAAAATAACTCCAGAGTTAAAGACAGGCTGTTAATTAACTGCATGTGAAAATAACTACAGAGGAGGTAAATTAACTACAGAGGAGGTAAATTAACTACAGAGGAGGTAAATTAACTACAGGAGAGGTAACTTAAGGAATGAAGAGGTAAGATAACTCTCTCACGTGTGGAGGTAAGTTTTCTCTTGCTTTATTATCTCTAGCATGATCTTAGTGAATTGAGGCCATTTTCAGGAAACATTTTACCTCAGGAAAACCTAAAGTGAACTCTTCTGTCTTTAAGTTACCTCTTCAATCCTTAAAATAACTCTAATCTAATTCTAAAGTTGATGGCCTCAATTCAGAAAGATCATGCTGAAGATCAGGCAAGAGAAAACTTACCTCCACACATCGATCTTGCCTTATTAACCTATTTTAGTTCCTGGACGTAGAAACTACGTCCAGGAACCACGCGCGCTCCCACGGCCAATCGCGCGCGTGCACTCGCGCTCCTGGCCCGCGGTTCGTTAGCCAGGCAATCAGTGAATCGGGCTATGGTGCCCGATCACTGATTCCTCTCCCCCGCTGAAAAAGCGACAGCTTCTCTCGGAAGCTGCGCTTTTTCTGGCTGTTACCTCCCCCATGCGTCTCTCTAAGCGTATGTTACGCTTAGACTGACGTCATGTAAACAAACTCATGGCCGCCATCTTGTGGCCAAAAAGTAAAGCTACAACTAAAAGTAAAAAAAATAAAACTCAAGACACATTTACATTATAAAACCATTGTTTACATCCCACCCTCCCAAAAATACCCAAATAAAATGTTTAATATATATAAAAAAAAAAAAAAATTACAATAAAAAAAACAAAACATGTAAATATTTACCTAAGGGTCTAAACTTTTTAAATATCAATGTAAAGATGAAATATTTCTATATTTTTTTTTTTATTTTAAACTTGTAAATCGTGATAGATGCAAAACGGAAAAAATGCACCTTTATTTCCAAATAAAATATTGTCGCCATACATTGTGATAGGGACATAATTTTAACGGTGTAATAACCGGGACATATGGGCAAATACAATACGTGAGTTTTAATTATGGAGGCATGTATTATTTTAAAACTATAATGGCTGAAAACTGAGAAATAATGAATTTTTTCAGTTTTTTTTCTTATTCTTCCTGTTAAAATGCATTTACAGTAAAGTGGCTCTTAGCAAAATTTACCCCCCAAAGAAAGCCTAATTGGTGGCGGAAAAAACAAGATATAGATCAGTTCATTGTGATAAGTAGTGATAAAGTTATAGGCTAATGAATGGGAGGTGAACATTTCTCAAGTGAAAATGACGGAACGCAAATGGGTTAAGGTGTAGAGATAAGTTTTCACAGTGAGAGAGTTATCTTATCTCTTCAGTCCTCAAGTTACCTCCTCTGTAGTTTTCACATGCAGTCAATTAACAGCCTGTCTTTTACTTTAGAATTCTGAAGTTATTTTAACCTCCGTGGCGGTAAGCCCGAGCTGAGCTCGGGCTATGCCGCGCAGGAGGAGATCTCAGCCCCTGGTGGGGCGATTTTCACCATTTAAAGTGCTGTACGCGCAGCTAGAACTGTGCTAGCCGCACGTACAACTTGATCGCCGCCGCTATGCGGCGATCGCCCGCACGCAGCGGCAGAAGAGGTCCCCCCCCCGCCAGAGCCCTGCGCTGCCCGGACCAATGAGTTCCGGGCAGCGCTATGGGCTGGATCGGAGGCATCTGACGTCAGGACGTCGGCTGACGTGCATGACGTCATTCCGATCAAGCCAAACAGGGGGGAGCGTTATTTACGCGTTCCCCTGTTTGCTATTGTTGCCGGCGACGATCGAACTAGAGGGACACATGCGCCCTCTAGTGGAGTTTCATGTAGCTACCACTCTGGTAGCTTTACATGAAACATAAAAAAAAATTGGATTTCTGCAATTTTTGCAGAAAAAATAAACCGCCAGGGAGGTTAAGGGTTGAATAGTTAACTTTAGAGATCTTGCCTTAACTTAAAGACAGAAGAGTTAACTTTAGGTTTGCCCGAGGTAAAATGTTTCCTAAATACTACATGCCTTATCACCATGGTGATAACTCTAGAAATGTTATTAAATACAGGAGATAAGCTTAGTAAATTGAGGCCAAAGACAGGCTGTTAATTAACTGCGTGTGAAAATAACTACAGAGGAGGTAACTTAAGGAATGAAGAGATAAGATAACGCTCTCACTGTGTGGTGGCAAGTTTTCTCTTGCCTTATTAGCTCCAGCATGATCTTAGTGAATTGAGGCCTTTGTCTGCATCTTAGAATGTGTCAGCATCCTGTCTGTGGATGGTACATCCCATACAGGCTCTTGTGTTGCCATGGCACTTCCTCTGTTTGGTCTTCCTTCCATGTCTGCTGGTGTCTGAGGTAATTTCTCACCAGCTCACATCATTGGGTGCCATCAACTGATAGACTCGTGGACTCTGGGTTTAAATCAAGACAAAAGTTTTTGACAGACACATACACAGCAACACCCTCCAAAATTTGATGAGGATGGCCAATTTATTTTCCAAAATCCACATTGTACCTTTATAAATGTGACCTCTCTCTGCAGTTAATTATTTAGTAACACAGAATTTGCAGCATAAAATCCATGGAGCGTGTAGCAGGAGCCATACATGTCCCAATCAGCATAAATCAGATCTCAAGCTGACGTTTTTATTGCTTCCCTGTGCAGATGTTTTATCACCAATACTCTGGAGCGCCACTCACATTCTGGAGAAAACATTCATGCAAATTTCTTTATGAATGAAGAGTGATGGGATACGTTAGCAAAGTTGTGTGTCTATCATAAATTATTACCTTATCTGAATGCAGAAAAAATGGTTTTTCAAATTTGTGTTCTTCTTGGGTTGTGATTGACAAAGATGAAGCTGGAGGGTAGAAGAGAAGATGTATCTCTCTGTAAAATCTGTTCCCATAGAGAGTGGCCCACCTCATGCAATACTAATCAGATCCTGTCTGAGGAGAGATAAATGGCCTCCCTGCTACACTTCCAGTATTAAAGTAAAACTTCAGCTTTGATGATTAAAGAAAAAAAAAGAAATCTGGTCAACGGTAGCTCTAAACACTCCAGAGATTTTAACAAATAGTGATAGTCTTACCTGCTTCTGTTCCATAGGAACTGAGACAGTTCAATGCAGTGAATACCTACAACACCACAGTGTTTAGTATTAAGCTTCCTACACATGCCTGACTGAAAGCGGACCCAAACCAAAATTGTTTTTAATTCAAAATATTTAGTTGCACCACTCTGACACATACAAAGATAAATAAACACTCCTTCAAGCCTATGAGCATTTCAGTGCATGCTTTTCACCCTTCTCTTTTCATTACTAGGGTTACACAGGGGGCATCCATTAGCAATTCCTCCTTTGCCGGACACCACCTACTCCAGCATTTTGCCATATTCTGTCCTGGCAATATGAAAGGAAGGGAGGGGTTCCTCCAATAAATGTAAAAAATGTTATATTTGTCATCATGCAACTGAAAAAAGGCTGCTATTTATTATTATAATTTAGAAAATAGATTTTATTTCTGAAATCTTGTATTTTTAATTTGGGTCCACTTTAAAGAGACACTGAAGCGAGAATAAATCTCGCTTCAGTACTTATATTCAGCAGGGGCATGTGTGCCCCTGCTAAAACGACACTATCCCGCGGCTAAACGGGGGACCCTTACCTCCCAAATCCCCTCCGTGCAGCAGGGGATCTCTTCCGTATTCAGGCAGGGCTAATGGCCGCAGCCCTGCCTCCACACGCGTCTGTCAGCGCGTATCTCCGCCTCTCCCCCGCCCCTCTCAGTCTTCCTTCGCTGAGAGGGGCGGGGGAGAGATGGCGATGCGCCGCTGATAGACGGCGCTGAGAGGCAGAGCTGCAGCTGTTAGCCCTGCCTCAACAGCAGCAGCAGCATCTTTAACCACTTTATCTACCACTACAGTATATCTACGTCTTCTGTGACTTCATCTAAGCCACAAGTAGATATAGGTCGTGTAGCAGAAGCAGTGCTGTGCAGGATTGCGCTTGCTCCTGTGCACATTTCCGTCACTATCTGATGCAGCACCAATTGGTGAATGGGAATATATATTTCCTGAGCTAATGAGATTGATTTTTACCATTAAAAATACTTTCATTTTCTCAGTTCATAGTGAAAATACACTCTTTAGCATTATTTCAGAATCAAATATATTCACCATAAATTGTGACAGGAACATAATCTAAGTTTTGTGATAAGCAGTAAGAATAGCCAAACAAAATTCGTGTTTTTTATCTACAGTAGCACTCTTTATTTTTAAACTAGAATTGGTAAAACTGAGAAATGATGTGTTTTTTACTATTTTTTTTCCTTGTTTTCCTATTAAAATTCATAGAAAATAAAATTATTCGATGGAAAAAATGGCTTACAATGAAAGCCTAGTTTGTCTTGAAAAAGACAATACAGTATATATTTCATTTCTGTGTCATAAGTAGGGATAAAGTTATTGCTGATTAAATAAGGACATCGCTAAACTGTCAAAACTGCTCTGGTCCATAAGGGGGAAACAAGGTCTGGATGCGAAGTGGTTAAAGAGAATTTCTACGTTTGTTGAGAAGTTCAGTGCTTTAGGTCCAGCTCTGTATATTGCAAGGACCAGCATTATTTCTGCTTTCAAATCCCCTCCGTGCAGCGGGGGATCTCTTCCGCATTGAGGCAGGGCTAATGGCCGCAGCCCTGCCTCCACACGCGATGCGCCGCTGATAGACGGCGCTGAGAGGCAGAGCTGCAGCTGTTAGCCCTGCCTCAACAGCAGCAAAATCTACGACCAAGTCGGTCATAGATTTTGCAGGGGGGGATTTGGGGGGTGAGGGACCCCAGTTTAGATGCGGGATATCGGCGTTTTAGCAGGGGCACACTTGCCCCTGCTGAATATAAACACTGAAGCAAGATTTATTCTCGCTTCAGTGTCTCTTTAAAGGCGAAAAATTGTAAATATTTAAATATGTGCAAACATATGCATATACGAAGTAAGTTTTTGCCAGAGTAAAATGAGCCATAAATTACTTTTCTCCTATTTTGCTGTCACTTACAGTAGGTAGTAGAAATCTTACAGAAACGACAGGTTTTGGACTAGTCCATCTCTTCATGGGGGAGTCTCAGGGATTTATTTATTTTCAAAAGCACTTAGTGAATGGCAGTTGCTCTGTCCAACTGCCAAAAAACTGTGTAGCGAGCAGGAAAGCTGGCCAGCATCATTGTTTAAATCCTTTTTAGGGAATATCTTTATAAAGAATAACAGCCTTGCTGAGAATCCCCTATGAAGAGATGGACTAGTCCAAAACATGTCGCTTCTGTCTACTACCTGCTGTAAGTGACAGCAACATAGGAGAAAAGTAATTTGTGGCTCATTTTACTGTGGAGAAAACGTACTTCTTATTTGTCTATGTTTGCACATATTTTACATTTTAAATGTTTTTGCCATAGTTCCCCTTTAAGTTGGCTGAGGCGGTCGATAATGATTGCCTCAGCTGACAAACAGGCGTGTGTATGGCACCTGACGACCCCCGACAACCAACCCGCGAGCGATCCGGTGGACGGACCTACTCAACCCCAGTGATATTGATCCCCTTGTTCACGCCACTCCCCCGCCCTCCGTTCCATCACCCCCCCCCCCACACACACACACACATAGCATAACAGCACATTGTCAGCTTCTCAGCAGACGCGTGTGCAGCCCGGGCCAGCAATGTGGCCCAAGCTTATCCCCAATGGGCGACGACATTTGGGCATGTGCACGCACCCTAAGAAGGAGAGTCTTTCTGTTATAGTTACATTAAACTTTCCTAGATTGTAAAAAGCAAAGCCACCACACTTCGCCCACCCGATGCAGCTGCTTCTGAAGTATCGGTATATGGTGCTTGATTTGAGTGTCTGTTAAATATGTTATTGGCAGGCATGTGTTGTGGAACCTGAGAATGGTGTAGCCCAATCAAGAGTTGGAAGGCGAGTATTGATTGATTAGGGCTATCATGCTAGGGTTAGCTACAGATATTAGGAAGGTTACGGTTAGGAGATGGGTAGAGGGAAGTTACTATAATGGCACCCATCCACTTGTAGATGTGTAGTGGATCACGTAATATCTTCCTAATATTTAAAAGAAAGGAAAAAACACAATTGAGAGCCCCCAATAGTGTATTATTGATGATAAAGGAATGTCAAGGTAGTAGCAAATAGAAATATACTCACAAGTATGGGTTTCCTGTTCAGGAAACCACTTAAAGCACTTATGGGGATATTAAGCCTGTCCCCACTCTGGCTAAAAAGTCACTCTCTGTAGAAGGAAAGATCCACCAGGTGGATAACAATAATTGCAATGGAAACAGAGGCGCCAGCAGAGTAAAAATTGATCATAGGTAAAAACAGATAAAAGTTGGGGGGGGGGGGGGGCAAGGGTGGACTTACCTCTCCAAAACCAAACACAACCACTATGTATGGTTTAAACAAGATTAAATTCGTACTCTAGAACAAATGCAACGCGTTTCGTGGGTCTCTAGCCTGCTTCCTCAGGCAATAATAAAGATCGGAGTAACTCAGAAGTAACTACACAACTTCTGAGTTACTCCTATCTGTATTATTGCCTGAGGAAGCAGGCTAGAGACCCGCGAAACGCGTTGCATTTGTTCTGGAGTACGAATTAAATCTTGTTTAAACCATACATAGTGGTTGTGTTTGGTTTTGGGGAGGTAAGTCCACCCTTGCCCCCCCTCAACTTTTATCTGTTTTTACCTATGATCAATTTTTACTCTGCTGGCGCCTCTGTTTCCATTGCAATCTTTGTAATATTGGTGGCTTACCTGTGTTACCATTTTGTACCATTAATTGAAAAGATTGTAGCAGTTATCTTTTCTAATATCAACCACAACGCCACTGGCTTTTGTACTGCCTGATGCAGTACAAAGCAATGGAAACTTTGTGTACTGCAGCTAGAGACTCCACCCCCATGCTTCACTGGCAGGTATCTGGTATTGTTTAAAAGGAAATAAATACGGCAGCTTCCATAGGTCTCACACCCCAGGTTTCTTTTAACAAACAATTCGGCCTATGACTGAGACTATGGTTTAGGTTTTGGCCAATTACGTGATAACAGCCCTGGTGTAACCTATTAAAAATGTCTCTGAATGTGGTTTTCTAGGGCCCATATGGCGCTCCTCTTTACTGCAGTCTACCACCGGGCCAGACCCCAATGCAGATGCAATGCAATGCCTATTCTGCCAGAGTCGTCCTACACATCTGATCCAGTCGCCTGGCTTTCTTCTGATTTAGGACTTATTCACATTAGCGTCTTAGGGATCATTTTCCTTGTGAATTTTATGTACTGTATATACTCGAGTATAAGTCTAGAAATTTAGGTCTGATTCACTTCATAAAAGTATAGGGGTCGACTTATACACAAGTCACCGGCAACATTGAGCACACTGAGTAATGTGTGTACTAATAGTGACATTCCCATTTTCCCAGTGGTAAGGGATACTTTGAGGAAAGGAAATGCCAAGAAAATACAGGTCTGAAAGTCCTGGCCACAACAATTAACAAGGAAAGAGGCAGGGGGGAGGGGGGGATACTGGGCTGCATAAAAGGGAGTGAATACTTGAAACACTGGGGGGCCTGGAGGAGGTATTGGCTGCACTTAAGGTGCAGGAGGGGTTAATGGCGGCAATACTGTATGCAGTGCAGCCATTAACCCCTCCAGAGCCCCAAGTGCAGCCATTAACTTTGCTGGGTAGACTTATACTTGAGTAAGTAAAGCATTCCAGCTTAAGAGGGTTGAATATTGGAGTCGACTTATACACAAGGTCGACTTGTATTCTAGTATATACTGTAAGAGAAGCTGTTGCTTTACTTTCAGAAAAAATAGTATCATAACACTCAATTGAGGAGTGTATACGACCTAAGCCAAAGGACAAGCATCCTCCACTACTAGTAATAAGTTCACAATCTCCACTGATACTTCCACTAATTAAAGCAGGCATATTTCCTTTGCTAAAAGCAGTGGGCAATCAGTACATGTACCTATAGGATCAACTTTGACAAAGTTTACATCTGTGGCTTATTTTTAGCTAACCTTGATCCTCCTCATCACCTCACCTTTACTATCCTTTGTGGCAGCAAAGCCTTATCACCTAACTTTAACATTTATTAGCAGCACCCAACACTTATCAATGCCTAACCTTAACCCACCTTTGTGGTACACAACCGTTATGACCGCTTAACCCTCCTTTGTGGCTCCCAAGTCTTATCAAGTGAAACCTTAAAGTGAACACAGAATTGAAAATAAACTGATGAGATAATTAATTTTATTTATCCTCCTACTCCTAAAAATGTCCTATTTAGATATGCCATGGTTTTATTTTATATTTAAACATATACAATGTAGATTAAATGTTTTATTGTCTCTGCATAATGGCAGCCTAGTAAGTGTCTCAATGTTAAAATGCATGAACTAGTGACCTAGTTCTAGCTCTCCAATGTCCTCAGAAGTTGTATTCCGCCAGTAAAACTATTATGGCTGTAATTTACTTATCAGTGAGGTTTACTATATTCTCGAAAAGCTACTGACAAGACAGAAGCTGTCACTTGCATGCCTGAAAAGTAACTGTTTCAGGCAGCAAAACAAACAAAGAAAAACAGCCTTTTATTAATGTTTTGCACTGTAAATTGACATATTTATCTCATCATGTCTCATTTCATCTCGGGTACATTTTAACATTGTTTGCAACACCCAACCCTTATTACCTAACCTCAACCCTACTTTGATGCACTCAGCCCTTAGTGTCACCTAACTATAATCTTCTTTTATGGCAGATGAACATTATCAGCACCTAAACCATGTATTCAATCCTAACTTTCGAATGCTAACCAAAAAAACCTGTCATTAAACTCCTCACTTCAACTGAACTGTACTAATGATAATATAATCTTTATTCTCTAACAGTAATTTTTCACTTATGACCTGAACCCTGCACGGAAATGTGCATAGTGCCAAACCTGTGTCAAAGCCTGCATCAAAAAGATGCATGAATCTTAATCCAATCAAATTTTTTAGAACTTTTTTTTCCTGAATGAGTACTGACTAGGGTTGCAACGGTATGAAAATTGACGGTATGATAACCGTCAAAAAAAATACCGCGGTATGACGGTATCACGGTATACGGTATTGTACAATTATTCTCATTACAAATACCCTTATAAAAATGAGACAGTCAAATTTAAACAAACTCCTCTTTATTAAACCCTTAAGGGTTAGTGTCTGACCTCCTGTCATGCTTGAAACCAACAATACAAAAAGTAAAGGTCAATCCAAAATTCACAACAGAGCAATTTGCTATTTTGCTGGCTGTCATTCTTAAAGTGGACCTGAACTCTTGCATAGGACTGAAAAAACACATAGATAAATGCACCCTGTATGTATTTAGAGAGTTTAGCCTGTTTAATTCCCCCTCATTTGTGTCTAATGATGATTAAACTCTAATAATCACAAGTTGTAATCTGATCTCTCCCCTGTGTGTCACATGACTGCCTATGGCAAAGAGAGGGCACTAGGGCAGATAATAAGGCCATTTGAAAATGAGAAAGTACAGTATGTTATGTCTATCTGCTAAACTGTGCAGATTTATTTTAGGAATTGTATCAGGTTCAGGTATAACAAGGAAAAGGTTATCATGCTGTTGCATATCTTTTGGAGCACAGAGGAGAACGTTCTTCTGAGTTCAGTTCCACTTTAATTGGTTCTTAATCTTAACTTTTATTAACGTGTAATAAATTGCATGCCATGCATTGTATTATATTACAGCCAGAACCTGTCCTGAAGTCTTGTTGTGCACCATGCAATTTCCCATCAGACAGATGGGTCGACCTATAACTAGATAATTTCAGACAGATCCAATCAGATCTCCGATCGTATTCCTGAGCGATTTTCTGATCACTTAGATGATCAATGCAAATCAAACAGAAAAACGATCGGAAATCAGATCAGACCTGTCGGAAATTATCCAATTCGACCCATCTATCTGACATGAAATTGCATGGAAAACACCAAAAATACAATAATTAAAGGTCAATCCAATTGCCAACAGAGCAAGAGCAGAGCTGAGGGTAAATCTTCCCATGGAGAGTGACCCTTCCAACAGATCATGAGATTAACTAAAGTTCAATCCAAAATTGCCAACAACAGTTACAGGGCTAATTGACACTTTATGCCTGGCTGGCCCTGGGCTGGGTACCAGACTGACTGGTACTATTCAATGAGTAGTACACTATTACACACTAAAATGTGCACTGCAATTTCTCATCAGACAGATGGGTAGACCTATATTAGATAATTTCAGACAGATCCGATCGGATCTCCGATCGTTTTCCTGATTGATTTTCTGACCACTTAGATGATCAATGCAAATCAATCAAAAAAACGATCGGAAATCAGATCAGACCTGTTGGAAATTATCCAATTCGACCCATCTATCTGACATGAAATTGCATGGAAACTTCCTGAGCATGCCCTAATCCATGGAAAACATCAGCAATACGATAAGTGAAGGTCAATTCAAAATTGCCAACAACAGTAAGTAAGTACACAGAGTCACTCACAGACACTTTATGCCAGGCCCTGGGCTTTGTGAGTACCAGTACCAAAACCACCAGACTGGTATTCAATAAGTATATTACAGTCACTAAAGTTGTGCACCATGCAATTTCCCATCAGACAGATGGGTCGACCTATATTAGATAATTTCAGACAGATCCGATCGGATCTCCGATCGTTTTCCTGATTGATTTTCTGACCACTTAGATGATCAATGCAAATCAATCAGAAAAACGATCGGAAATCAGATCAGACCTGTCGGAAATTATCCAATTCGACCCATCTATCTGACATGAAATTGCATGGAAACTTCCTGAGCATGCCCTAATCCATGGAAAACATCAGCAATACGATAAGTGAAGGTCAATTCAAAATTGCCAACAACAGTAAGTAAGTACACAGAGTCACTCACAGACACTTTATGCCAGGCCCTGGGCTGAGTGAGTACCAGTACCACCACCACCAGACTGGTATTCAATGAGTATATTACAGTCACTAAAGTTGTGCACCATGCAATTTCCCATCAGACAGATGGGTCGACCTATACTAGATAATTTCAGACAGATCCGATTTCCTGATTGATTTTCTGACCACTTACATGATCAATGCAAATCAATCAGAAAAACCATCGGAAATCAGATCAGACCTGTCGGAAATTATCCAATTCGACCCATCTATCTGACATGAAATTCACATTCACAACTCATCATGAGAGTCGGAGATTAACATGTATTTGTTTAGGCCAGGTTATGGTGAAGAAATGTAAGCATGTTGAGAGTTTCAGGGCTCATCCTTGACCGCTGAGGAGACAGGATATGTCCGCTGGTACTAAAGATTCTCTCTGAAGGCACGCTTGTTGCAGGTATGCAGAGATACTTTCTTGCCACATTTGCCAGAAGAGGCATTTCTTGCCTATGCATTTTCCACCAAGAAAGAGGGTCAGCGTCACTGCTGATAGTAGGAAGAGATATGTACATGGACACTTCGGACAGCACTTTTTCATGAATGTTTTTATTTCCTAATGTTGCCTTGTTCTGCCGGGATGATGTGATTCGCTGTAGCAACCCAGATAGACCCTTCTCTTTCTTAGTGGTGGTGGTGGTACTGGTACAACTGGTAGTGCTACGGCTTTCTGTTCCCTCTGCTCCTTCATTTACTGGAGTGGATTCTTCTAGTGAGTGTGACATTGGTGCAAGATTCTCAGCTTCTTCAATACATGCCTCAACTGTGTCATCCAGGTTTTTACAAAAGCTTCTCTTAAATCGCGGATCTAGTAAGCAGGAGATGTGCAACACACGTTGCATTGACTCTGTGTATCTCCCTTCTAGCAAGTCTTCCCTCATTATAGTCTTCATCTGTGAGGTAAGTATGCTGTCTTCAGTTTGCTCCTTAAGGATTTCATTGCCAATGTGCTCAAGTATTGGTGTGAGTGAGGACAGTGTGACCCGTTTCTCAGAGGCAAGGGCATCAGTGAGCTCATGAAGTGGTTGAAGAATCTTGTTGACATTCTCAAGAGTGGCAATGTCGCTGTCTTTTGGCATGAGGTGCCATGTACCTCGGTCAATGGCCAGCACTGCGCAGACAGCCTGTTGCTGTTCCAGGAACCTGGAGATCATCTCAAATGTAGATCCCCACCTTGTTACCACATCATGGATTAGGGCATGCTCAGGAAGTTCCAGGTCTGACTGTTTCTTTTTTAAATCTCTTTTCTTTTTCCAACTCCTAGAAAAACCCTGTACTAAATGTCGGCAGGCTCTGACAGCTGATTCTACCCTTTGCATTTTCAAGACTTTGTTAATGGCCAAATTTAAATTGTGTCCAAAACATGTGAGCCAAACACAAGGGAACTCTAAAAAGGCCTTCTTCATATTTGACGCGTTGTCTGTAGTAATTCCACACAGGCTTTCCTTTGGAAGATTCCAATCTTGGAGAATGTTGTCAAACATTTCAGAGATGTGTTCTGCAGTGTGGTCTTCTGGAAAAAAGAGAGTCTCCAAGCAATGACATATCAGTTTCCAATCTGAAGAGAGGTAGTGGACTGTAAAACTAATGAATGGTTCCCCTCCTCCACTGCTACTGGTCCACAGGTCTGTGGTGACTGCATACCACATAGCTTCCTTCAGCTGTTGTTCAACACTGGATCTCACTTCTTTGTACATGCGAGGTATTTCATTACTGGAAAAGTATGTTCTTGATGGCACCTTGTACAGTGGGATGGCCTTTTTCATCAGGTGTAGAAAGCCAGGTTTTTCCACTAATCTTAAGGGCATCATGTCCTTGGCAATGAAGTATGCCACAGCACGGTTCAAATCTTTGGCTTGTTTAGACTTGGGGTCTAATTTTGTTCCCTTTATAAATGACTGCATGACAGTTGGTTGAACAGTGCTGGAATATTCAGTCTTCTTAGCTTCATCCTACAGAAAGAAGAAACAATTACCACAAAATCACTCACTAAAATATGTATATATAATTTACATTTAAAGTAAAGCAGAGACAAAGCATCCTCATGTTTTTTACCATATTAGTGGGAAGTTGGAACATTAGAGAAAACACCTACCCTGGCCTGCTCTCTGTTTCATTATTTACTGTTCATTCAGATTGCTTCTGATCAGCCCATGAGCCCTGATAAAATCCCAGACTGAGCATTCAGTCTGGCTTTGCTATAATGACTCAGGCACAGGCAGATAATGATTCATGAGCAGCAGAGCCACAAGGGGAAGGGGGCAGGCTTAGGCTTGAAAAGACAGCACAGAAAAGAGACTCACCTATAAAGATTCCTGAACAAAGACAGACTGAACAGCGCTCAGACAGTCGGGGTCTCTGGAATTTTATCAGGGCTGATAAGAAGCAAGCTGACAGTAAATAATGAAACAGAGAGCAGGTCAGGGTGTTTTCTCTAATAATGTTGCAACTTTTCCACTGATATATGTTAAAAAAACGTAAAATACATGAGGGTGCTTCGTCTCTGGTTGCACAGGCATGCACAGGCCTAAAAGTTAAAGTACACAGCAATAATGCAGCATTGATAAAAAATTAGGCAGTGAGGAAATTGAAATGGGAATGGATGGATACATACCTTGCTATGTTGTAGAGAGTGAGACACAGAGGGATGGTGTTCTCGGAGATGAGCAAACATGTTCGAGGTGTTTCCTCCTTTGGCAGCCACTTTTCGCCCACAATTGCGACATACTGGAAATCCGTCCTCCATGACAAAGCCACGGTCGTTTTTGGGATATCCAAAATGTTCCCATGCTGCAGATTTGACTTTTTTATTTGGTGGATGGAGCAGGATTCTTTCTGCCGTTTGCTGTGGCTCTGTTGCCTGCATGCTTTTGTGTAGCTCAATTTCCTCTTCCTGCATATTACTTCTTCTGTGCATCTTAGGATCAGCATCCTGCATATTTCTTGACTCAGCTGGCTGCATTTCTGATGCCTCAGCCTGCATGATCTGTGGCTGGTGGAAATCCTCCTCAGGAAGCATTCTGCAGTGCAATTCTCTTTTACAACTAGCTTATTGGTGGCACCGTGGCAGTGGCAGTGGCACAAGGACTGGGAGAGATCAAATTACAACTTGTGATCAGACGAGCTTATGCACAGCACAGGTGGTAGTCAGACTCAGTCTCAGAGATGATGACACATTGGGGATCAAATGACTTGCTTGCACTCACACAGGCTAAACTCTCTAAATACATGCAGCAGGTGCACCGTGCAGCCAGGGTCTGCTTTCCTAGCTGGCTCAGGCTGGCAGTGGCAGGCAGGCCCAGGCCCCAGAGTCAGACACAGTGGGGGAGGCTCTCAGGCGGCAGGCCATGAGGTCAGGTGGGGCTGGATGCATACCCTTAAGGTGGTGGTGGTGGCGAATTGGCGTTGGCGTGGCGATGCCCTTATTTTTTCCTTTAGGGTGGCTCTAGGGCGTTTCCCCCTTGCCTTACTTTGTTGCTGGCCTGGCTGGAAATATGGCTCCCTCCTGGGTCGTACAAGCTACGCAGCGGCAGTACGCAGCACTCACAGACTCTGGGCGGGAAGGCAGGAGGAGTACGTGCCTACGTGGTGCGTAGATGCGTGTGCGCTCCAGCCGCTAGGGGAGCAGCGTTTAAATTACATGCCGCGGTCGCGGCAGGTCGCACTCGCGTCATCATTACAGGACGCGTACGCAGCCAGCGCCTGACGTCAACCCGGAAATAGGGCAAACCGGTATTTCGGAAATGTGCACGGTACGGTTACCATGTAAATTAATACCGCGATATATCGTGAAACCGGTAAACCGCGGCAACCCTAGTACTGACACATTATTCTACTAGGTACACAGCTGTAATTGTATTTCTATACTGCTTTATTGTTGTCATCAGATGCTCCATAATATTAAAGAGACCTGAACTCAGAACTTCCTCTTTGCTCTGAAAGATAAGCATTAACAGCATAATAACCTTAAAGTGGACCCAAATTTAAAATACAGGATTTCAGAAATAAAATCTATTTTCTAACTAATAATAACAAACATAAAATATTTTACATTTATTGGAGGAACCCCTCCCTTCCTTTCATATTGCCGGGACAGAATCTGGCAGGCTAGTGGAGGAGATAAAAAACAAAAACCAGGCTGCTACTGATGATGTCACAGGGGAGGTGATCTCATCTTATGTGAGATTTCACATAGATGACGCCCCTGTGAGGGAAGGTAGCTGATGACAAACACACCCATGATCTAAAACCTCCTACTAAGCTCAAAAGTAATGGCTACCACTTGTATAACCCTAGTTATAAAAAGAAAGAGGGTGAAAAGCATGCACTGAAATGCTCATAGGCTTGAAGGAGTGTTTATTTATCTTTGTATGTGTCAGAGTGGTGCAACTAAATATTTTGAATTTAAAAAAAATGTTTGGTTTGGGTCGCTTTAAAGGAAAACATTTCTTTGTTAGAGCTTACACAACTCCTGCAATAAATCTGCAGTGTGTCTACTTCCTGGTTTCATGGAAGCAGAGAAAAGGTGAACCTCCTGTGTTTACATATTAGCTGTGTCTGCCGAGACAGCGCATTTCTGTGCTGACAAAGCTGAGAGCTCAAATTACACTTGTGAATACTTACAGATGATGGGGAATTACACCGGCTCTTTTCTCTAAAAACACACAGGGTGCATTTCTCTCTGTTTTCCTTCTGTCCTATGCAAAAGTACAGATCCCTTTTACTATCAGTTTCTGAGCCTCTTTACAAGTTCTCTGAATTGTCCTGAGGTTCCACTCACACCTCACTCAAACACACAAAATCCCCAAGTATCAGTCGCACCAAATAACAGGAGGCAATAAAGTTTTCTACAGTAACTTTAATCATGATTATTACGTTAAAGGGACATAGACATTTCAGGATCAACTTGGTGTCTGGTGGGAGAACATTTGGCAATGACAATTATAAATGACAATTTTATTGTGCCATAAATCCCGTGTACCCCACGCTCAGATATGTCTTCCTCCGGCCTTGTGCTAAGACAGAATACTTTCCGTTTTCTCATTGTGCACCAGTAAGAAGACTCTCCGCACATGGCAATGCTGGCATAAAGGGGCTAAAAAAATACAGCACTGTGCTTATGAGGAAAGGGCGGTTTGCATAGGACGAGCCTGTCCTTTATGGCACTTGGGGACTATCGGTGACATTTCAAAGGGGACAATGTGCTCACAGTTTCATATTCTGTTGTCTATACTTTGGGCTTCTCAGTGAATAAAGTTGACAACATCATAGATTAAAAAAATAAGTTTCAGTAGACACGGATGATAAAAAAATATCAATGCTATAATAAGCCGACAATAAAATACTTCTTACGGATTAGTTCATAAAATGTAAGGGGGAAGGGGAATCATTAGAACACTGCGCTACTGTCTATGTCAAGTTCTAATACTCCATGGCAGACTTGTAAAAACATCAAACAAAAAAAATGATACTGAAAACGAGTTACAGACAATTCCCATCATACATTCTTCTCTAAATATCTTCTATACATTCACATATATTCATCTACAAGACGTACGACAGAGTCCCAGGATGGCATACAGCACGGAGAAAACAGGAATTAAAGGGTGAGAGGACAGACAGGAAGTGATGAAGTCAGAGCTGCCATCATTTCCATCCTTGTGTTACAACTAATACACACAGTTTCTAAAAGTGATTTAGTGCACATGTACCTACTGAGACTGCCTACCTACCTAGATCCACTCCATGCTGCGCGAATGTTGAGGAACGTTTGTATGGCAGAAAGAAAGACAGCAGGCTTATTAATTGTGTGTTGAGTGCAATGATTGGCGTCCGATGGCTGTGTGAGCGCTATCGCACTTTCCATGACAAGGTAAAGTGTCTCGGCCTGCACTTGGCATCCCACTATCACTACACTTTGCAGTCTGTGAGCTGCAGAGAAGGACCAGAGACACACAGAGCAGCTTATATCTGATAGAGGCCATCATTTGGCTCTAGTGAGTAGTAGTCAGATCTTCATCCATCTGACTGGCTCACTTGTGGTGGTTTCCTGTTACACACCTCATAAATGCATCTGACATCTCTCACTGTATGTAGGTGGGGGGCTGACCTGTACTCAGAGATGGATTAGGGGCCCTAGGCAAGGTAGTAGATGTGGTGCCCCTTTGTAGTCCTTTTGGTAAGCTGAAGTGGAAAGAGGTCAGAGAAGGGGGCAGGTGGGCCCCTGACACCCACTAGGCCCCAAGCACCTGCCTTGATTGCCTGGTGGATGATCCTGCTCTGCCTGTACAAGGGATAATACTGCGGTAAAGTCTGGCTTTGGGCTGTTGATCTGTACCCGATATTGGCAGAAATCAGCATATATCAAGCGAGCCAACAACAGGCTGAATGTAGTGTCATCATATTGCCCTTGTGTCACACAGCCTGCCTAGAAATGGCTGGAGAAGCTTGTGCCAGACTGCCTGCAAACATGCTTCAGGAAGCACAGACTTTTATCCGTGTGGCCACTTATAGCATCAAATGTGTAACAAACCGGTGTGAAGAAATTGAAGTGCTGCTGCTAAAGAAGTGAAAGGAATGAGAGGTATTATACAGTAAGTACTGGAATTGATAATAGGAGGTAATGTCACATTATGCTGTAGTGACTCCCTACAAGAAGATGCAATGTGCTGCCACCTTGTGGGAAGAGCTGGTGCTGCATCACAACTTTGACATTTACCCATTCTTGGTTTTGGCACATTGTATGATCCAGCAGCTGTGAAATGACCAGTCCCAGCGTGGCTTCCAGGACACGCTGACACCGGCGCTCTCACCATAGCTTATACAAAGCCTGGAGACTGCCCAGCAGCTCCTCTATTGCTCTGCCATGAGAGTGTGTATCAGATGGTGTTCCTGAAGTTTGGTCTCTGCTGAGAACTCTACAGGGTGCACTATAAAGCCCAGCAACTATACCATTTACAAATAAATAAGTGAATAATATCAGTATGGTATGTGTACATGCTGTATACCAGCTCTGTGCCAGGCTCCACCGTCTGATAGCTAACATGACTCTGCCCACATGGTGAAGGGTTTGCAGAATACTTGGCCGATTACAGAGTTACACTGAAGCAGGAACCAGACCCCAGAACCATAAGAAGAGCTGGATAGGCCTTCAGTAAACTGACACTGCTGCTTAGTGCAGAATCCCACTGCTGATGAGAAAAGGCAACCCCTATATCCACCAGGGATCTACAGCAAACCTGCAATCCACAGTAACTCCACATGCCTCCTAGCAGAGGCTGTGAAATGTTTGCTGCCGTTGTATTTGTCCAGGTTTGGAAAACAAGTAACAAGCTGATACTCAAAGCAGCCCATTATTCCTGCCGAACGATGAGAGGTTTCTGGGCAGCCTGTACTTCACATAGAGTACAGATTCCATCTCTGCAATCCCTGCTTCAGCCAGTTTGGGAAATTCATAGCTGGTTGCAAACTGAAATGCAAAATAATTTTTTTGATTAACAATAAAGTCATCTGAGCACCACAAACATGTACAAATATTTCAAGGCCTCCCCTTCAGGGAGGTTTGTAAATAATGAGTTCTTTAGTGGGGCTGCACTGTAGCCCCCCGACTATATGAACCCATCCATCCTGAGCATGTCAGTGCCGTAGGTTTGAAGTACTCATGCTGTCAGGCACATCCTGGCTGCTAGTGCATGCTGGGCGATATACTCATTAATGTGCCTACATCTCCCATCATGCACTAGAGTCCAGGCATGCGCTGGAGACCACCATGGCGCTTCAAACAAGCAGCGAAAACAGCAGAAAGATGGATGTCCCCATACAGTGTGTGTGTGGGCTATGGAGCAGCCTCTCCATAGGTAAGTAAATCAATGCAGTCACCCACAAAAGCGCAGATAATTTACCATCCATCTTTAGGGGGAGGACTTTTTTAAAATATTTTAAAAATAAGGTGCTTGGATCCCTTTAGATGACATTAAGTGTTATACAGCACTGGTAATAGCTTTTAGCGAAAGTGGAGTTTCACTTTAAAGTTGACCTATGCTCAGGAAATGATCTTCAGCTATATCATTAGCCGTCAGCATGCTTTAATTGTTCTTACATTTTATGTTTAAACAAAGCTTAAAAAAAAACAAACAAAAAAAAACCCTCTGTGTAAGCTTCTAATCCTGTTCTGATGACTACAAGGTTGTTCCTACATCCCATACAGATTATAGATTTTTATTGCCCAACACAGATACCTGTGATTGCCTTGGGCGAAAATCTGGCATCAGTGCAGGTGTGCTATGAGATCATTTAGTGATTGACATTGCCTCAGAGTTCCTTGGGGGAGGGGTTTCACCACAATATCAGTCATACAGCACCCCCTGATGGTCTGTTTGTGAAAAGGAATAGATTTCTCATGTAAAAGGGGGTATCAGCTACTGACTGGGATAAAGTTTCTCTTTAAGTGAAGATACCAAAAGATGTCACCAATACCTTTGTTATATAACAAGCCTGCTCTATCGTGTGACACCCACAATCTTAGACCTCCACTGAATAGCGGTATTGACTTCTCTGCCTTGGAGTGACAACCACCTCTTATACTTGGCCATAAACCACTGTGAGCACCATCACTGTAAGGGATCTGCAGGAGAGGTGGAGTTCCAAGTCACAAATGTCAGGACATCTTCTCTCTGTGGGTCTACCTGATAGCTCAGGGAAGGATGAGTGCTTCTAGAAGGTACCTGGAGGTATCGTATGAGTCTTGCACTAAGTAGTAGTGTCAGTTTATAAACCCTGCAATCCTTGATGGATTTACTTTAGCTCCTGGCATCTTGCTTGGGTTGACTATGCCCATAACGCCCTATGAATCTCTATGAATACTTCATTCCATGAATATCGTGCAGAGCCTGTGGCCAGAGTTGGAATATCAGCCATACTAACGATGCACAAATAGCCAGTACAAGCAATGACACACATTTTCAAAGAGTAATTTCCTGTGCAATGGGGACAATGAAGCAGAACTTTCTGTGCACAGCATACATGGAAACAAAGGGAAGACTTGGGATTAAGCTGTTGAATTAATAACTACCTCATATGGGAAATGCAGTGAGAACAGACAGAGCATAAAGTGACTTTTGGGGTAGTTGAGGTCTAGTATTAAAAAAAAAAGCAGAGACCATTTGATCCACAGGAGTCGCTGTGGCACCATCTTGCTGGAGGGACAATCAGGAATGTGGTGCCCCTCCCGGTATGCACAACTGTGTAGCAGCTCCTATTATGTGTTAGCAATCAGCGACGCACTGGGCGGACGTGTATGTAGACACAGTAGGAGGGAAACACGGCCCCTTGTATCACAAAGGAGCTCTCCGCTTCCCACTGTTCTCCTCAAGTAACAGGAAATAGAAGTGTTGCATTTCTCTTCTCTCTCCCCAGCTCAGTAAAATGTCCTCCTAACATGCCAGGGAAGAGTGACGGAGGACAGGCAACCCCTGACCTCCTGGGGTTAAAAATCTGAGGTTTATAAAACTCTAAAAAATAACATTTCATGTAAACTAAAATTAGAAGAGTTAGCTCTACGTGTTGAGATGACGACACCTCTTTCTCCCACGCGCTCCCATCCTGCACATGTTGTGTCCTGGTGATGAGAGTCAGGGAACTGGCCGTCCTAGGCCATGGCTCCTCTGCGCAGCAGCTGAACAGTTGATGTCTCCGCGTGGATGGGAGAAACAGTTTGGTAGTTATTCTTTTGAATGCTCTGAGGTGACAGGTTGGAAGGAGGACAATGGAGGGTTGGACTGGTCTGGATGAATACAAGAGGGAGATGGGGAGAGGGTAAAAACGCATCCATACCACCAGTGCCTTTTTCCAGCCCTCCGCACCAGCTGGCTACACTTTAGAGTCCTGGCTGTGGGCCTGCCCATTGCTGCCCGGTATTGTTAAGCCAATCTCTTCCTTCTTCTGTTTCTCGGGGTTCAGTGGCTGGATCTCGGGGCTGCCCTCGTCTGCTGCATAGCGGCCTGTCCGGTGCTCAAGCAGAGCCGGGCCCCAGTCCTTGCTGGGCTTCACTGCATACTTCAATCGCTGCCAATGAAACAAAATAAAGACAAGTCAGAGCCGAAGTTTAGCATTCAATTCCATCCCTAACTGTAGTAATCTCAATATGTGAAAAAGACGAGCGCTTGGTCTAGCTGTGCTTGGAACGGCACCTGCGCAGTTCTCAAACGCATGGTGCAGCTTGGGGGAAAAAAGGTATACGACTGAAGGATCCCTTTGAATATGAAGAGGGCTAAATATGGCAAATGGGAGGGGGGGACCCCCGAGGACACCTAGTAGCAGCAGCGCACTCCGGAGATAACCCAGCCCACCATGGGCTTCAATCCATAATGTAGGTCCGGTTCAGGGGTACTTTAAAGTAATAAAACTAAGTTAAGAAGCCAACAGTAGAAAAGTCTCTTTTGCTTTTTGTTTTAGCCTACACAGAAAGCATAAATGTCTTGTGATCACATGATAAGCCAGCCAACCAGAGCTGGTCACGTGATCAAATCTCTCACATCCTTCTACAAGAAAATAAGGGTGGGAGAAACAGAACATCCCTGGTGAACAGCTGTCCCCAAGCCCAGGAGGCTGTATCTGCAACTAAAAGCTCAAACTCTGCAGCTCGGCACAACCACTCACTCTGCTCTGACCCATAGATAGACATGCACTGTGGAGATAGTAAAGAGGTGGGTGTGGCAGAATCTCTAGTTTTAGTCCCAAAGTAGATACAAAGAACCGGCACTGCAGATCTCAGTGAAAAAATTGTCATAAATATACTTATATACTTTCTACATGTACTATATAGAATCTCTAGTTTCTTGCTGAATATCTCTATATGCATATGTAGCCACCCCACCCATTTGGCAAAATACTCAAGTATAAAATGTAAAATGTATACAGGGCTACCAATATCAACAAAATTGAAGCAGCCCTTTGGGAAGTTAGTGGCCATCACATAATCTGCCTTGATGTGTTTTACGAAGACCCATGTTAATGAATTCAATGGATAGCTTGTCAAATATATAATGCCTTAATAGTAAAGTCGTATAACAGCAGACACACAAGAGACATCACTGCAGAGTAGGTTTGTTCAAAAATCAGAAAATTGCAATGTTGCCATCAGTGTTACCAGATCTCTTAGCATACATCTCATCCACTAAGATGTAAAGCCAGCAGATGGCGCTGTGGGAATGTGAAGCCACAATATACTGTATACATGGTATTGTGGGACTGTGAAGGTTGAGGGCCCTTTCATGCGGTTCCTCGCGTCGCACAAAAACGCTGCATCCCATGGCAGAAGCAGTGATATGGGGGTATCACATTGAACGCGGTGTGGCAGGTCCCGTGACGTAGCACAAGTAACTGTGCGTCATTGAAAAGTATGCCTCACTGTATGGTCTTCGGCTTGAAGTGTGGAAGGCTATGTGGGTACATTTACAGTGGTGTATTGCAGTTTGGCATAACGGCCGCTTTGTAACATGGTTTGCCGCATTGCAATAAGCCACGTATGCGACATTCACACTGCAGCGGGTGCATTGCATTATAATGGAGTGTGGCATCATAACTTACTGCATGCTGTGCGTTACCGTAAAATGTGCGCAGTAACAGTGAAGCATACTTTTCATTGACTGCATGCGATGTAATTCACAAATGATGTGCGGCGCCTCTTTCCCGTTCCATTACATTGTGCCGGAAGCTTCCCTAGCTTCCCCTTATGAGGTAACTGAATCTCATTTATGCAGCACAAACTCACCTGCAGAAAGGTGTCCCCAGGCGACTTCCAAATCTTGAAGAAGGCATATCCTGGGATGCAGACGACAGACGACAGCGCCATCAGGAACCCCAGTGAAATGGCCCAGCCAGGGTAGAGGTAGTCATTGTATGTGATTGGCCGATACTGAATGACTGTGAAGATGAGAATGAACTGAGGAGAGAACAGAGAGGAACGCTGTCAGTGGGAGAGAATTCACAAAGCACAGAGGCAAAAGGCTGCCCAGGTCTGAAGTCTAACATTTCTCCCGTGTAAAAATCATGAGATGTCCATAAAACATATTTCACAGAAAATAACACTGAGCAGGTACCCGCTCTCATGGTAATGCACAGTGATATCTTTTTCAGTTTTTTTAATACATCGGGGGTTAGTACTACAGATGGTCAACGATATGACGAAAATTCTGATTTGATGCACAGGTTATGCTCATTTTATACAGCTTGGAAAAGGACCTATAAAATGCAACCGCTGTTGTGTTTGATTGAATTCCTAACTGCATAGATTTGCATAAACCTCGCACCAACTCCACAGACTTACTGCCACTTCTTTGTCCATCCCTTCTTAGCAGTTTTTCTTTTTTTGTAAAAACTGTTCTTGCAGCTTTTTTTTTTTAGCAATTTTATATTTTAAAAAATGAAGATATCACCCATGAAATAGATCTGTTTTACATGTTCTTTCTATTCACTTATCAGCCTGATTATTATAAGAATTTGAGAAAAACAGAACTAGAAAATCTCAATCCTTAAAACCAACAACACCAATCGAGCTGCCGTCCCTCCACCTGAACAGTTTCGCGTTAAGCTTCATCAGAGGTGTGGAGAGCGGCAAACAAGCAGCTTCTTTTATAACTTACTCACCTAAGGGTTCCGTGATCAGCCATAAGTGCACATAGCTGCGGCTTACGTTAGAGACACCCTGTCACAATATTTATTTATTTATTATTTATTAAGCACTGTATTAGGTACAGTGTAGCAGCATACATACCCAGTGATCCCAGCAGAGACTTATTAGTGCATAATTAGTACAAATGTACTGAGAGTGTTAGTGTCCTTTTACACTTAATGCGTTATAATGCTTTGCTATGTGTTGCGTTTTAATGTGTTTTTTCCTTCTCTATAGCAGTGCATTGAGAAAACGCTTCAGTTTTTCAGTGTGTAGTGTGAAAGAAGCCATAGGTAAACATGGACACTGGGCTACACACCAATTGTCCTTTCAGTTACAACTGTGTAAAAGGACCCTTAGTGACCACCAGTGAAAGTCACTTACAAAGATAATGGCTGGAGAGAAGAAGCGCCAGCAGATCTGGAAGAAGAGAGGAGGAGGGAACCCCAACATCATCTCAATGTCCTTGAAGTACTTACGGTGACCTGCAAGAAGTCAGAGAACTGTCAGTGAAATATCGTGAAGCACTGTGAGTACAGAGCAATAGTCCTCATGTATGGTGCACAGGCCAGGTGATGCACAGCCATGACATGTGGAGTACACCTCTGATCAATTACTCGGATTGTTTGAGATAACACAACACTGAACATACTAAGAATGTAAACGTCCCTGGGGTTGTAAGCGACGTCTAACTTTTCTACTCTTCTCAGTCTACTTTTCCTCTTCCTTTCCTTCTGTCCTCATCTTAAAACTCCCATCTCTGCTGGTATCTGAGGTCAGGCCTGAACTATGGACTAACGGTGGCCACACACCATACAATTTTTTACATTTCTTTTAATTCAAAAATTACAATCAATTTTTCTAATTGATTATAAATTTTAAAAAAATCTGATCAATGTACCACACAGGTGTGTTAAATTTTTCCCCAATTAAAGTATTGCAAACTCTGAAAAAATTGCTTGGGTCTATACAATTATAATTTGAAAATATACCCTACACCATTTTCATAAAAATTGATCAGAAAGAATCCACCACTCCCGACTTATCGACTTACGCTGAAAAAAAACAGGAAATCTGATCTAATATGATCTAATTTCATGCTCCATCCAGTGACTGACTAAGCATTACCTTGTACTCATACTTTGCTGCGTGATCTGGTTTTTCTTGTATTCCTGTATTGTCTTATTGCTGTATGTCACCCCTAAATATTGTCTGTAACCTAAACTAATGTACAGCGCTGCGTAATATGTTGGCGCTTTATAAATACAATAAATAAATACATTTCTTGCTCAAATAGTAAAAAAAAAAAAGTTTTACATTTTTCGGAACAAGCAATAGTTTTAAAGGACACCCGGGGTGAAAATTAACTTTTTCTCTTTTCTGCTCTCAGAAGCCATTTTTCTTTTTCATGGCTGTATTTCCTTATCGATGAGAGTTATACTGTAGTCTGACCCAGTCCTGACAGGAAAAAGCAACACAGCATAGTTATTAGTGTGCTTGGCACTGTACAGACACATGTCTATCTCATCATGCCACCTCGGGTATCCTTTAATCACATTGCCATAAAAATGGATCATTTTATTGCAGTGGTCCTCAAACCAAGGCCTGTCGGGCCGAATGCAGCCCCCTGAGGCTTTTTCACTGGCCCACCACTCACAAAATGTATTACATATAGATGCGGTCCACTGCATCTTTAAATATTGGTGTCTTGCATATATAATAGCAGTGCTGGTACCACCAATCCACAGGGAAGCCAGCGAGCAGTCACTTGCTGGCTTCCAATCCAATTCTGAATCAGGTGACACTGCTTTACTATTGGATGACAGGTTACTCACCGAGTATGCTTCACTGTCTGGCTAAAATAGATTTTTTTACTATCTGCACATGCTGTATTGGGGCATAATATCTGCTTTGGATAAATGGGAGGCAAAAGGGCTGCACGTGTAAACAGGTAATAGTTTACACTACCTAGGTTCAATGTAATGTTTTCTACATCATATTGTGTATACTCCGGCCCCCAGTTAGTTTGAAGTATATTGGCCCGGCCCTTGACCGAAAAAGTTTGGGGACCCCTGTTTTATTGTATTGTGTGTGGCCACATAAAGGAGCCAGTGTTGCCAACTCATCCCTTTAATTACTGACACATGAATTATACAGGTTTTGTAGCTAGGTAGATGCAGTTAAGGCACTGATTATGTGCAAATAGCCCCAGAACCTGTATAACTTAGATGTGTTAGTAATTAAAGGGATGAGTTGGCAACATTGAAAGGAGCATCAGAGACCACAGGATTCAATCGGATTTACTAATTAAGCATTGTTAAAGAGAACTCGAGGCGGGGTTCTCACAATGAAATCCCCATACAGAGGCTGGGTTTGCCTATAGAGCCCAGCCTCTGTTGCTAATCAGATCCCCCCTAAATCCCCCCCTGTGCTCAGCCAGACCCCATAAATCACAGCCGCACTGAGCGGCTGTGTTTACCTTTGTAACGTCAGTCTCGGCGCTCCCCCCACCTCCTGCATCACTCCCGTCCCCGCCCACGTCCCTTCCCTCCAATCAGCGGGGAGGGAAGGGACGCGGGCGGGACCGGTGCGATGCAGGAGGCGGGGAGAGCGGAAACTGACGTTCCAAAGGTAAACACAGCCGCTGCTGACACGCTGCCTGACACTACCTCCTTCTTTTTAAAGTTTTTTAGTTCTTTTTATACTGTTGGCACCTCTGTACAACTGTACAAGAAAATACTTAGAATCATTTTGACTACTTTTCTACCTACTTTTTGGCACTTTTTCAGTTGTAGATTGCTGAAAAGTTACTTTAAACAGAAGATATAAAATTATCTCCTAGGAGAAAACTTAGGAGAAAAAGTGAACTGGATCAGGCCTTTTATTTGTTAACTATGTTAAAGAGTAACTGTCAGGCTGCAAAAGTTAATTTAAACCTCTATTCTCCTGTGTTAAACAGTTTAGAAGGAAGCCAAAAAGGCAATACTGAAGTTAAAAATCTCTCTTACTTTTGATGTGTGCTGAACAGCAAGGATGTTAGACCCAAGCTCTTAAAAGGACGACAGGCCGCATACCATACTGCAAAGCATTCTGGGGCTGCTTGGGTCCTCCCCTCGGCTGCTAGTGAGAAGTTACAGTCTCATGTTACAACAGCCAGCACTGAAAAATCTCCGGGCAGAGTATACTGCATGAGTCCGCTATTGTTCCTAGCCACATGGCTAATTAATATTCACTGCACAGTAGTGTTGTATTTTTTCTGAGTGGAATCATCAGGAAGCAGGGAGGACATGACGACACAATTGGCTTCATAGGAGACAGCCAAACATGGAACCTGCCATGAGCTGTCAGGAGCATCAATCTCTGCAAATACTATATAAAAATTCTGTGAAATCCAAACGTGGACAGTGAAATGCATATGTAATGTAAGTAGAGCCAATATTAAGCTACTGATATATGTGTTTTTTTTCTCTGAGACCTTATACCTAACAGCTCCTCTTTAAAGAGACTCTGTAACAATTTTTTCAGCCTTAGTTCTTCTATCCTATAAGTTCCTTTGCCTGTTCTAATGTGCTCTGGCTTACTGCAGCTTTTCCTAATTGCACAGTGGCTGTGTTATCTCTGTTATATGATCTAATCTGTTTTCTTCTGTTGGCACAGTCAGGCTAAAGCTGGAATGTGTGGAATGTGCAGGGCTGCTTGTGATTGGTAGAAGCAATACACACCCCCTCCAGGCCCCCTGCAGGCTCTGTATGACTTACACAATCTGCTTATGTGAGCCTATCAGAAGCTGGTTAGTTTGTTTGTAAACCCTGCCTAAAACTGTTAATTACAAGCCAGGATTGCAGCAGAGAGTGGCAGAAACAGCACAGAGGGGGCCAGGAGAACATAATGAATAGAACGGTATGCTTTTTGCTGTAAAAATGTTAGAGTACAGATTCTCTTTAAAGACGTGTTAAAATATACAAAAATATATTTTTTAATGAGTAACACACGTAACACAAGTAACATGTGCTACACTAGTGACCTAGGTTACATGGGTTTCACTAATTGTGCAACACATGCTACTTACTTAGTATAAGTAATGTTACAATTGCTATACGCTTCCCATACATGTCAACTTTGCCAGCAGTTAGTGACAATGGCTCTATAGATAAAATTGATCATCTCTTCAGTTTATTTTCACTTCAGGGTTGCTGAAGGCAGTTTGGATTGTATTATCTTGATATCAGACCTTTAAACCATTTTACTATGGTAGCAGGAAATCTGTTTTGCACTTAAAGTGATTTAATTCATAAAAGTTACATTACTGGTGATGCTGCGTATAAGTTCTGTCTGGTAACTACATGAACAGAAAAAAATATTGTAGTATTGTACCAATAAAAGTTGTGTTTACTTAATTTCACATGTTGTCACGTGACTGATTTAGATATGAGGTAAGTCTTTCCTTTAACCTCATTTTAGTTTTACTTTAGTTAGTCTGGATTTGACTTCAGATATGGTTAAACAGAAGCTTTGTAGCACTTGAGCTATAGAACCGTGAGTGAGACATGCGTGAGAAGGTGTATCTAAGATTCACTCACCATAAATGTACATTATAGCGACACACATTATACAGGAAATGATGACCAGTGAGAAGCTAGCAGCATAATTGTCCATTAGGAGGAGCCAGTAGATTCCAGCCTGTAGGAGGGACAGAGGGAAAGTCAGGGAATCTCACCATAATAAACAATTTACTGATGTCATGTGTCAGAGCAGGGTGGGGCAGAAGTCATGTGATCAATGAGGATGTGAGGAGGAAGTTACTGTCACTCTGGACACCCACATATCTGTACAAAGCTCAGAGCAACACCTTTGTGCTGATTACCTGTGTTGTCAGTGGGATCCCCAGCAGGAAACCTACTACTGCCACTCCAAACGTCACACACGTTTTCCAGCGAATAATCCAATCACTGCCGATCTCATCCACAATGGCTGTGACCAGAGTCTCCAGTAGACAGAACTGCAACCAATGAGAGAAGAAAGAGCCAGGTTATGACACCCCTAGTGGAGTATAGCAGATATGACTGCAAAGTGGCCCACCAATGGCCAACCCCAACATTTCCCAATTCCTTTTATGATAAAAGCAGGTATTACCTGTGTACCCAGTCCCAGCAGGATCAGCATGAAAAAGAACAATATTGACCAGAGAGGAGAGATTGGCAGCAGAGTCAGGGCTTCAGGATATGCCACAAATGCCAGGCCAGGGCCGTGGTCCGCCACTTTGGACACATCCACCCCTAGGTGGTTTGCCATAAAGCCGAGGATGGAGAAGATAACAAAGCCAGCATAGACGCTTGTGGCACAGTTGGTGATGCTGATGATGATGCTGTCCCTGGAAGGGAAGTCACAAATGTCAGCTACAAGTTCCCACATTGGATATATTTGGTTTCTGTGTGTGTAGATCTCAGCATCAACGATCCACCTACCTTCACTATATGTGCACATGTTCCCTACAATATGTAGCCGTGAAGAATGTACTCCTGGGTGCAGGATGATATCTGGCGGCGCCCAATAACCAGTGGCACAAAAGATAAGTTATCGGCAACGTCAAAACAACACAAAGTAATTGCTCTTTTATTGGTCAATGGACAAGCATGACAATGATAGTCAATTCACAGTAATTTGCTTGTTTGAAAATTTGATTGAAAATAAGGGAAGAAGGGAGGGGGTAACAACCGAGAGCCCACTATAGTGTAGTATGTAAAAGTTTATTGTGGGCAACAACAACACAGAAAGCTGAAATACTACAAGTGTGGGTTACCGCTAAGGAAATCACTGTAAATGCAGGTGGGGTGATTAGACTACTCGAGTTAAGAAGTCGCTCTCTGTAGTAGTAGGAATGGGGTGACCTCCACCAAGGGTGGACAACAACTGGACTGGATTAGGAAAACAGAGGCGCCAAAACAGAATAAAATACACTAAAAACAGTTTAAAAATGGGAGGCAGTGGTGGACATCCCTCCTGACAGATGACACAGTAGTAACTGTGGAGAGTCTCTCAGTGCAGAGGCGCCCATATACCGAGAGACTCTCCACAGTTACTCCCCTATCACCTGAGGAAGCGGGTTTAACCCGCAAAACACATCACAACAAAGGAGGAGTAAATCCTAATAAAAATTGTGTTCTGTATTGAAACAGACCTATTGTGTCATCTTTTGGGAGGTAAGGTCACCACTACCTCCCATTTTTAAACTGTTTTTAGTGTATTTTATTCTGTATTCCTAAACCAGTCCTCTTTATTAAGTTGTGTCTTTGATAGCGTTGGTATTGGAAACCCCTGAATACTGCCAAACGCCACACTTCAGAACCATTCAGTGCTGAACAAGCAGACAAGGTCCGGGGTAGTCCACCAACTTTCACTTCACGGCGCTTTCCAGGTGACTCCGATGCTCCTCCTTCCGGCTTTGGAAGGAGGAAGCATGGTGGTCATTTGAAATGCGCCATGAACTGCGAGTAAGTGAACTCACCCAGACCCTGTCTGCTTGTTCTGTGCTGAAGTGTGGCGTTTAGCAGTATACAGGTGTTCAGAATTCGATATGCCGAATTCGAACATCAATACTAGTCTTTTAGCACAACTTAATAAAGGAGCAAACTGCTTTGAAACAACCATCATTGTCACGCTTGACCGTTGACCAATAAAAGAGCAATTACCTTGAACCACTTCAGCCTCTTCTCTCTCATGTCAGACATTATCTAGAACATTTATGAAGGTGTAAACTAGTCTTGTGTGACATCACCTCTTCTATAAACTACTTTAAGTTACATCTTGCATATGGCTGTACAAAGCCAGCCAGCGGGGGGCCACAGTCATGGTGAAAATGCCAATACAATATATATATAACAATAGCTAGTGGGGGGAGGAAACAAGGCGGACCTACCTGTAGCAATTGTTGTGAAACTTGTTATAAGACGCCATTGTGATGAGTCCCCCCCATGCACAGCCCAATGAGTAAAATATCTGCGAGGCGGCATCACCCCAAACCTGTAAGAGAAGATTCACATCAGACCAAGACAGAGAACCACAGAACAGGGGGAAAAACGCTAATATAAAGACCAAAGGCTGGAGGGAAACATTGGAATTTATTCAGTATATTGTAAACATTAAAAGCTTTATTTTTTTTACACACAATGACAAAACTTCCTTTAACGACAGCTGAAATGAGAAGAATATGAAAGCTGCCATATTTATAACTTTTAAACAATACCAGTTGCCTGGCAGCCCTGTAAAGCATTCATGCAAAGGGCACCTGGGCACAACTTACATTTTCATGCTGAAATTGATCGGGAATCAGCCTGCGGTTTATGACGCTCAATGGATCTCTCTCCGATCTGATTTGACCGGAGATAGATCTGTCTCTTGGTCGATCTGCTTATCCTCGCTAGATGTATGGGCCCTTAAGTACTACTGAATACAACTGTTTAGCCACAGACCATATAGCTAAACAATGGCAGAGCTCTGCCATGTAAGTTGCCTGGCTATCCTGCTGACCCTCTGCCTCCTTAACCATAGACTCTGAACAAGAATGCAGCAGATCAGAGGTTTCTGACATTATTGTCAGATATCACAAGATTAGCTGCATGCTTGTTTCTGGTGTTATTCAGACACTACTTCAGCCAAATAGATCAGCAGGGCCGCCAGGCAACTGGTATCATTTTAAAGGAAATAAATATTGAAGCCTCCATAGTCTTCTCACTCCACTTATGCTACAATCTTAGCATGTCTATGTAATATGAGAGAATGCCTAAAGAATCCATTCAAAGTATATTCTGTAAATCCACCAGTCTTCTACATAAATATGGTAAGATTGTACAATCAAGTGGGTTCCTTTAGCACATCACTCAATTGTGTGGAATCAGTGCAAGTTTACTTTCTAATTCACAAAGTCAGCAATTGCACTCATTTGCTTTGGCCACTAGATGGCACTATTATATACTGAATGCCATTGCATATTAGATTTAAATTATTAAGTTTTGACACATTTTTGGAGAAGAAGAACTCAAATTCATATAGACAAATAAGAAAAAAGTTCAGTTCCAAGCTGAATGTAATAAGCAACACAGCAGATTAGCATCTCAATGATTATCTCTATAGAGAGCCATTCTTTACATGAAGCAATGGTTGTCATTTTACACCTCAATAGTCATCTCTAATTAGTACACCAATGGTAATTCATTAGGATATCAATAGCATGGTTGGCGCTAATAATGTAATAATTAAACTTGCACTTGCGTTAGCATTGTTCTTGAGTGCCTTTTGCACTACATTTTGATGGAATTTTCTTGCAAGATGAACTCGTGTGATTTTTTTTAAGACTTCTGTATGTTTGGGTTTCATTTTGTAATTTTTGAATAATTTGGAAAGGATAAATGAAAACGTTTTTGCTTTATCAGCCCACCCAGGTCCTCAGTCACCCCTGGATTTTGCCAGTCTGGCTGCTATATTAATAGTGCTGCAGCTAGGACTGCATAAGAGGCCCAGCCTGCCTTGCCCTCAGACTCCACCCATTTGGCGAGTGCCCGTGGTCCAGAAGACAGAATAGCCACATATTTGCTGTGTTGATTGGTCCCAGTGGCCTTCTGCATTCAACACTTCGACATCAGAAACTACGGACAGCACTAAGTATAGCACACCACAATATTGCTCACTGACACTACTCTGATAGGACCCTTGGGTAAGGAGTGTTATGTGATCCTAGTGGCCCCTCCCCCAGCAAAGCGTTCAAAGCAGTGGGTAAGCGTCATACTTTACTTTCTAGCAGAAAGACTGGTCCTCACTCCTGGTCTTCACTATAGCCGCTGAACAGTCTATCACCTTATTATTATTATTATTTAGAAATAAATGGTGAGATAGGAAAAGGAGTGGGTATGAGCACAAATCAAATCAATCAAATTATTATTATTTATTGTGTTTATAAAGTGCCAACATATTACGCAGCGCTGTACAATAGATAAATGGGTTAACATACAAGGTAGGACATACAGGAAGACTGTTCTAGTCCACAAAAAGGATGGTTGACAGTAAGATTGCATAATCAAGCATGAAACACTAGGGAGGAGGGCCCTGCCAGAGGCTTACAATCTAAAGGGTAGGGGTGGAGACAATAGGTTCATCTATTGTTTATGGTGCTGGTGTAGGGGGGTATGCGAGCATGAAAAGGTCTTGAGGGCTTGTTTGAAGGTATTAAAGGTGGGAGCGAGTTCCTAGAGAGTGGGGGCAGCCCTAGTTAAGTCCCGCAATCTTGCATGGGAGTGAGATATGCGTGGTGCGACTAGGCACAGGTCATTAGAGAATCGGAGGGGACGGCTCTTCTCTGTGCATGTCATGTGACATGTATCAAGAGTCACAAGGAGATAGGCCGTACAGTAGCTACAACAAAGAAAGGAGTGGGGACCTGTTGCTCCACTGGAAGAAGTCCAAATTCTGCTTTGGGTCCCAGAGGTCTGTAGCTATGCCTGTACAAGATACTTTCCTAACAGACTGCCTAATGGCAACAAGTGTGGCAAGTACAGTATGTACATGGCTTAAAGGACAACTGAAGTGAGAAGAATATGGAGGCTGCCATATTTATTTCCTTTTAAACAATACCAGTTGCCTGGCAGCCCTGCTGATCTATTTGGCTGCCGTAGTGTCTGAATCACACCAGAAACAAGCATGCAGCTAATCTTGTCAGATCTGACATTAATGTCAGAAACACCTGATCTGCTGCATGCTTATTTAGGGTCTAAGGCTAAAAGTATTAGAGGCAAAGGATCAGCAGGACAGCCAGGAAACTAGTATTGTTTAGAAGGAAATAAATATGGCAGCCTCCATATCTCTCTCACTTCAGTTGTCCTTTAACTCTTCTGTTGCTGGTTTGCTAATAATAACATATGTCTGTTTCATATCATATACATCAGTACTGACTGCTGAAAATGTTTTCTTGTTGCCCATAGATATAGTTAAAGTGAACCCAAGGTGAAAGTGATATGGAGGCTGCCATATTTATTTCTTTTTAAACTATACCAGTTGCCCGGGAGCCCTGCTGGTCTATTTGGCTGCAGTAGTGTGCAAATAACACCAGAAACAAGTATGCAGCTAATATTTTCAGACACACTTGATCTGCATATGCTTGTTCAGGGTCTATGGCTGAAAGTATTAGAGGCAGAGGATCAGCAGGCAACTGGTATTGCTTAAAAGGAAATAAATATGGCAGACTCCATATCACTCTCACCTCGGGTTCACTTTAATGTACAGCGTAGATTTCTTGCCATATGAAAGATGAGAAGTCAGGTGCAAGTCACATGATGTGGTCACACTAAGTTACCTTGGCATCTAGGATCTTGTCCCACTGAGGGGTCAGATAATACATAATCCCATTTACAGCTCCTTCTAGAGTTATCCCTCGAATAAAGAGGATTGTGAGCACCACGTAGGGAAATGTGGCTGTGAAATACACCACCTGGAAGACAAGCAGAAGATGTCAGAGCGAGTAAGGAGCAAGGCAATGTAGTGCGAGTGCCAGGAAAACAGTAAGCGATCAATAAATAATAGACACAAAGGCATTGGCCAATTCAGTAAACATTTCTTCCAAGTTCTCTCACAGGACATTTTCATTCCTTATTAATAAAATACCTCATCAGCCCCATGCAAGCAAGGAAGCACTGAAAAAGTTGATACAAATCAACTTTTTGTTTAATATTTGTTTTATTTGCTTCTTTTAAGTACTATGCGGTGTATTCAGCAAAGAAAAGTTTCCGAGGGCTGGGAACGCTCTGTAATTTAGCTGGTATACCACATAGGTAGTGTGCATTGCGCAGTCAGTAGGACCCACATAATGCAAACGTTGCCAGGGTACAGCATGCTATGGAAGTACGTAGCGCACGGTACCCTGACAATTCGCACTAATTGAACGTGTGCTACTTGACTGTTGGATGTACCGTTAACATTACCGTGTGCTTCCTGCATATGGCACTTTTAGTGACATTTAGTCGGTATTATTAAGAGCTCCATTGTAATATCCAGCCTAATTCTCAGTCAGTCAGTTCTCTTCATGCCTGGAGGTAACAAATTACTGGGCTTTCACATTACAAAACCCAGCGTGCTTTGCTAACCAAGTGTCATGATTATAATCTGCATTATTAGCTAAGCAAACTTATAGCATAACAATACTAAACCATCCCCAAATTGTCTTACGTACTACCGTAATACAATACATTTCTAATCCTTGCCCCCCCCCCCCCCAAAAAAAAAGCAGGAATCAGAGAACAGTCAGTCTAGACAGTTTTTCTCTTATTTATTTAATACACAAGTTTCCAAATTATTGTATTTTTTAATTGCATGTGTAAAACATTTGTTAGGCCCGGTTCACATTAGCGTTTTGAGCCAAACGGATGCGGTGAGCGGATCCGTTCTCCACTTCACCGGATCCGGATGGCTCTGTGCACACTGCCAAATGGAAAGTGAAAACCGATCTGATCAACGATCGATCGGATCAGTTTTCACTCAGTTTGCTGTTAAATATATACCTAATGCTCTTTTGAAGCCGGTGGTAGAGGCTTCCTCTTCTTCCGCTGTGACGACGCAGCTCGCCATGTGACTAGTCAAATGACGAGTCATGTAGTCACGATGCGGAAGAAGACTGAAGCTTCTACCACCGGCTTCAAAAGAGCATTAGGTATATATTTTACCCTCCCTCACCCACCCGTCCGGCTGCTGCACTCTCCCTCACCCTCCCGCCGCTCAGGTTCACGTTCCCACATCCCCCATGGAACGGACCGTTTCCTCACTAGTGTGAAGAAATGTTCCGTTTTCCATTGCCCCAATGCTGCAGCATTTTTTGTCCGGTTCCGTTCCACTGGGCAGAACGGTCCGGAAAATTAGAGCCTGCAGCATTTTTTAGGTCCGGGTAATGGAACATATCCGTACCACCGGACGTATGTGAATGGATCCATAGGTTAACATTGGATCCTTTCACATCCGTTCTGTTTGTACAGTATATGTTCCGGTTACGTTCCAAAAAAAAACACTAATGTGAACGGGCCTTATTGTTTAACACATACCTAATGCAGATATTGGCATACGGTCTAATGTGCAGATAACAGATAAGTATGTAATGCTGACACACACAGCGATAGGCAGAGGTGGGGAAGATCTGCAGGAAGCAGAGGGCGGCACAGGGAAGCTGCTGACAGGGAGTCAACAGCCACCTAAGTGTTGGTGTCGGGGTGTAAACAAAAATGGAGGCACGTGTAAATATAAATACTAAATAATAATAATAAATAATAATAATAGTGGCTGGATAGTGTACTGTGTGGCTGGATAGTATACTGTGTGGCTAGATAATGTACTGTGTGGCTGGATAGTGTACTGTGTGGCTGGATAGTATACTGTGTGGCTAGATAATGTACTGTGTGGTTGGATAGTGTACTGTGTGGCTGGATAGTGTACTGTGTGGCTGGATAGTATACTGTGTGGCTGGATAGTGTACTGTGTGGCTGGATAGTGTACTGTGTGGCTGGATAGTATACTGTGTGGCTGGATAGTATACTGTGTGGCTGGATAGTATACTGTGTGGTTGGATAGTATACTGTGTGGCTGGATAGTGTACTGTGTGGCTGGATAGTATACTGTGTGGCTAGATAGTGTACTGTGTGGCTGGATAGTGTACTGTGTGGCTGGATAGTGTACTGTGTGGCTGGATAGTGTACTGTGTGGCTGGATAGTGTACTGTGTGGCTGGGTAGTATACTGTGTGGCTAGATAGTGTACTGGATGTGGCTGGATAGTGTACTGTGTGGCTGGATAGTATACTGTGTGGCTGGATAGTGTACTGTGTGGCTGGATAGTATACTGTGTGGCTAGATAGTGTACTGTGTGGCTGGATAGTGTACGGTGTGGCTGGATAGTATACTGTTTGGCTGGATAGTGTACTGTGTGGCTGTATAGTGTACTGTGTGGCTGTATAGTGTACTGTGTGGCTGTATAGTGTACTGTGTGGCTGGATAGTGTACTGTGTGGCTGGATAGTATACTGTGTGGCTGGATAGTATACTGTGTGGCTGGATAGTGTACTGTGTGGCTGGATAGTATACTGTGTGGCTGGATAGTATACTGTGTGGCTGGATAGTATACTGTGTGGCTGGATAGTGTACTGTGTGGCTGGATAGTGTACTGTGTGGCTGGATAGTGTACTGTGTGGCTGTATAGTGTACTGTGTGGCTGGATAGTATACTGTGTGGCTGGATAGGGTACTGTGTGGCTGGATAGTGTACTGTGTGGTTGGATAGTGTACTGTGTGGCTGTATAGTGTACTGTGTGGCTGGATAGTATACTGTGTGGCTGGATATTGTACTAGTTTAGAGCTCTGCCTCTGACACAGGAGACCAGGGTTTAAATCTCGGCTCTTCCTGTTCAGTAAGCCTGCACCTATTCAGTAAGGAGATCTTGGGCAAGACTCCATGACACTTCTACTGCCTAGTGAGTGTGCCCTCGTGTCTGCCACTTTGTTGCCTGGAGTCTGCCAGATGTACTTTACAAACAGTATCAGGGGTGTAACTAGAAGGGAGCAGCCACTGCAACTGCAGAGGGGCCCAGAGGTGTGTGTGTGTGGGGGGGGGGGGGGGGGGGGGGGGGGGCAACTACACTAAAAATACAAGTTTCTGGTTTGCACCTTGCAGGAGAAAGGAAGGATTGTTATGCAGTAGAAATCTCACCTTCCCAGAAGATTTCACTCCTCGGATGAGGCAGAGGAACACCACAATCCAGGAGAGGCCCAGACATCCTAAGATAGGCAGCCGTATCTCCCCAAAATTTCCAATGTCATCCGACAGCCTCAGCACCTCAACTCTGTAACATAACCAGAGAGGCCATGTGATATACATGTAATCACAAGGAAAGAGTGCATATGTATGTATTCATCCCACTTGTTGTTACACCACCAAATAAGATTTGGTCCAACTGTCAGAAGTCACATAATTGGTTATGCACCTGTGTGCAAAGTGTCACATGACCTGTCATGTGATGCCCGTATAATCTGTACTGAAACTGTCCTGACTCTGCAACATCACTCACTAAGCAACATGATGAGCGAGGGACACTCCAAACGAGAAAGATGTGGAGAAATATATTAAAATAAAATACATTTTGAGTATCCCATGAAGAACCATTGCATTTATTAATGAAAAATGGAAAGAATATGGCATCACTATCAACCTGGCAAGTGAAGGTTGCCCACCAAAACTCACACACTAGGCAAAGGGCATTAATTAGGCGTAATAAAGGATCCCGGAAAAAGGGTGCAGGAGATTGCTACTAGTAGAATATTGGTAAATTTACCAATAGGCTACTACTTTCTTCCGATAGTAGAATATCAGTAATATTTACTGATATTTTACTATGACCTAACCTGACCCTACTTATACACCCTGTTGGTTGTGCCTAACTCTAGTACCCCCTGGTGGTGCCCTCCTCCCCGGCCACAAAACCGCAGCAGTAGATGGAATTTTGGGTGCCTGGAAATTGAGACTACAAATAGCTGGTGCTTGCGGCTATAGCTGCAAGTTGCGGCTGCCGAAAATTTTTATTCAATGTCACTAATCGCAACTCCAATGGTGGAAGGAAGGGTGCCGCCATAGACTGCTTCATGCCTGCTATTTATAGCCACGATTTCGAGGTACCCAAATTTCCCTCTATGGGCACTTTCCACTTTGGTCTGTGTGTCCTTTTTTCCTGACCGTTTAATTAGAGGTAACACACCAAGGCTTTTCCAGTGGAGGTGAAAAAGCTTTAAGAAAGAGTGGCCAGAAAGAGTAGCGTAGCGGTCTCTATGGCTGCATTGATGGTTTGTATGTCACTGACCAAATCAAGGCTCCTCTATAAGGGCTCTTTTACACTTAGAAGCTCGATCGCATTCACACTGTGATGAGATCGCGATTCTTGCAGATTTTCACTACAGTGATTGAGTCCCTATACAAAGAATATGAGCTTAATCGCACGGAAAATGCTTCAGGATGATGACTACGCTCGGAAGACATTTGCACCGCAAACAAATCACAGTAATGGAAAGGGGAGCCATGGTTTACATTAGATCTAACTGTAGCTAGCATTTTACGATCCGCTAACCATCGGAATTAGATCGCAAAACAGTCCTAAAGCATGCTTCTTATCTTATAGAGGTATCAACACTCAGACATAAAGCACATTCATCTATTGTGCATTGCTGCTGATGGCCATACCATAGTCCTCATACAGTCCGAAAATACCGGCCAATCTTCTATTTTTAAAAGTGAGCCTTTTATAAGGCATTTCCTCCTATGCATATTATGGAGAGCATACTGATGGAGCAGATAACATAATAGAGCATGTATTGTGTGCTGCATTCTGAGGCTGGCCAGGGAATTAGCTCTCGATAATAGAGGCCATGATCACAAGGCAAGCAGTAGCTCCCATTGAGTATAAACAAAAGCGGAAGGAGCGCTCCGTAGCGTGTTAACTTTTAATAAATAAAAAAAAGGCGCAAACACATATGCACTTAACAGGCGTTGCATTTGGCGTAAAGCCTTTATGAAAATGTCCCACCAGAGGAGCAACCTGGAAACTGCAGTGGCCAGCAGCAGTGGGGTCCGGATGGAATGGTGACCCGAGGTGCCCTTGCGGGGTGATCGTGTGCAGGAGATGTCAAAACGTGTTTCGGCGTATCCACGCCTGCGTCAGTTAACGTCTCCTGCACACACACGAGGGCTCAGCTTTATACTCGGTTGCTGAGAAGGACTTCCAGATGCACTGCAGGTTAAGCAGGGGGTGGGGCTCTGTTTGGGTGTGTGGACCCTTTGTAATATGTGCATTACAGTGGCTTGCAAAAGTATTCGGCCCCCCTGAAGTTTTCCACATTTTGTCACATTACTGCCACAAACATAAATACATTTTATTGGAATTCCATGTGAAAGACCAATACAAAGTGGTGTACACGTGAGAAGTGGAATGAAAATCATACATGATTCCAAACATTTTTTGTGCGTAATTATTCAGCCCCCTGAGTCAATACTTTGTAGAACCACCTTTTGCTGCAATTACAGCTGCCAGTCTTTTAGGGTATGTCTCTACCAGCTTTGCACATCTAGAGACTGAAATCCTTGCCCATTCTTCTTTGCAAAACACCTCCAACTCAGTCAGATTAGATGGACAGCATTTGTGAACAGCAGTTTTCAGATCTTGCCACAGATTCTCGATTGGATTTAGATCTGGACTTTGACTGGGCAATTCTAACACATGGATATGTTTTGTTTTAAACCATTCCATTGTTGCCCTAGCTTTATGTTTAGGGTCGTTGTCCTGTTGGAAGGGGAACCTTCGCCCCAGTCTCATGTCTTTTGCAGACTCCAAGAGGTTTTCTTCCAAGATTGCCCTGTATTTTGCTCCATCCATCTTCCCATTAACTCTGACCAGTTTCCCTGTCCCTGCTGAAGAGAAGCACACCCAGAGCATGATGCTGCTACCACCGTATTTGACAGTGGGGATGGTGTGTTCAGAGTGATGTGCAGTGTTAGTTTTCTGCCACACATAGCATTTTGCATTTTGGCCAAAAAGTTCCATTTTGGTCTCATCTGACCAGAGCACCTTCTTCCACATGTTTGCTGTGTCCCCCACATGGCTTGTGGCAAACTGCAAACGGGACTTCTTATGCTTTTCTGTTAACAATGGCTATCTTCTTGCCATTCTTCCATAAAGGCCAACTTTGTGCAGTGCACGACTAATAGTTGTCCTATGGACAGATTCCCCCACCTGAGCTATAGCTCTCTGCAGCTCGTCCAAAGTCATCATGGGCCTCTTGACTGCATTTCTGATCAGCGCTCTCCTTGTTCGGCCTGTGAGTTTAGGTGGATGGCCTTGTCTTGGTAGGTTTACAGTTGTGCCATACTCTTTCCATTTATGAATGATCGCTTGAACAGTGCTCTGTGGGATGTTCAAGGCTTTGGAAATCTTTTTGTAGCCTAGGCCTGCTTTAAATTTCTCAATAACTTTATCCCTGACCTGTCTGGTGTGCTCTTTGGACTTCATGATGTTGATGCTCCCAATATTCTCTTAGACAACCTCTGAGGCCGTCACAGAGCAGCTGTATTTGTACTGACAGTAGATTACACACAGGTGCACTCTTTTTAGTCATTAGCACTCATCAGGCAATGTCTATGGGCAACTGACTGCACTCAGACCAAAGGGGGCTGAATAATTACGCACACCCCACTTTGCAGTTATTTATTTGTAAAAAATGTTTGGAATCATGTATGATTTTTGTTCCACTTCTCACGTGTACATCACTTTGTATTGGTCTTTCATATGTAATTCCAATAAAACTGTACTTTGCAGCTCGACAATATTACTTGTGCACAAAAGCAAACATGATAACTGAATGGGCAATAAAAAGTAGCAAATTTTTTTTATTGAATGTTATGTCAGAGTTTTGTCCCACTTTAAGTACAAAAAATAGCTTCTATGGTCTGCATAAATAGCAGCACTGCTTATTTCCACAGTGTGATCTGCTCGTTGTGTTTTGGTGATCTCAATATTAAAAGCCTGTTATCGCTGCCATCTGTATGGCTCTGTTCTATGAGGTAGCACAGGGGGTATTCAGTAAAAGGCGCCAGTTACAGGAACAATGACACAATGCCCATTGAAGTGCCATACAGAGATCAGCACCTTGTACTGTGCGGCGGTGTGGTGACGAGAGCCGGCATACAATACAAGGAAACCCCGAGCAAATCTAACTCTGCACAATGCAAATTCCACACGGTGGGCCACGATCGCTGAACGGCGCTGTCTTCTGGCGGATAGCCATGAGGCTTCAGGGCGGCTGCACGGTGCTGACATTATTATATGGGGTGTCAGTACTGTAAAAGGTCTAACGTTAATCTTCCAATTTGCTTTCCAGTAGTCAGTCTCTACTTAAAGTGAACCTTAAAGTGAAAATAAACTGATGATCTAACAATGGTATCTATCCTTCTACTCCTAAAAAATGACTTTTAGATATCCCATAGATTTATGTAATGTTTAAAAACTTAAAAAAAGTAGATTTATTTGCTCAATGATACAGTCTGTCCCGTGTCTCTGAGTGCAGAAATATATTAAGCATTGGCCTATTTATCTATCCTCTGCTCTCAGGAAAGTATTTATAGCTGTAATTCGTCATCAGCGAGGGACCCTAACCCTATAGTCCGACTGGGTCCTGACTGGAGGAAAACTATCATTTGCATAGCTGAATATGAACTTTCCTAGTCAGAGAAAGAAGAAACGCAACACAGCATATTTACAGTATTTGTGTGCTTTGCACTGTACATACTTATATCTATCTCATCATGTCACATTAGCTTCCCTTTAAGTGAAAATAAACGGAGTTAAACAATTGTATCCATCCTTCTACTTCTAAAATTACTTTTTTTTCTAGATATCCCATGTTATGTTTCAAAACTTAAAGTAAATTTATTGTTTTGTCTCTGCTCAATGACACAGTGTTTTTGATCCCAAGATAGCTAAAATATATTAACTATTGACATTTTTTATCTATCCCCTGCACTTAGAAGCCCAGTTCTCTGCCAGGAATGAGCTTTATGGCTGTAATTCTTTATCAGTGAGGGCTACACTATAGTCCGACTGGGTGCTGATGGGACCCAGTTTCATCTTCAGCAACTCTTAATAAAGCCTGCATTGTAAAGGGCCAGAGGGAGTGCTTAGTTTAACCAACAGCTGTCCAGAGACATCAGTTAGTAATAACAGAATGCCAGAAATAATCAGTAATGTTTATGTACCGGACATCGGTATACAGCTGGCCGTACGCTATTCAGTTGCCATTCGATTTTGTTCAATATTACAATGGATATAATGATGAATTATTTTAAGACTGACTATTATTACTATTATTATTGATTTATTAATTGCCAACATATTCCATGCGTCTATTCCATGCGTCTATAAACCAACACTGCAGATCTGTCTTTAGATCAATTTTTAGCCCTTAATATAGATGGCAACATTGATCTAATTGACCAAATGACCAGCTTAAGGGCTCTTACACACAATTAGGACTCACAATGTGTGTCCATCCATGTGTGTGTGTGTGTGTGTGTGTGTGTGCGTGCATGTTCATGCATGTGTGCGTGTTCATGCATGTGTGTGTGCGTGCATGTATGTCCATCCTTGTTTGTGTGTGTGTGTGCGTGCATGTGTGTGTCCATCCATGTGTGTGTGTGCATGCATGTGTGTCCATCCATGTGTGTGCGTGCATGTGTGTGTCCATCCATGTGTGTGGTTGCATGGGTGTGTGGTCAAGCATGTGTGCGTGTTCATGCGTGTGTGTGCGTGTCCATCCATGTATGTGTGTGTGTGTGTGTGCGTGCATGTTCATGCATGTGTGCGTGTTCATGCATGTGTGTGTGCGTGCATGTGTGTCCATCCTTGTTTGTGTGTGTGTGTGTGTGTGAGTGCATATGTGTGTGTGCATGCATGTGTGTGTCCATCCATGTGTGTGAGCGTGCATGTTTTTGTGTGCATGTGTGTGTGCATGTGTGTGAGCGTGCATGTTTTTGTGTGCGTGTGTGTGCGCGTGTGTGTGTGCATGTGTGCGTGTGTGCATGTGTGTGTGTGCATGTGCGTGTGCATGTGTGTGTGCGTGCAAAGTATATGGAGACAGGGTAGGAAGTACTTACTCAGACTACACTTTCCTAAATACTCTTGTAATGCTTACAATAAGAATTTAGAAACAGTTGCTACCCCTAAAAGGCTGAGGTGCTTTTTTTTTACTACTCAGGAACCACAGTGTGGAAAGAAAGCTGTGATGACCCTCTGCAATAGGCATACTATCCAATACTTGTGTTATCAATATTTAAGAAGCTGTAACATTTTACAAGGTGGGTCTTTAAATATTTTTTATAAATTGCCGCATGCTGGGCTGCTTTCTTTATCTGATTTGACTAAAGTGTTTCTATTGCGGTCAATGATACACTCCAAGCCTGCTAGAAGTATCTCATGAGGAAATAACGAGCTTCTGTTGCTTACACAAGTCAGTCTATGAGTTTCATCTTTAAATCAATAGAAAAAGTAGAAAAAGTGTCATTATGAATTTGTTTAAAGGGAAGGTCCAAGCAAAATAAAAAAAAATGAGTTTCACTTACCTGGGACTTCTACCAGCCCCATGCAGCCATCCTGTGCCCTCGTAGTCACTCACTGCTGCTCCAGTCCCCCGCTGGCAGCTTGCCGACCTCGGAGGTCGGCGGGCCGCATTGCGTCCATTTTTACGCATTCCTGCTAGTGCAGGAACATTAACACATACATTTTTGCGCGTTACTGGTTCAATACGTACATTTTTACGCATTGAACCAGTAACGCGTAAGAATGTATGTGTTAATGTTCCTGCACTAGCAGGAATGCATAAAAATGTACGCAATGCGGCCCGCCGACCTCCGAGGTCGTCAAGCTGCCAGCGGGGGACTGGAGCAGCAGTGAGTGACTACGAGGGCACAGGATGGCTGCATGGGGCTGGTAGAAGCCCCAGGTAAGTGAAACTCTTTTTTTTTATTTTGCTTGGACTTTCCCCTTAAAAGCACCCAAGGAAATCAATTCATTTTATATTGGAAATGAGTAGGAAAGCATTCAAAACCTTTATATTATACTGCTATTCGTCCCTGTAATGCAACGGGAATAAATCACAATCCACAAATAGAAAAAAACAGGTAAAAGCTTCTAAAACTACCTCAACAAACTATTAAAAGTGAAAGTCACAGGAGACCTGAGGGCTGAGGCAGCCTCTGTGGCGCCATCTTAGGTGGTGAATAAAGAAATAAAGGCTAAAATAGAGACATACTCTGTAGATAGCAATAACAACCTGTTTATAACTTGTGCACAGAAGAGTTAGAACATGTCCCTGTCCCTGCTGAGGATTTGTTTTCCCTCCTGTGGTGTCACCAGTGGTAGAGATGTGAGGATCGTCATGCAGTGTGTGACAGAGGAGCAGCAGTATCACTCACCTCCAGTACTCTTCACTCGGACTGGTCCTCTTCACAGTCTGGTTAAGCATAGTGGTCATGTTGAGGGCGTCTTGTTGGGAGGTGAGGTTGACAGTGGCGTTTGAGTAAGGGCTCAGCACCCCCATACAGTTTTTAGAGTTCCAGATATTATTGCAGTACGTCCATGGCAGAATTCGGTTCATAGACGCAAACAAGTAGTAAAATGCAAGGCAAATAACAACGTTGTAATAAATACCAATATATGTTGACACCACCATCATCCCGTAACCTACACCTGTGGGGAGACAAGGTGATGGTTACTGATCATCAAGTGTAGCTAATCATCAAACCTGTAGGCATGTGAGATAGGAGGAAGGTTACCGAAGAAAAACAACAGAGCTTAATTACCAGCTTCCAATAATCCAACTAAACTCATCTACTAAAATTCAACTGATTGCTGTGAACTACTGGACATATTTTCCTCCACATAATTATACAATCTCAGATACAGTATGATAAGGCTATGGTTCTGCTTAAAGGGCAGCCATACTGAAAGGCACACCGATTCTGCCATTGAAAAAAGTTTTTTTGTTTTGTTTTTAGAAAATATGACAATTCTTTGGATCAAAGGCAGGAAGGATGCCTATGTGAGCAAGACTTTTATCATATGTTTTGGTAGACTATGTATGACAGACTATCTTCAGTCAAATAGTTTTGTCTTGAACTCAGAAGTCAAAGCAAACCTGAAGTGAAATTAAAATGCAGACATGTGCAGGTTTTGGAAGTGTTATCCAGCTCCCATACAGACAAATCTTGAACTGCTGAACTTGTTATCTGTTCCCTGCACTCAGGTGTGTTTTTCTCAGCACAAATTCTGATAGGCTATCAGTGAAAGTTATTCTATTTATTGAAAGACATGCCTCTGTGTGCCCTCCGTGCCACTGTCAGCCCCCCCCCCAGTGCTGTGCTAGCCTCCCCCCCAGTCTGGTGACAAGCAGCTTGTTGGCAGACAAATTGGGAAGGGGCATCCCGAGTGGAGAGGAATTCCTGCATAACGCCCCTTCCCTGCCTCTAAGAGCCTTCTCATTGGCTCTCCTATGTCTGTTCCCCACCTCTCCCCAGCCCCTTCCATGTCAATCAGTGCTCTGTGCTCTCATAGGGGTCACAGAAACGAAACTAAAGAAAAACAGCACATAGGATTGCCGGGGAGAGGCGGTAATGGACACTACCTGTTCCGGCCACCCTTCCAGATCAGGTAGTATGCTTTTTTTTACTTTTGAGACTTGCTCAGGTTGCCTTTAAAGGGAACCAGAGACGAAGACAACCTGCAAAATTGAAAAAGATGTTATACATACCTGGGGCTTCCTCCAGCCCCATAAGCCTGGATCTCTCCCACGCCGCTATCCTCCGCTGCCTCTATCGCCGGTACCGGGTCCCGCCACTTCCGCCGGATGCGACCAGTTGTACGCATGCACAGGGGCTCCCTCCGGCTTTGTACGCATGCGCCTGCACAGTACGGAGGGAGCGCACTGCGCTTGCGTCGTCTGGCTCGACTGCCCGAAATTACGGGACCCGGTACCGGTGATAGAGGCAGCGGAGGACGGCCGTGTGGGAGCGATCCAGGCTTATGGGGCTGGAGGAAGCCCCAGGTATGTATAAATTTAGTATCATCTCGTCTCTGGGTCTCTTTAAGTACATATTGGGAATATACATACACATGTTTACTCATCATGCCACATGTCACTTCAGGTATCCTTTAGTTTATTGTCGGGTTGGAATACAAGTATTAAAAAAAAATCTAATACAATTTTCATACATGTTAAAGCATTTTTTTTTCATCGCTTGACAACCCAGAATCACAGCTTTGCAATTCACACCACAGTGCTCAAAAGACAGGTGACCGTCACCAAAACCAAAGGACAGGCTCGTTGGTCACTTGTACTCTCAAAAGTCACAATTTATTGCTTAAAATACACAGGTATCTAAAGACTTACATCATGGGACCTTATAACAGAGACCCTTGAAGATAAAACTCGCATATAGTGTATTTCATACACATATAAGATGCCTGTGTATTTTAAGCAATAAATTGTGACTTTTGAGAGTACAAGTGACCAACGAACCTGTCCTTTTGGTGATGGTCACCTGTCTTTTGAGCACTGTGGTGTGAATTGCAGAGCTGTGATTCTGGGTTGTCAAACGCTGAGGAATATTGCTGCATGTATGAAAGACCATAGATGGAATTGGTTGCCTAAACTACTGGCAGAGTTACCAGATCAGGAGAGATATCATTGAAGGAGCGCCTGTATCTACATTACAACTGCGACTATATTTTTTTTTTTCTTGTTAAAGCATTTTAGGTTATAATAATACATAAAATCAAATGAAATTACAATTTTATATTTAAAATTATTATCAAATCTAAAATACAGAACAATGTACATGTCCTGCAAAAATATGAGAGACCTCAACTGTGAGTAATACAACAAAATGATAGGAAACCGAGTTTATAGAAGCCTGTTTACATTATACATGGTGGAGTTATATCATGTTCTGGTAATTTGTGGAATTTGCAGCATTAAAGGGAAGGTTCAGGGACTATGAAAAAAAAATAAAAATCCTTATCCACTTACCTGGGGCTTCCTCCAGCCCGTGGCAGGCAGGAGGTGCCCTCGGCGCCGCTTCGCAGGCTCCCGGTGGTCTACGGTGGCCGACCCAGCCTGGCCAGGCCGGCGGCCAGGTCGGGCCTCTTCTGCGCTCCATTGTGCGTTCCACGCCCGCGCGCTGACGTCATCGGACGTCCTCCGGGCTCTACTGCGCAGGCTCAGTAGTCCGATGACGTCAGCGCGCCAGCGTGAAACGCACAATGGAGCGCAGAAGAGGCCCGACCTGGCCGCCAGCCTGGCCAGGTTGGGTCGGCCACCGGAGACCACCGGGAGCCAGCGGAGCGGCGCCGAAGGCACCTCCTGCCTGCCACGGGCTGGAGGAAGCCCCAGGTAAGTGGATAAGGATTTTTTTTTCATAGTCCCTGAACCTTCCCTTTAAAGCTTTCTTCATTTTCTGGTTTTGGAAATTTGTCATAAACATCCACCTTACCTTTAAAGATGGGGCTGACCCGCCACACCCCAAGACATCCCTGACTGGCAAACTGTCCAAATGAAAGCTCCATAAAAAAGAGTGGGATTCCACAGAAGACCAGCATGATGAAGTACGGGAACATGAAGGCCCCTGAGTGAGAGAAACAGTGGTGAATCGTGTGAGGATGCTGTATGGTTTATGATAGCAGTAAGTAAGAACACTTTAAGGTTCAGTGCAATCATTGCCTGCAAAATGCATATACAGGCATGTCCAAAAAGTTGGGGATGATTGCAAACCCTCAAACCCTATATTAAGTTTCACCATCATGTACTTTGAGTAGGTAGGGAGCACTCTGCAACCTGAGTTAGCCTATGTAATGCAAGTGTTTTACTTGGGTAACGTATGGTGCGTACCCTGCATTACTCTAGTAATGCTTATGTTACCTAGGTAACACTGGTTATGCTAACTGCACAACTCACACTACTTACCGTATTTTTCACCGTATAAGACGCTCCGGCATATAAGACGCACTCAGTTTTAGAAGGCAAAAATCAGGAAAAAAAGAAAAAAACTAAACCTTGGTGCGTCTATGATGCAGGGGCGTCTTAAAGTGGAACTCCAGTGAAAATAATTTAATAAAAAAAGTGCTTCATTTTTACAATAATTATGTATAAATGATTTAGTCAGTGTTTGCTCATTGTAAAATCTTTCCTCTCCCAGATTCACATTCTGACATGTATTACATGGTGACATTGTTACTGTGGGCAAGTTATGTAGCTGTTTCTAGCTGCTCTGGCTGTTACAGACAGCTTTAAACAGCCATTTCCTGTCTGTGAACATTGTTACATTGTGGCAGTTTGCCCAGAGTACCGCGGTATTCAGAGCCTCTTGTGGGAGGGGTTTCAGCACAAAATTAGTCACACAGCACCCCCTGATGGTCTGTTTGTGAAAATCATTCTATTTCTCATGTAAAAGGCGGTATCAGCTACTGATTGGGATAAAGTTCAATTCTTGGTTGGAGTTTCTCTTTAAGGACTTTTCACCCCCCAGTTACTCTACATACTATTACACTGACCACATAAGGGGACAGTGTAATGATTGCCTATTCCCATGTTGCCTGCCTGTTTTCCCCTATGTGGTCAGTGTAGGGATTGGCTGTTCCTGTGTCCCCCTGTGTCTGTCATGTCCTCCTGTGCCAACCATGCCCTTCTGTGCCAGCCATGTCTCCCTGTGGCAGCCATGTCCCTCTGTCAGTCTCCGCCTGTGCCAGCCATGTCCCCGTCAGTGTCCCTGTGCCAGCCATGTCCCCCTGTCAGTGTCCCTGTGCCAGCCATGTCCCCCTGTCAGTGTCCCTCTGCCAGCCATGCCCCCCTGTCAGTGTCCCTGTGCCAGCCATGTCCCCCTGTCAGTGTCCCTGTGCCAGCCATGCCCCCCTGTCAGTCTCCCTGTGCCAGCCATGCCCCCCTGTCTGTGTCCCTGTGCCAGCCATGTCCCCCTGTCAGTGTCCCTGTGCCAGCCATGTCCCCCTGTCAGTGTCCCTGTGCCAGCCATGTCCCCCTGTCAGTGTCCCTGTGTCAGCCATGTCCCCCTGTCTGTGTCCCTGTGCCAGCCATGTCCCCCTGTCAGTGTCCCGTGCCAGCCATGTCCCCCTGTTAGTGTCCCCCTGTGCCAGCCATGTCCCCGTCAGTGTCCCTGTGGCAGCCATGTCCCCCTGTCAGTGTCCCTGTGGCAGCCATGTCCCCCTGTCAGTGTCCCTGTGCCAGCCATGTCCCCCTGTCAGTGTCCCTGTGCCAGCCATGTCCCCCTGTTAGTGTCCTCCTGCCAGCCATTTCCCCCTGTCAGTGTCCCCCTGTGCCGTCCGTGTCCCGCTGTTCCGGCCATGTCCCCCTGTCCATATCCCCCTGTGCCTGCAGCGTGAATACAGTATATAAGTTACCTGCTCCTGCTGACATGATTCTGGCTTCAGTCCTGCTTCGCGATCCTCTTCTCCTATCTACCGCTGCTACAGCCGCCGAACATCGCTTGCCGGTGAGTCCCAATTAGCCGCACGGCGATTACGCAATCAGCACACGTGCGCCGGGGTCACGCATGCATGACCCTGGCACACGTGTACTGATTGTGTAATCCCTGCGCGGCTAATTAGGACTCACCGGTCAGCGATGTTCGGCGGCTGCAACAGCAGTAGATGGGAGAAGAGGATCGCGAAGCAGGACTGGAGCCAGGATCATGGCAGCTGTAGCAGGAGGCATCGGTGGATGGCAGAAGAGGATCTCGAAGCAGGACTGGAGCCACGAGCGTGGCGGCAGGAGCAGGTAATGTATATACCGCTTCCCTGCGCACCTCTGCATCCCAAAATCTGTACCTTCGCCGCATAAGACGCACCCACTTTTCCCCAAAAATTTTGGGGAAGAAAAAGTGCGTCTTATACGGCGAAAAATACGGTACTCAGTATCCAAAGACATAACAACAAATGTTGTTTAGGTGATAGCTTTAATGACTAACTGTACAAGAGTTTTCTGCAAGCTTTCGAAACTTTAAGTTTCTTCTTCAGGCATGTGTCGGAACTGAAACATGATGTCTGAAAAAGAAACTTAAGTTTCCAAAGCTTGCAGAAAAATCTTGTACAGTTAGTCCCCGTTTCGCAAACTGAAACCAATGTACGGCAATGGAACAGTTTCTATTGTGTGCTGGTTATGCGGAGCGGTGCAGAGCAATCCGAGAATCTGCAGCATGCTGCAGTTTCTCGCACAGCTGCATCCGCGTCCCCGTCTCTTTGCATTGGGTGGCCGCATCTCCTGATGCGGAAGTGATGCAAATGGGAGCGGAAGTGACGCAAATGGGAGCATAAGTGATGTGTAGCCGCATCGCATCCCTTCGGATCCCATTCCCCTTTGGAAACAGGCCTTTATTCATTAGAGGTACTGTATTAACTAAATGTCTTTGGATTCTCGAACCACATGCAACTACCTACTCAGTGTAATGATAAAATTGCCACATGCTCCCTGCACACGGCAAATTTACTGACAGTTAGATACCCTCAATATATCAAATGTTGAAACTGAAAAATGACATTATTTACTAAAAATATATTCTCATTTTTAATTTGATATTATAAATGTATTTGAGTTCAGGGACAGCAAAAGACCGGAGAAGTCATGTAATGCTAAAAAGATATCTGGTGGAACATGTCACAACTAATTTAGTCAGTTGGAAGAAGGTCAGTAACAGTTTCCAGAAAAGTTAAGTGTCTCAGTAATAATGATGTGGAGAGGTACACCACTCTCTGAAACATTGTGTGGTCATATGCTACAACAATTTATATAGTATTTTTCGGACTATAAGACGCTCCTGACCATAAGACGCACCTAGGTTTAGAGGACAAAAACCAGGGAAAAAATATACTAAACCTGGTGCATCCATGGTGAAGGGGCATCTTGTGGATTATGCCCCCTTTGTACCTCATGCCCACTTGTGTCTCCCTGTGTCCACCTCTGTCCTCGTGTCCTATTCTATGCCCCTTGTGTCCTCCTCTGCATGGGCACAGTACAGGGAATACCCGACATTGCGGTGGGTTGGAGGTATTCACAAGTCAGGAGTATCCTACATTTGGACTATAAGACGCAGTGACTTTTTTCCCCCACTTTTGGAGGCGAAAAAGTGAGTCTTATAGTCCAAAAAATACAGTATATTGTTCCATAACCAAAAAATTGCAAGAGTGTAGGGATTACTTAATCCCCAGTACATAATATCAGTAAAAGATTCAGAGAATCTGTAGAAATCTTTGCATGCAAGGGACAAGGCCAAAGGCCAATAGTGGATAGCAATGATCCTTAGGCCCCCAGGTGGCACTGCAATAAAAACAGAAACAACTCTGTAGTGGCAGTTACTGCAAAAACTCATGAACAATTCTGAAAACCAATGGTCTCACATGGTGTTTTAACCATTAATTATGCTGACAAGGTGTTGTGCCAGCAGCGTGACCTGCTTTACCTCGCAAGTTCTCTTAAGCTGGTCACTAACGGTCCAATTTCTAGCGAAAAATCGTTCGAGCGATCAGAAATTCTGATCCGATTGGTTGTAAATAATCTCCATTGGTGGACACAATCGATTATGAACGAGTGAAAAAAATGTCGCCCGAATGAATTTTCGACGAACGAAAATTTGGATTTTCCTGGTGGTCGTGATAGATAGGAAGAAATGATTGGTTAGTTGATGGTGTAGTGAACGATTTTTCGTCCGATCAGAATTTCTGATCGCTCAAATGATTTTTCGCTAGAAATTGGACCGTTAGTGGCCAGCTTAAGAGTAACATGAGCTATGCAAGTAGCTTGGAGCAAGTTACCATAGTCAAAAAGCTCTGCTACCCACTCCGTGGTGAATTAAACCTGAACGCTGGTGCGCAATCCTCCTGTGTGTGTGTGTTTGGGGGGGAGAGGGGTCACCATAGCATTGCTCAGATTACATAGGTAACATGGATTACACCAAATGCGCAATGTGTGCTACCTTATCAGCATAATTACTGGTTAAATTAATGGTAAGAAAAAAACTTAATCAGACCTTTGTGACTATGCCCCTGACACAAAAAATATTCAGCAGCTGAAACCTTGTGTCAGGTAAAAGTAGGACAACATTTTACTTTCAAACCTTCCACAATTGGTTTGCTCAGTTTCTGAACATTTACAGAATGTTAAAATAAAGACAGAGTGTAGGATGACTTACCTCCTCCATTTCTGTAGCACAGGTACGGGAATCTCCAGACATTCCCTAAGCCCACTGCGTACCCCACGCTTGTTAGGACAAACTCAATCTGGTTTCCCCAGTTGCCTCTTTTTACATTCTCATCCCTCTTTGTGGCCTCCCCAGGCACCGTTCCATTCTGTAAAACAGGAATAAACTTCATGTAAGGTAACATTTACGCTATGAAGATACACCAATAAACCATCTTCATTTAAAGCCAACAATGTCAAGCAATAATCAAGCAATGTCAGCCAGGCCTCCCTTCTGTTACCAAAAGCACAAGTGAAAGTTCTGAAACATGGGCCCAGACGCAATTCACTTTTTCATCTGAGTTTTGCCCTAGGTTGTATTTTCACAACTTGTCAATAAAATGCCTTTTAAACCACCAACAAGCGAGAAAATACTTGGAATAATTTTGATAGAAACTTTTCACCTACTTTTTGGTATTTTTTCAGTAGCAAAATACTGAAAAAATATTTTAGACGTTTTAAAATTATCTCCTCAGAGAAAGCTCAGGAGAAGTTTTCTCCTAGGTGATATTTTCACAACTTGTCAATAAAATGCCTCAAACCACCAACAAGCAAGAAAATACTACAAATAATTTTAATCATATTTTTACACCTACTTTTTGAACTGCAAAGTGCTGAAACATTATTTTGAAAAGAAATGAAAACATTATATCGTAGGAGAAAATTCAGGAAAAATAAGGGCCATGGGCCAGGCCTTATCGAATTTCCTTTTTCCCCTAAATTTTCTCCAAGGTTACAGTTTCACACCTTATGAATAAAATGACTTTTAAGCCACCAGTAAGCAAGAAAATACTCCATATCAAACTCCTCATCAGTTCCTTCCCAAATGTGTCTCCTTCCCCTGTGATCTATAGCTCCGTGCACACGCTGAACCATGGTCATAGACAATCGATCAGCTCCCGACATTTAGCGACAAGCGAACAATGTCAGCACACCTTTGAATTCGGCAACGGCACAATGATGGTCCGAAAATTGGATCATTGATGTGTGTAAATGAAGTGGGGGAAGTGCAAATACAACACCGGTGTGTACTTTGAAAGGATTGATCATTTGTTATTGTTCGGTAGGAATGACTGGCAACAATTCTTGTCCAAACTGATCTGCAAGGACATGGGTGATAACCACTGTCTTTTACCATCATTGGGGCATTTTTTTTAAACGATTATTGGCCGACCCGTCATTTATTTCTGAAGGAGCTTTGGGCATAAACCTACATAATCAGGAGACCTTGGTGTAAATTTATGGTAAAACTGTCACAAAAGGCCTGTCCTGATTTTAGGATCAGTGCCTGTACATCTGCCTGTACTCCGAGCAGGGGCGCCTCTAGCCATTTTGTCACTCCAGGGCCAAAAACCTGTGGCCAGAAGGAGGCGCAAAAGGGGAAAGAAGGATGCACAAGGCACAGAGGTGGCAGCTGCCTGCAGCTGAACCAAGTAATAGAAAACCCATGGGGGTGGGGTTTAGTCCAGGGGTGGGGCTTCATTTGGGGTTAGGCTTAATCCAGCAACATGGCACCCCCAGTAGCAATGGCACATTAGGCAATGGCCTGTACTGCCTATGCCTAAAGGCTCCCCTGACTCTGGCCACACAAGCCTATCACCTTCACATGTGTCTATCATCTTTAAAGGACAACTGAACCAAAAGGGATATGAAGGCTGCCATAATTATTTCCTTTTAAAGAGACACTTAAGCGAAAAAAAATGATGATATTATGATTTGTATGTGTAGTACAGCTAAGAAATAAAACATTAAGATCAGATACATCAGTCTAATTGTTTCCAGTACAGGAAGAGTTGAGAAACTCCAGTTGTTATCTCTATGCAAAAAAAGCTATTAAGCTCTCCGACTAACTTAGTCGTGGAGAGGGCTGTTATCTGACTTTTATTATCTCAACTGTAATTGAACTGTTTACTTTTCCTCTGCTAGAGGAGAGTTCATTACTTCACAGACTGCTCTGAAAGACTCATTTTGAATGCTGAGTGTTGTATAATCTGCACATATTATAGAATGATGCAATGTTAGAAAAAACACTATATACCTGAAAATAAAAATATGAGAATATTTTCTTTGCTGCTAATCTTCTAGTAATTATTCATAGTACACAACCAATTCATTATATCATATATTTTTTTTCGCTTCAGTGTCTCTTTAAGCAATACCAGTTGCCCGGCATCCTGCTGATCCTCTGCCTCTAATACTTTTAGCTTTAGCCCCTGAACAAGAATATGCAGATCAGGTGTTTGGCCTAGTCCACACTAGGTCCGGAAACGTATCCGAGGCTCCGTTTTTCAGCCCTGATGAAAAACGGAGTCCCGGATACTAATGTTAAAAATAGCAGCCGTTCCTTACCCAAGAAAAAAACGGATCCGTCTGCGTGTGCAGGGACCCGTTTTCAAAACCTGAACGGAAGGTCCGGAATTGCTGCATTTTACGGACCACGTATACACGGATGGGTAGTGAAAAGCAATGGGAAAACGCAACTCCATCTCCACAGGCAAAATAGCACCCAAAACGGATGAAAAAAATGGATAGCATGAACTTTATTATTGGCCCAAAAACTCCTCCCACTACCTTCCTAATGGTCAAATTCTCATAGAGACGTTTTCTGTCCATTTTTTGGGGTAAAAAACGGAACGGAAACTGATGCAAAACTGATACACTTTTTTTTTAAAAACTGATCAGTTTGCGGTCTGGTGGTACTTCCCCTGATCCCGGACTGCAGCGTCCGTCCTGCAACCGTGCCTAGTGTGGACCTAGCCTTTCTGACAATATTGTCAGATATGACAAAAGCTGCATGCTTGTTTCTGGTGTGATTCAGCCAAAAAGATCAGCAGGGCTGCCAGGAAACTGGTATTTTTTAAAAGGAAATAAATACGGCAGACTTCATATTCTTCTCACTTCAATTGTCCTTTAAATTAAAGTTATAAAATGTTATTTGCAACAAAAGGGAAGGAGGTAGTGGAAGCAAGTATGGCAGACTGAAGGCGACAGGCCACAAAACAAAGGCCCCTCTTTTCCATTTCCCTGACATGAGCACAGGGGGTCCGGAACCCGTTCCCTACACCTTGTCTGCAGTCACAGGATGGAGGAGACATGACAGATCCGCAGGAGATACCTCTGAGAACAGCCATCACTGCCAGCATTCATTCCGCAGACACCCGGCCTGCAAATTCCAAATACCCCAATTTCAGGGGTCAGCTCATTCTTCCATGGGCCAGTGATATTTGTTATGCAAATCAGACCTCCCATCAAGTTCAATAGGTGGTCCTTGGAATGGTTAGAACAACATATCCTGATATAACTGCATACAGCATACTCAATAAGCTTTTATAGATACGGGATATATTTACAGATACATATTATCAGCTTGCTTAAAAAAAAGTTTCTATTTCCTGTTCTGACTTCCTTCTTCCTCAGCCATTACTGCAGACACACGCATTAACATTACACGTACCACTGATAGATGGCCAGTGAGGCAATGGTTTTTAACGTGAACCTGAACTCTTGCACAGGACAGAAGGAAAACAGAGAGGAATGCTCGCTGTGTGTTTTTAAAGAGAAGAGCCTGTCTCATTTCCCCTCATCTGTAAGTAATTACAAATGTAATTTGAGCTCTCAGCTGTGTCAGCAGTCTTGGCAGACACAGCTAATATGTAAAAACAGAATGCTAACCCTTTCTCTGCTTTCATTAGAGCAGGAAGTAGCCACACTGCAGATTTATTGCAGTAGTTCTGTAACAAATAAATGGTTTTCTTTAAAGGGTATTATGCTGTTGCTTATCTAACGTTGCCAGAAATGTGGGATAATGCAGCTGAAAAAGTACATCTGAGGAGCTAGCAGCAGGCACTGTGGGTGGGGCTGCAAGTTGGTGCTTATTCCAGTGTCTTCGCTGCTCGCAGTCCACGGTGATGAAGGCACAGGCTAAACTCTGAGAATAGGGTTTTATGGTGAAGAGAATGTTATGTTCCAGCACATGGCTAGCCTGACACCTGACCAGCAATTAAGTTGACATTAGCTAATCAAGGGCCTGATTCACAAAGCTTTTCTATTAAATTATCTCACCTTATTTATTAACTCACAATTTACCTCTCCTTATCTAACTTAACTCGTGGTTTAACTCTCCTTAACTAATTTAACTCATGGTTTAGCTCTCCTTATTTGACATAACTCATGGTTTAGCTCTCCTTATTTGATGTAACTCATGGTTTAGCTCTCCTTAGTTGACATAATTCATGGTTTAGCACTCCTTATTTGACATAACTCATGGTTTAGCGCTCCTTATTTTACATAACTCATGGTTTAGCACTCCTTATTTGACATAACTCATGGTTTAGCACTCCTTATTTGACATAACTCATGGTTTAGCTCTCCTTATTTGACATAACTCATGGTTTAGCTCTCCTTATTTGACATAACTCATGGTTTAGCTCTCCTTATTTGACATAACTCATGGTTTAGCTCTCCTTATTTGACATAACTCATGGTTTAGCTCTCCTTATCTATTTATCTCATGAATTATCTCTCCTTATTTGACATAACTCGTGGTTTAGCTCTCCTTATCTATTTATCTCATGAATTATCTCTCCTTATTTGTTTATCTCATGCATTATCACTCCTTACAGTTAAGGTGAAAAATAAAATCCACCCCCATGTGCCTTATACAGAAACAGACAGACTATGCCACTGACTGCATACACTGGATTTGGAATTGGACATGACCTTTTTATGAGGCTTTAAAGAGACACTGAAGCGAAAAAAAAATATGATATAGTGAATTGGTTGTGTACTATGAATAATTACTAGAAGATTAGCAGCAAAGAAAATATTCTCATACTTTTATTTTCAGGTATATAGTGTTTTTTCTAACATTGCATCATTCTATAATATGTGCAGATTACACAACACTCAGCATTCAAAATGAGTCTTTCAGAGCAGTCTGTGAAGTAATGACCTCTCCTCTAGCAGAGAAAAAGTAAACAGTTCACTTACAGTTGAGATAATAAAAGTCAGATAACAGCCCTCTCCAGGACTAAAGGTGGCCATACACTGGTCGATTTGCCATCAGATTCGACCAACAGATAGATCCCTCTCTGATCGAATCTGATCAGAGAGGGATCGTATGGCTACCTTTACAGCAAACAGATTGTGAACCGATTTCAGCCTGAAACCGTTCACAATCTGTTGTGGTGGTGCTGCTGCTGCTGCCCCCGCCCTCCCGCATACATTACCTGCTCCGCCGGCGCTACTCCAGTCCCCCGGTCACCGCTGCTCCGTCTGCGCTCTGGTCTCCAGGTCCGGCATGCCTCACTTCTTCTAGCCCGGCAGGAAGTTTAAACAGTAGAGGGCGCTCTACTGTTTAAACTTTCTGCCGGGCTAGAAGAAGTGAGGCATGCCGGACCTGGAGACCAGAGCGCAGACAGAGCAGCGGTGACCGGGAGACTGGAGTCGCGCCGGCGGAGCAGGTAATGTATGCGGGGTCTATTGCGTCGGTCGTCGGGCACTCGAACGCCGCCAGCGATGCGCTCTTTACCCGCGGGCGATCGACGGTTATTTTCCGCACGGCGCGATCGACGGGATCGGACGAAATGGATCGAAATTCGGCGTGTAGCGTGAACGATTGGCAGCAGATTCGATCCCAGTGATCGAATCTGCTGTCGAAACGAGCGCAAATCGGGCCAGTGTATGGCCAGCTTAAGACTTATGCTGGGAATACACGGTTCGTTTTTGCCTTCGTTTAAACCTTCGTTTCGATTGTGCCTTTTGTCCTTTTCGATCCCGAAATAATCAGTCATACGGTTAATATCACCACCCACGGTTTAGTTTTTTTTTCCGATTCTGATGGTTTCGTTTTTCCAATGATCGAAGGCTGCAAAGAAACGAAACGAAAATCCCTTTTTACAGGGACGGACTAGCAAAAACGAATGTATAATCGATCTGAACAGCCATCAAGCCTACCAATGGCTCGATTAGATGGATAAAGAGAGATAATATCAAACATGTTCGATCACTAGTCGTTCGTTTTTGGGGTCTATTAATCGAAACTATAATGAGATTATGACTATTTTCACATACGTTTTCAACACTCGATTCGTTTACCGAACGAATCGAAGGTTTAAACGAAGGCAAAAACGAACCGTGTATTCCCAGCATTAGTCGGAGAGCTTAATGGCTTGTTTGCATAGAGATAACAACTGGAGTTTCTCAACTCTTCCTATACTGGCAACAATTAGACTGATGTATCTGATCTTAATGTTTTATTTCTTAGCTGTACTACACATACAAATCATAATATCATAATTTTTTTTCGCTTCAGTGTCTCTTTAAACAGGCAGCTCACTCTCAAGGTAATTAGGGGCATCACAAGAATAAAAAATGCCACAGCAAAGCAACCCTTTCTGATGTTCAGACTACATGCGCTGCGAATGTTTTGGCAAAGCACAGCGCTGACAGTGAATGGACTCAGCAGCGCATATGACATGCGATCACGGCATTACATTTCAATCACACAGCCATCTGCGCTTATAAGTGTGAAGTAGGCCTAACAATGATATTTAGAAAAAGAGAAAGGTTTATATTATTGTTATGTTCAGCATTAAATTGGCATTGCATTAGAAACCTAATCATTACAGTCACATCTAAAGTAGAGTCATTTATAATACATCACATGCTTTCTCCATGTTTTACAAGGAATACTTACTTTACTAACTTAGGAACTCATGAGAAAAAGGTACACAAAGATTATATTTGGTTTTTATCACTGAACAAGACTTCTGACAACTGCTAACCCTAAAATGACATTAATCAGCTCTTTGGTCAGAGGGGATCAAAACAATAAAATGTCAGGGCTCTTTTACACTACATACAATTCCGATTTTGATGTGATTTTACAGGAGATTTAGATTTTTGTTGCAATTAAAAAAAAAGTCCTGCATGTTGCATTTTTCTTCTTGTTTAGCTACCATCCAGTGAAAATCAGATATTGGAATCGCAAATTGGAAATGTGATTTGCAGTTAAAAAAAGTCTAAAAACGTATCAAACTTGGCACCACACTTTTTTGGTATTACTGAATGCAAGATTAGCTAATAGTCTTCAGTTGTCTGTTTATTGTCTTATTGTCTCAAGTATTGTCAAGCTAAAAAAAGGAAAAGATTTAGGCAGGATTCACACTTGTCTTTCAGTTTTCTGCACACGCCTTTTTTCTGCACACTATGGGTTTGATTCACTAAACCAATATGACACCTTATCACCGATATCACACCTTATCAAAGATATCACACCTTATCAAAGTTAACACGCCTTATCAGAGTAGCATAGCGAGCGCTACAAACTTATGCCTGCTAATTGGCAATGGCACTCGTACTGCCCCGAGCCCCCGCGGTTCGTAGCGCTTGGTATGCTACTCTGATAAGGCGTGTTAACTTTGATAAGGTGGGATATTTGAGTTATCACGGTTTAGTGAATCAAGCCCTATGTGCGTTTGTATGCAGAGAAACACGCATGTTTTTAATAGCAGCTAATGTAACTGATAGAGTAAACGCAAACAACGTGCAGAGTTGCTGCAGTCAGTCAGCTTTTTTTTTCCCTGTGCGCGAAAAACACATGAAGTGTGAACTAGCCCATTGATCAACATGACTTCTCAGTTTGAATGTGTTTTTCTGTGCAGAAAATATGCACAAAAATAGCCGTGTGTGTCCCCTGCATTTCTGTAATATTTATCTAAAATTTTCCTAATAAAGTTTTTACTGTTATAGTCCTGCTTCCATCCCTGACTGGAAAAACCACATTCGGTATCTTTTCTGATGAAGTGTGTGCTGCTACACAAAATCTGTCAGTGATTTTGAGTGAATGCTATAAGCGACTATAATTATCATGCTACTGATATAATGGTGCCTCTAAACCTCCTTTGACTCTACTGTTAACCATTTCACCACTGAGGGGTTTTACCCCCTGACCACCAGAGCAATTTTCACCTTTCAGCGCTCCTTCCATTCATTCGTCTATAACTTTATTATTACTTATCCCAATGAAATGAACTATATCTTGTTTTTTTTCGCCACCAATTAGGCTTTCTTTAGGTGGGACATTATGCCAAGAATTATTTTATTCTAAATGTGTTTTAATGGGGAAATAGGGAAAAATGTGGGAAAAAATTATTATTTTTCAGTTTTCGGCCATTATAGTTTTTAAATAAAGCATGCTACTGTAATTAAAACCCATGAAATGTATTAACCCATTTGTCCCAGTTATAAAACCATTTAAATTATGTCCCTATCACAAAGTTTGGCGACAATATTTTATTTGGAAATAAAGGTGCATTTTTTTCAGTTTTGCGTCCATCCCTAATTACAAGCCCGCAGTTTATAAAGTAACAGTGTTATACCCTCTTGACATAAATATTTAAAAAGTTCAGTCCCTAAGGTAACTATTTATGCTTTTTTTTTTATTGTATTTTTTTTTTTTATTACAAAAAAAAAATAAAAATTGGGGAGTGTGGGAGGTAATGAGTTAATTTATTGTGTAAATGTAATGTTTGTATATGTAAAATGCTTTTAGGGTGTAGTTTACTATTTGGCCACAAGATGGCCACAGAGTGTTTGTTTACATGCGACCTGTAAGCGTCCGGAAGGACGCTTACAGGAAGCAGTAGGAGGCTGGGAGACTCACAATGATCTCGCTGTTTCTGAAAAAAGCAGCAGATCATTGCGGGGGCTAGATCAACAAACGGGAATGGATTTTCCCGTTCATTGATCTCCGGGCGAGCGGGCGGCGGCGTGCACGAGCGGCGGGTGCACGCGCACGAGCGGCGGGAGCGCGGATAGCGGCGGTAGCGCGGAAGGTACGGATTTCTCCGTCCCTGGTTTTTTAGGGAGGAAAAAAGGGACGGAGAAATTCGTACCGCCGGGGGTAAAGTGGTTAAACATAACAATTCCACATGCCTTATCTCCATGAAAATACCCTAAACATCCACATGAGTGTTGAAGAGGTGAATTTCGACTGTTTCTCAAACAAGTTATAATTCAAATGTTGTAAGCATATTACTTACAGCGACATGTGAATTAGCGGTTTAGACAGTGAGGGTGTATAATAGTTTAGGGATCTGGGCTTTCTGGTCTTTCACAAGTCTTTCTAAGTTTTTCAAATATATCCCATGTCTTACACGTTTCACATTTTATCGTACATTAGACCCGCTAGTATATGCTAGGCCAATACGAGGTAAATACAAGGTGGGCTGTGTATTTGATTCGGCCATTGGTAACTCAGTGCTATTAGTTTGCAGCACTGGCGCTATCAACTTTTTGTTTTACTACCTACTGAGACGGATACACTAAAGTACACAGATGAACCTAAGGGATCCCACAAGCCAACTGAACAAATTGTAACCATTCCCTGCGTCATATCAAAACATGGTGGGAACTGCCAAAAAGTTAGTACCGTACCTTTATGGCTATGTGATTATGGTCACATACTTTCTTCGCAATGCATACCTGTTGATATTATTTAAAGAGGAACTTTGAACAAGGACTGAGCTTCATCCCAATCAGTAGCTAATACCCCTTTCCCACAATTTTTTTTTACCATTTCTCAAATAGCTCATCGGGGGGGGGGGGGGGGGGGGGGGGTCTGTATAGCCGATACTGTGGTGGAAGCTTGCTGTCTGTGAGCCTCGTTGCACTGTGGGAAATAACTGCTTTTTCCAACTGCCAAGCAAGCAATATCTGCCTCTGTGCATAGAACTCTCAGTAAGGAACATTCCGTACAGATCACCTGGCAGATCTAAAGATGTCACCACCAGAGATAAATTTCAGAATGTAGATCAGAGATTGGAAAGATTTTACCATGGAGAAACACTGACTAAATAGTATATAAGTGAATATTGTAAACAATAAACAATTTTATTAATTATGTTCTTTTCACTACAGTCCCTCTTTAAAGTCACACAGAATGCGCTCAGCCCAATACATACACCTCAGCTAAAAGGAAAGAGGAACGAAAGGGGTCATTTATCACAAAACCTACCTTGTTAGAAAAACATCCTGTTTGTAATTTGGTAGTTTGTTCCCTCTAAATGTTTACTGTCTTTGTAGTCAGAGTTTATTGGTTAGAGCGTAACCTGGCCTCTCCCAGGTTCCATCCTCTCAAGAAAATGAGGTAAGTGTATTGGAGCTCAGCAAACTTTCTGCTACTGAACAGTGTAATGTCAGTGTTGGTGGTCAGCTTCCGTAACACATTTGTGCTGGACTCAGTGGGTAGTATCAGGGAGCTTGTGTCAGGTCACATGGCCTCTAGCGCCACACTATGCCTGGTCAGAGTGATCGCTGGATCGCCGGGGGAGACGGTGTGGGGAATGGAGAGAAGGGCAGTAGACAGAAGCTCATGGCATCAGTTAAATTCAGGTCAAAACAGGAATGGTCACTAATTCTAATGAGGCCTGAGCAGAGTGCCAGCTACACCGCACAATGCCAAGTCTCCAGGGCAGGACTTTCAGGAGAATAGCTGCAGTGAGTGTCTGGGGTACATCCGGGGGAGCAGATGTAGATTCATTACTGCAGACAAACATACAGCGTGCGGACAATGCACGAGTCCTGATACAGATGGGAAACTGTTCACTAAAAATAATTATTCTGAGATGTAAAAGGCAGTGAGAGAATACAAGATGACAGTATCACAGGTGGGGCTTATTCACCTTCTACAGATGGTCCAACGACAGGCACAACCTGCCCACACACACAGGCTCTGATTTAATAAACTTCAGTATTATCCTGGTTTTCATTGCAATAGATATTTTTACATTTTATCCACAAAAAATGTGAAGCGACTCTTATCAGGGTTCAGCGCCAGCCGCGTAGCACCTGAGTTGGGCGCTGCTATAGCAACAATGCTAAAGTCCACGGCCCGCGCACGATAATTTGGGGTACCGATCGCCAGATCCCAAATTACTTCTCCATTCCAAGATGTTAAGACTCGGAAGGGAAATAGTATTTATCACCACTGGGAATTTTAGCTGTCATTCAGCTCACCCTGACTGGCGGCGTACTGATATTACTTTTTCACTTGCTAGGTACTGAAATCTTATTTTATACATAAGATGAGATAACTTCTCCTGTGAGAAAGCTCAGGGGAACTCAGGGCCATCGATTCAAACATTTTATCGAATCGAGAAGGAATTGAGAGGGGATCGAGTGCGTTCCAGAATTCCCAATCAATGTAAAGTGGCTGATATCATGTTGAATCGAGCAGGATGCAAGATATCGGTCGCTCGCACAGGAATCGGATACTGTTCACATATCATTCAATCAATTTTTACATTCAGAGCATGGAGACACAACATTGGTCAGATCGATTAGTGAAGGTGAAACTCATAGGATATCATTTGTAGTGTGTGGGTCACTAGTCCATCGACTTTCGATCAACTATACTGAAGTCAATTCCCCAATAAAGTTGATCGCTTTGTTGATTGAATCAGAATCGCTAGATGTATGGCTACCTTTACAGTTCTTAGGGAGGCATGCAGTGTTGGCGACTAATCCCTTTTTAATACAGACACAAATGAATCATATCAGGCTAGCTTGATGCAGTTTTGGCACTGATTATGCGTAAGTAGCTCTGGAACCTGCATAACTTAGATGTTGGTATATAAAGGGAAGATTTGGCAACCCTGGAGGCATGTGAGGTGAAATGGGAGGGACCAAGGGAGATGACCAGAACAGTCAAAGCTGGCTTATCACTATATAAATGATTATATTGGGAAATACTGAACATTATGAAATGTGGTCTTCATTGCCAGTATTTTGTATAATATGCTCATTATGGATTATACAGGTCCGTGACAGGTGTATTTCAAAGTCCTGTATGCATACATCCCAACAGGAGAAACCATGATTTGCACCAAATCCTTCTTCGCTTCTCACTCACTCTCTGTAAATAAATGTATTACTGCTACAGTATAATCTCATTATAATAAACTCCGGTAGCGTAAACATTTGTGTATAGTAAACTACCTCTCCAGGTCCCGGCCAATCTCCATTATAAGTCTATGGGAGCAACGCCTGGTATAGTAAACTCTGATATAATAAAACTTCTGTTATATATAGTAAACATGTTTTTTGGCCCCTATTTGATGCTGACTCTGGATATAGTAAACAGTGGGCGGAGCATGCGTCATATGTCAGTGTGAAACCCATTGTCGGCTGGAAGCAGGTGAGTTGATGCCTGATAACATTTGTAAGACAAGAAGAATGGCACCGGCGCTGGATATACAGTACTGTACAAATAAGCAGCCTGGGGGAAATGGGGAATAATGTGAACATAAACAAAAGAGGATGCAGTGTTACCACTTCCAATTTGCAATCACTGATAAAAGTATTGTCCTCCCACGACATTGTACGCACTCCTGTGTATCTCTTCCCTTGTTAGCGATGACGCTCCTGGTAGTGTGTAGAGTGCAGTACAGGCTATTTTCACTTGTAGTGCAGATCAGAGCGGGCCTACTTGCTAATGCTAAGCCCGTCCAGCAGAGGTTTCGGGCCACTTACATTACAGATGCAAGTGGCTTACCATGATTGGCTGCATTTTGAAGAGAGGCTTCATGAATGGTTCAAGTGTGAGCAAAAAGCTTTGCAGGGCACGTCCTGCAAGTCCCACCCACGGAGGTATGGGAGCCACTCACAGAAAGCGGGTTCCCTTTATTCAGTGATGACTGCAATTTTATAGGAGCCTTGGATACTGTACCAGTGATTTGTCCATCCTGGCTATGAAGCCCTAAGGTATACTTCACCTTGTAGTCCAGCAAATGTGCAAGTGCTTGTACTGTACCTCCAATGGGAGGACAAATTTGGTCCATGGCAGCAGAGGATGCACCTGGGCAGGCTGGGCCATTTCTAGGACTATTTCTGATATAGTAGACTTCTGATATAGTAAACCAGTTTTAATGGTCCCATGGAGTTAACTATAACAAGATTATACTGCACAACTATTGACATGCTGCCTCTATATTACTGCATTACTTATTTTAGGTACAGATTGTTCTCCTAGTAGTCTTTGGCAACCTCTGCTGATGTCCATAGTATGAAAATGTGACTTTTGTTAGGGAGTTCTTCAGAACTGGAGGTTGCTTGAGGGTCATTTTCTTTGCCTTAATATTTTTTGCTGTGCGCCAACATAACTCCATCTGTGTTGGCCCCATAAATACAAGTATAGGTGAGTGACCTACAGAAATTAAAATTTCATTAAGATAAGTTGGCACTATCCAAATCAATAAAAAGAATCAATAATAATAATAATTCTACAGGCCTAATTTAGTGGTTGGGTTGAGAATGGTGACAATGGGGTCTATTCAGTAAAGAATGGTAAAGTTGCCATGTACAGGGAGTGCACTGCAATTTAACTGGTATACCTGATGGTAAGGTAACTTGCGTTGCACAATTAGCGTAACCCGCATTACCTAGGTATACGAGCAATCCAACAGTCCACAAACTGTAGCTGCTTCCAGTAAAAACCTTTTTATTCCATAATCAGTGCAGTTTCAACAAAATTCTTGTAAGCAACCAAAGTGTGTGGACTTTGTATTGTTTGTATTACTTGACGTATGGTCTAGCACCTACCCTTTATACTGGATTGGGGGGTGTGGGGATTACCGCATTACCTAGGAAATGCACACATCACCTGGGTACCACACTACAATATTTGCATAGCAAGCAATACCCTGGTAACTCAGGTTGTGCTAATTATGCAACATGTGCTACCTTTTACTGTTAACCTTCCTGGTGGTTTGATTATTTCCAGATTTTAGATCTAAAAGCGGTGCAATTTTTAGCATGCTTCTAGACGCTAAAATCAGGAAAATAATCACACCACAGAGAGATCTGCAGCAGTCCCTGCACTTACTCACCTCCTCTGGGATCCAGCACTGCAATTCTCCCTCCATCCTCCAGGTGGCTCTGTAACCCAATAGTAAGATTGTCGCAGACGGCGATCTCACCAGGGGGATGCAGAGCCTCCGAAGACAGAAAGCAGAATGGCTGCCGCGTCTGGATCATGGGGGAGGTGAGTTACAACGCCCGCTACGTGCTGCACTCTGCATAGAGCCCCCGGTGGCTACCACAGGTCAGGCTCGGGGTTACCGCTCCTGGCTGCTTTTTTCCACCCCGAGCCTGACTCGGGAAACCACCAGGGAGGTTAAAGGACCACTATCACAAAAAACTGTAAAATACCTGTAAACACATACAAACAAGAATATTGTTTCTTTCAGAGTAAAATGAGCTATAAATTACTTTTCTCTTATGTTGCTGTCACAGTAGTTAGAAGAAATCTGACAGAACTGACAGGTTTTGTGACTAGTCCATCTCTTCATGAGGGATTCTGAATATTTTTGTATTAATTCCTTACAAAAGCAGTCCCTGGAAAGGATCTAAATAAAGATGCAGGATGACACCCCCCCCCCCACACCCCCTCCCAACCTGTTTATACACTATGGTGGCAGTTGGAGTAAGCGACAGCCGTTCACTTTTGAAAATAAAGAAAACCCCGATATTCTCAGATGCTGCTGTGACACCACAGATTGGAATGTTTCATGTCATACATTCACTGCTAGAGGAACGAGTTCTTACATCAAAGTCTTCCCACATGGTGAGTCACGCATCTGAGTCATTACCACTCGCTGTCTAGTTATGGCAACCAGCATGCACTGAGTGCGCATCTAATAAAGAATATTTTCTGGCATGTCTGAGCTTACAAACTATTTTCAGCCTCTGGAACCCGCAAAATAACTCCAGGAACTCCTGAAGTGTATGCAAATCTGTAGCTCTATGTCAGAGGCTCCACCGTGAACATTCAGATAAGGAGTTTTACTTCTATTTATAGTAAATATCATTAATGGCATGTACATAACACTTAAAACCCTTCTAATGCCTTATTATTACTAAGTAGAGCTCCCCACAGTGAACTAGTGTGATGTTTCAAATTTACAATTTATAACACACTGCGCTGACCAATGCGAGAGTTATACTTTATATTCACGGTGGTGCGCTCCTTACAACTATTAAGACAAAATTTATAAAATAAAAGCGCTCCCGCTGTGTTCACAGTCCTAAATAAAGTCCTAAATAAAGTCCCTTAGTCCGCGTTCTTGCCAGATTTCAACCTCCAGAAGCGTATGGAATGAACACCACCACCTCACCCTCAGAAGTGGGCACTCACCCTTAGATGATGACCCCCGGCTAGATGGGTCACAAGCGCCTCTGGGATATTTTCAGGCAATCCCTCGCCTATACTGGCTCCTCTGGACGACGTTTAAAAGACAGTGTGTCCACAGCAATTCACCTCAAATAAAGCACATAGTCCTTTCCATAGCGTAAAACCATATAAACAATTTATTTATATAAAAAATGCACACTCACATTCCAAAGGATTTTGTAGCGCATAGAGTTTTATAGGGCTCTACCCCTTCACGTTGGCCGCCTGGCTGGCTCTCCGTGTTCGCATGGAGGATGTTTCCTCGATCTCCCCGCACGCCACGCCGGCTTACTTCCGCCTCTGTCGTCACGCCCGAACACGGAGAGCCAGCCAGGCGGCCAACGTGAAGGGGTAGAGCCCTATAAAACTCTATGCGCTACAAAATCCTTTGGAATGTGAGTGTGCATTTTTTATATAAATAAATTGTTTATATGGTTTTACGCTATGGAAAGGACTATGTGCTTTATTTGAGGTGAATTGCTGTGGACACACTGTCTTTTAAACGTCGTCCAGAGGAGCCAGTATAGGCGAGGGATTGCCTGAAAATATCCCAGAGGCGCTTGTGACCCATCTAGCCGGGGGTCATCATCTAAGGGTGAGTGCCCACTTCTGAGGGTGAGGTGGTGGTGTTCATTCCATACGCTTCTGGAGGTTGAAATCTGGCAAGAACGCGGACTAAGGGACTTTATTTAGGACTTTATTTAGGACTGTGAACACAGCGGGAGCGCTTTTAGTGTGATGTTTCCACTGCTTATTGTAGTTTCTACCAGAGACTGCCAGACAAAGTGTCAAAATCTGCTGCCAGATTTGTGCAGGTATGAAAGTGGTAAGAAACTTTATATTAAATGATGAGGTTAAAAAAGAAAAAAATCATCCAATGAGAAATTACTCATTTAGCTTTCCTATCCTGTTGTTTTTAGTGTGCGCTGGCAGAATTAGGAGAAATGTGATAATAAAAAAGAAAATAATATTTCTGCTGGTCTCCATCTTTACTGTTTCTCTGAGATGCCAACAGTAACATCACTTCCGCACCTTTTTTTTCCTTTCCAACCTAGCTCAGTGTTAATTTTCCTTACCTATTTCCACAGCTTAGGGCTGGTCTCCACTGAGCTGGCGTGTGTCTTGCTAGACACATGCCATTCCTTGCATGGATCTCTGCTTATCAGCTTACATCACTGTGTAAACTCTTCAAAAGGTGCAATCAGAATAAAAGTTGAACATAAATAAAATCAGGTAAAAGTTGGGAGGCAAGGGTTGACTTGCCTCCCCAAACCAAACACAACCACTATGTATGGTTTAAATAAGTTTTAATTTGTACTCCCAAACAAATGCAACGCGTTTCACAGGTCTCTAGCCCGCTCCCTCAGGTAAAAATACAGATAGGAGTAACTCAGAAGTTGTGCAACCACGTACAGCGCCTCTGTCAGAGTGGTTCAGTGTTCTCCCCAGGCTCTTTTCTAGTTTTGGTGAGCACCCGGCTGTCATTGGCTAACCTCCTCTGCTGTAAGAAGAGTTGTGCAGAGAAGCGCTGGCCCTGCATTCTCTTATCTAGCCCCACCGGCTACTTTTTCATGCCACCTGGCTGGGAAAAAATTTCTGGCGAGAACACTGATGGTTGTGTTTACCTGATTTTATTTATGATCAACTGTTATTCTGCTGGCGACTCTGTTTCCATTGCAATTATTATGCACCTGGTGGATGGGTGAACACCCCTTCTTTCCTTCTACAGAGAGCGACTTTTTAGCCTGAGTGGGGACAGGTCTAATACTCCCATAAGCGCTTTGAGTGGTTGCCTGAATTTGGCAACCCAGATTTGTGAGTATATTTCTATTTGCTGCTACCTTAGCATTCCTCTATTGTCAATAATACACAATTGGGGGCTCTCGATTGTGTTCGTCTTTGCCAGCGGCTGCTATGGCTATTGCTATGCCCCTGATAGTGTCCTTATCTTATCTGATAAAGAAAGCTTTCTGTTATTTGCATGGTGAGATAAGCTTCTTACTGGTAGCTAAAATATAAAAAAAACCTTTCCACATTCCTACTGGCACTGCATAGTTCCTGCAGTCAGGCCAGGGATGTCAAACCGGTCCTTCAAGGGCCAAGGTCCTCACACATTTATTGATACAGCTCAAATGAATTGATGGGTCTGAATCAGGAAAGGTGTGGTTCATCAGGTAGAACACATTCCTCTCTTTCTCAACACCTGTGAGTTAGGCAAAGGCAGCCAGACCAGGTAAAAAGAAAAATAAGTGGGGAAGGGGAGTACATATAGGGGCCTATTAGTAGAGAAGGGTTTTTAAATATTTTGTGAGCAATAACTACTTTTTGGCAATTTTTTATTTTTGGGTATTACAACCCCCTTTAAACACGAGTAACAATGGCTGCTGATCTGAAAAGCTAACTATATATGCCGCATGCATGAACATTGTGTACTCAGTGCTGTTGCCCGGTTTAGAAAGATGTGCAATTTCAGTTTACTGTCAGATTTGAAGATGTGACCCTCACTGCAAATTGAGACAGAAAGATCGTTTTCACAGCACTATGCAGCCCCAATCTATGCTTACATTTATAGTGAAAGTGCTATTACTTTATATAGCCTCTCATTTTTAAATGCATGCCATAATAAGGTTGCATATTTTGTACAGTACACCTATGTACTTTTTGCAACACATACAGTGAAAGTACCTGGATGGTTGAGTCGTATAATTTCCTGTTGACTAGCTGGGGAACGTCCACTCCCCTTGCAGCTGCTAGTTTTCAAATGAATCCTGGGTCACATGACCGACCTTTACAATGGGAATTTTTCTGGAATGACTGCATCAGCAATAACATTTGTGTAATGGTATAATTCTGTACTCGTTTTTACTAACAATAAAAACCTGAAAGGCTGATCTAAGACCAAAGTCCAACACAAGCACAACTGTTTATTGTTTGGACATGTTAAGGCCAGTACCCACCACTTGTTACTTGTGCCGATGTTACCCGACGTTGGGCAACATCGCTTTAACATATGCATGTTACACAATGTTTCCCCCCGCAGAGATCGCGCATGGTTAAGCAACGGGCACAGTGGTTCAGATCAGATTGATTCCCAACAACTCCCGCTCAAAGTACCGCGATTGCTTGAAGTCTCGTTGCTCCCATCATGTAACATGGGATTAATTGGCGGAGCGCTAGTTATCAGGGAGACGCCGACGGATCCATCTCCCTGCATCACGAGGTGAGTACATAGCATTCGATTGGTTGTTGTTGCCATCTGTGCCACAGCTAGTGAGAATTCCCTTTAATGCTTAGACCTCACGGTGAGTGAGAGAAATCACCAAAAAAAAAGGTACAGCCATCCAGCTTATATATAGCTCTAAACACCCTCTTAGGCCTTGTTCACATTGTAAATTACCAGCTTTTTAAAGAGCTTTTCCGTGCGTTTTGCTATTAGAAAAGTACTTTTGTAAGTGCTTTTCTAAGCATTTTTGCTGAGCGCTTAATTTTTACACTTCCTGACGTTAGTCAGGAAGTGAACTCTTTGGCCTGGAAATGAATAAATACAATGTATTTATTCAAAAAAGCGCTTGGGAAATAACCATTCAAAGCTCTTTCAAGCACTTTGTGATTTCCCTAAACTTTCTATTGAAGAGCAAACGCTCAGAAAATGGTACAGGTAGCTTGTTTGCGATTGGAAAGAAAGCTCTTTGCTTATGTGAGAACACTCACATAGAGCAATATTACACAAGTGCTTTTAAGGCAATTTTGAAAATCGCCAGCACTTAAAAAAAAGTGGAAAATGCTCATAGTGTGAACAAGCCCTCACTCCATGAAAAGGATACAGAGTTTTGGCTGCATTCAGTTAATGCAGCACACAGAGCCTGAATCTTTATCTCATTCTTCAATCCCAGCAGCCACTATTGCTCTAGACTAGCTGAAGTGTTTCTGTGTGATAACCCGGGGCGATGCCATGTAACAGGCATGGACAGAAAGGGGGCACTCTGCACATATCTGAAGTCTTGTGTTTCCAGGCTAAACTCGATAAACAAGACAAGCCTGCCAGCCCTGCCATCTGGGTTACTGGCACTGCCAGGGAGAGCAGGGCAGCACTGAAGAGAATCTCTGGCAAAATAACCAAGTATATTATCACTATTTTCTGTGTTCAGAATATAATAAGATGGCTTCAGGCATCCAGTCTGAGTGTACAGCTTGAATGTGATTGAAGGAAGGACTATCAGTGTCCCAATGATGTCCACATTCTTCTGTTCACAATTACCGGGCAGCATCACAAATAGAGAAAATCATATTCATCACTGGAGGCAGCACCTGACATTCTTTCAACAAAAACACTAAACGACGTACAATTATTCTATGCCCACTCAAGACGGATTTATACTTTTTCTGCCTCTAGGCCAGGTATGTTGCGGCTTCCCGTTTATGTGCAGCCCCCCTCCCATTCCATGTACAGCCCCCCTTCCATCTGTATCATCCATGTACAGCAGCTCCTCTCCCATTCCATGTACAGCCCCCCTTCCATGTGTATCATCCATGTACAGCAGCTCCTCTCCCATTCCATGTACAGCCCCCCCTTCCATGTGTATCATCCATGTACAGCAGCTCCTCTCCCATTCCATGTGTATCATCCATGTACAGCAGCCCCTCTCCCATTCCATGTACAGCCCCCCATCCATGTGTATCATCCATGTACAGCAGCCCCTCTCCCATTCCATGTGCAGCCCCTCTCTTCCATGTGTATCATCCATGTACAGCAGTCCCTCTCCCATTCCATGTACAGCCCCCCATCCATGTGTATCATCCATGTACAGCAGCCTCTCTCCCATTTCATGTGCAGCCCCCTCTTCCATGTGTATCATCCATGTACAGCAGCCCCTCTCCCATTTCATGTGCAGCCCCCTCTTCCATGTGTATCATCCATGCAGTGGCGTAGCTAGGGCATTTGGCACCTAGTGCTGGGTATTAAAAGACACCCCCCCCCCTAAAAAAATGGGCGTGGCCACAACCTGTGGTGTGCTTCGCGACAAAAATGGGCGTGTTCATGACCGGATGAGGGCGGGAATAACTGTAATTTAAAGTATTAGCTAGTATAGTTGCCCCAGTATAGCTAGTAGTTTCCCCCAGTATAGCTGCCCCCAGTGAAGCTAGTTGCCCCCAATGAAGTTAGTATAGTTGCCCCCAGTATAGTTGCCCCAGTATAGTTGCCCCCAGTATAGCTAGTATAGTTGCCCCCAGTATAGCTGCCCCCCAGTATAGCTAGTTTAGTTGCCCCCAGTATAGCTAGTATAGCTGCTCCCAGTATAGCTAGTTCAGTTGCCCCCAGCGTAGGTAGTTTAGTTGCCCCCAGCGTAGGTAGTTTAGTTGCCCCCAGTGTAGGTAGTTTAGTTGCCCCCAGTATAGCTAGTTTAGTTGCCCCCAGTATAGCTAGTTTAGTTGCCCCCAGTATAGAAGTCCCAGGAGGGGGGGAGCAGCGCTAGAAGGAGGGGAAATGGGGCAGCGGTGGGGAGGGGGGAAATATCCCCCCCCCTCCCTCACCTGGGACCCCTCCTTCTGCCTCTCTCTCCCCTCCATTTAGCGGTGGCAAGTGCGGGCTCGGCGGCGGGGAGACATGCGCAGAATTACTCACCACTTCCACGTTCCAAGCGCTGGCAGCATCATGTCGTCACAGATCTCCGCCTTCAATGCCGCTCACTGTGCTTCCGCTTATCAGGAAGCACAGTGGGCGGCTTTGAAGGCGGAGATCTGTGACGACATGACACTGCCAGCGCTTGGAACGCGGAAGTGGTGAGTAATTCTCCGCATGTCTCCCCGCCGCTGAGCCCGCATTTGCCACCGCTAAATGGAGGGGGAGAGAGGCAGAAGGAGGGGTCCCAGGTGAGGGAGGGGGGATATTTCCCCCCTCCCCACCGCTGCCCCCACTGCTCCTCCTTCTAGCGCTGCTTCCCCTCCTGCTCTGCTGCTGTGGGGGGGTCGTGGCGACACCCCCTGGCTGTCTGTCACCCGGTGCGCCACGCCCCCCTGCGCACTACAGTAGGAACGCCACTGCATCCATGTACAGCAGCCCCTCTCCCATTTCATGTGCAGCCCCCTCTTCCATGTGTATCATCCATGTACAGCAGCCCCTCTCCCATTTCATGTGCAGCCCCCTCTTCCATGTGTATCATCCATGTACAGCAGCCCCTCTCCCATTTCATGTGCAGTCCCCTCTTCCATGTGTATCATCCATGTACAGCAGCCCCTCTCCCATTCCATGTGTATCATGCATGTACAGCAGCTCCTCTCCGATTCCATGTGCAGCCCCCTCTTCCATGTGTATCATCCATGTACAGCAGCTCCTCTCCCATTCCATGTGTATCATCCATGTACAGCAGCCCCTCTCCCATTCCATGTACTGCCCCCCCTTCCATGTGTATCATCCGTGTACAGCAGTCCCTCTCCCATTTCATGTGCAGCCCCCTCTTCCATGTGTATCACCCATGTACAGCAGCCCCCTCTCCCTTGGGCATCAGTTTCTGTTTTTCATGTGTTGCTCCCAATTTTCATCTTCCATATGTAGCAGGCCCTCTTTCATGTTACAGCGCCCCCTTGGCCTGCAGCCACCCAAAGCCCGGGCCTTTGAGGCCTTTCCACAAATCTGGCCCTATGTCCACGCCTATGTTGATATTAGAGTTACGCAATCTACATCACACAGTCTAATCTCAAATGACTAAAGATTCCATATGCACAGAACCATTTTTTAGCAGACAAGAATACTTTATTCCAGTTGCATGCCTGTCCAATAAACTGGTCAGTTTCAGACACAGAACTTCATCAAATGAAACAGTGGCTGGTCATGGAGGTACATTTCTGTACAGGGGGTGGTGATGGAAGTTGTAGAGGAGTCATGTGTGGGGCAGCAGCATCCATGGAACACCATATCTGAGATCAGCATATGTACACTGCTTTGCCAAAGTAATGGGCCATACACACATACAAGGACTGTCACCCGGCGTGGATCGATACCTCAGGCAACATAGAGTCAAGGCTCAAAGACACATCACTAGCCTCTATGTTTTGTTCCTATGTAGACGGTGGGGAGGGCGCTGAGGGCCAACGGAGCAGCGTGGGAGTGATGTCACGTAGCAGGCGGGTCAAGTTGGGAGAGCAATGCCTTTGGCTGTAGGTCGCATGTTTGACTTAAGTTTGAGTGCATAGTATAGTATTGTTTAAAAGGAAATAAATATCCTCCTCACTTCAGTTGTCCATTAAAGGGGGTTGTAACATCCAAAAATAAAAAAAATTGCCCAAAAATAGTTAATGCCCCAAATATATATACATTCCCCCTTTTTTTTCCTAAAATGGGTCTCTATATGTCCCCTATTTTTTTTTTTACCTGGTCCGTGTGCCTATGCTGAACTGTGCAGAACTGTACAGTGCCAACAGGATTGTGGGAAGTTATTTTTAGCCACAGTAACAAGCTTATGTCAAAATGCACATAACAGTTGTTGTATGCCTATTATCTAGGTGATGTTTGCTATTGGAGGTATAGTAACATGTAAAATAAGCTGTAAATTAACACTGATCTGTGTTTAAAAGAAGGATAGGAGTCATGTCATTTTTGGCATCACAGAGAAACAGTAAAAATGGAAATCATGTTTTTTCATATCACATTTCTATGAAATCAGAATCAGAAGAATCAGAATCAGAATCAATTTATTTTCGCCAAGTAAGTTTGCACCTACAAGGAATTTGTCTTGGCAGTTGCTTAACAAACACAAACAAAAACAATACAAGGACAGACAGTGTGAATATTACAAGTTAAGGACATTATAAGTATAGTGGCAGTAAGCAATGTGAGAATTGTTCATGTTTAGTTCTGTGCTGATTACTTTCAGTCCTAGCAGCTCTAACGTGGTTCAGCATTAAGTATGGCTACCGCTTGAGGAAAAAAACTGTTCCTGTGTCTAGAGGTTTTGGTAGCGATTGACCGGAATCTTACTCCTGAAGGCATGCGCTGGAAGATGGAGTGAGCTGGGTGAGAGGGGTCAGAGGCAATTTTGGTTGCTCTCTTTCTGCACCTGCTAGTGTAAAGATCCTGCAGGGAAGGTAAGCTACAGCCAATTATCCTTTCCGCTGATCGGATGATGCGCTGCAGCCTCCCCTTTTCTAATGCTGAGCAGGAGCCGAACCATACAGTCATAGATGATGTTATGGTTGATTCGATGATTGCAGTGTAGAACTGCACCATTAGATTTTGAGGTAGGCCAAACTTTTTCAGCTGCCGTAGATGGTACATTCTCTGTTGTGCTTTCTTGACAATAGTGGCAGTGTTGTTGTCCCATTTTAAGTCGTTTGAGATCGTGGACCCAAGAAACTTGAATGACTCTACTTGGGTTATTGTGGATCCATTTATGGTTAAGGGGAGGTGCTGGGGGGGAGATCTCCTAAAGTCTATTATCATCTCCATGGTTTTGAGAGCATTTAGTTCCAAGTTGTTGCTGCTGCACCAGGAGGAAAGCTGTCCCACCACATGCCTGTATGCAGACTCATCCCCGTTTTGAATGAGACCAACAACTGTTGTGTCGTCTGCAAACTTCAGAACCTTAACAGATGGATCTGTGGAGATACAGTCATTGGTGTAAAGTGAGTACAGCAGTGGGGAAAGCACACAGCCCTGGGGTGCACCAGTACTGACTGTCAGAGAGCTTGATGTGAGTTTACCAAGTCTAACACGCTGTCTTCTGTCGGTTAAGAAGTCGGTTATCCATTTGCAGAGGGATTCAGGTATATGTAGCTGGGAGAGCTTGCTGTGCAGCAGTGATGGAATTATGGTATTAAATGCAGAGCTGAAATCTATAAATAAAATCCTGGTGTAGGTTCCTGGGATATCTAAATGCTGTAGTACATAATGCATACACATGTTCACGGCATCGTCTGCGGATCTGTTAGGCCAGTGTGATAGTAAACACTAAAACAGGATAGGTAAACTAATTTAATAATTGCCGATTGGATTATCTATTTTAATTTTTTATTCACTAGTATGGGGTTTCACTCCACTTTAACAAGTGGATTAAGTAGCCAGGGATCAAGGGCCATACTCTGAGCATGCCTGGATTCTGGCACAAGTCACAGAAGATTTGTGTAGGACTTGGGCAGCCAAACATTGCAGATTAACCTGTCTGCCCTTTGTGTTGAGGGTAACAGAACATTTCTACCTCTCATAAAGATACATTTTTCCATGTAAATACTAATATCAGCACAGCCTCTATGAGATATGGAGAGCATTACTCTCCTCCCATGCAGCAGGCACAGGTGAGGCCCCCCTCGGCAGAGATTGCAGAATGAGAATGACGTTTATATGAGTAAATACATTTCCACCCCTCCTCCCCTTGTCAGGTCATCAGAGCTCATCTGTGCAGAAAGCCGACTACCAACAACTGTTCTGAGTTCTCTGCAAATGGTGAGATGTCGGGAATGATTTTGCTCAGGTCTGTAGGGTGCTGGCATCAGGCGTCTGTGTGCGCCTAACCATGTCATTTAATTACACATGAGCACGACTGGGATGTGACGGCCAGTTACCCTGCACCAATCTGCCAGATAAGGCAATCTGCTGAGAGTTAAAACTGCAGAAAATAACTTTTATTTAACCCTTCAGTCTTCTATACATATATGTAATGTACATCCTTGGGGGCCGATTTTCAGGCTGGCCATGCTGCAATTAAAATCAGGCAGCTACCACACTTTGTTCTGCAAGTCCGGATCTAGAGGAACCCGATGTCTGGTCACACAAGCTCTGTGTGCACAACTTCCTCCAGTAGTCCAAAGGGGTAAAGAACCAGACATGCATCCAAAACAGTTTGTGTCAGCGTGCTTGTAAGTTTAATGGTTGAGAAATTGTACATCACAGCTACTATATGAGCGTACACAAATAAAAACTGTGTGTGAATGAAATATCAACTTTAAAGTCAATCTAGATCCAACATTTAAAATAGAAACATCTGAAAGAAAACATGTTTACCAGTGTAAAATATATGTTATATAAATTGCAACTGAGCATGAGCCACCCACTCCCGGCCATGGGAGCGCGATTGGTTAGGCATGCGGACAGGGCCGTGCATATACGCAGTAGCCCACGACCGGCTCAGTCGGCCAGCTTTCAGAGGGGCACAGCGGCTCAATGGAACAGAATGGAATGGCAGCGACGGTCCAGAAGGACTACAGGGGGCTGGAAGAAGCTCCAGGAAAGCTACACTGTACACATTGCTTTCACTTTAGGTACTGTGAGAAAACGCGGAAAAGCCGCCGCGTGTGCTCAGAACAAGGTGGCTGATTCCGCATCTAATGCGGCGGTTTGCATGCGTAGGCCTACATCTGCTAGTATGGCCGAACGCGGAGAAACCGCCGCATGCCCTGATAGCGGTGCGGCTGGTTCCGCGTCCAGCGCTGCGGGTGGTACACAACACGTCTGGTGTGGCTAGGACTGATAGTCCACACAGGTTCAGAAGGACGCGCGCGCTGAGAGGCAGAACTTTTATGACAGCCAGAAGGGAGTCAGCTGACCAAGCCGCTCAGCTGACGGTTCTACCAGTTCCCGTTGGTCCAGCACTTAGGGGAGGCGCTGGAGAGCGCTATGCTATATATACAACTTGCTTGTCAGTTGCTGGTTGTCTGCCGTTGCGATCACTACGTGGAAGCACTCAGACCTTTTTGTCAGAATCTGTGTTACCATTCTGTTATACTTCAGACTAGTTCCAGGGTGTTGATGATCACGGACCTCACACCCAAGATTAGGGACTTGTGTTACCATTCTGTTATACTTCAGACTAGTTCCAGGGTGTTGATGATCACGGACCTCACACCTAAGATTAGGGACTTGTGTTACCATTCTGTTATACTTCAGACTAGTTCCAGGGTGTTGATGATCACGGACCTCACACCCAAGATTAGGGACTTGTGTTACCATTCTGTTATATGTCAGACTAGTTCCAGGGTGTTGATGATCACGGAGCTCACACCCAAGAATAGGCATTGTTATCTGTTATGACTTTCTGCTTTCCTGACCTCTCTTCTGATCACTGATTCGGTACTACGCTATATCTGATTCTCTGTTGCCAAACCCTGCGTTCCATAGGATTACCGAATCAGCCTCCTGTCTTTGTACTTTATCTGTCCGTGTGTTGCCGACCTGGCTTGCCCGACCTCGAGAGCTATCTCTCCTGTTTAGAGATAGTTCACAGATCAGTCAGTGACATCCTCCTATTGGTGTCACTCACGCTCTGGTCCTTCCTACTCCTAGCCTGACTCCTCCCTTCGGGAGATTCTCAGGCTACTGTTAGGTTCTTGTTGTTGCTCTAGTGCAGTATTCCTTACTGCCTTTGTACCTGTTCTCCAGGTATTGTCCTCAAAGTATTACTGTTGCACCAAACAAACACTCATATCACTCAGGTGTCCAGAGGTTAGCAATATATCTGATTATCAGTGATTCTGCAGATCATCAATAATCAGGTGTATATCTGTATTTTTGGTGATACTGCAGATCACCAATAATCAGATCCTCTCTGTGTTACACCGATCGTTACAGGTACTCTTTAAGATCCCTGGAAATTGTTACTTCCTGTCATGTGAGATGTGGGTCTTAAAATTACACCACCTACTTTCTCTGATCTACCAAGTGTCATTTCCACATGTAGACACAATTTCTACTGTAATAAAGAAATTTTGGGAAATGGAGTCAGGCACCTGTTGGTCTTACCACAATGGACATGATTCACAAAGCTTTTTTACCTTCTTTGATCTGTTTCTGTTTTCTATGTTACATTTTTAAACTTCCAAAGAGCAAAAAAAAAAAAATAAATATAATTAAGGTAAGACAAGTAATATTGAAATGAAGCTAAATGAGCTTAAAAACAAATTCTTGGTAAATAGAGGAGGTCATGGTGGTCTTACCTCATCCAAGTAGACACACAATGACTGTAGTAAAGACAGTCAATATATTTTATTTATAAACTCCAAATATGCACTGCGTTTCGCAGGTTTGATCCCGCTTCATCAGGCAATATTAACGGAGCAATAGCATATGTGGTCAGTAGAAGAGCCATTTAGCTTCCTTTTATCTTTTTGGCGCCTCTGTTCTCCTGCATAATGTTGAGTCCACCCTGGGTGGAGGGTTGAACCGCCTTTTTCTCATCTACAGAGAGCGACTTCTTATTCCTGAGTGGGGTCAGGAAAATCTCCCCACCTGCTTTTACAGTGGTTGCCTAATGGTAACCCTGGTTTGTGAGTATTAATATTTACTCTATCTAGTAACCATTTACCAGTACATATTACACTATTGGGGCTCTTGGTGTTCCTTGTTTTTAATATTGAAATGAAGTGAATCAGGAACAACTCACTTTATTTTGCTTGTAACTGTGCTGAAACGATCATTTTATTAATCCGGAGAAAAATAAGTAATGTATGAGAAGTTTTGTGAATTGACTCATTTGTGTGGGACATGGGGGAACATAACTGTCCTTTGTTTTTGCTGAATTCAGAAAATAGAGGAAGTAAGTTGCAAAAATAAAAAATAAATAAATAAAAATCTATATACCTCCTTCTGATGTTCAAATGTATATAAGCTGTGTGTTCTAACATGTTGTCAGTCTACGGGAATATAGTCTGAAGATGGCTTATTAGCCGAAAATGTACTACTTTTCTTTTAGAGGATACCTGACCCCTGGCAAAGCTACTGAAGGTAAGCACAGATGTACAGTGGTGTGAAAAAGTATTTGCCCCCTTCCTGATTTCTTATTCTTTTGCATGTTTGTCACACTTAAATGTTTCTGCTCATCAAAAAACATTAACTATTAGTCAAAGATAACATAATTGAACACAAAATGCAGTTTTAAATGATGGTTTTTATTATTTAGTGAGAAAAAAACCCTCAAAACCTACATGGCCCTGTGTGAAAAAGAAATTGCCCCCTGAACCTAATAACTGGTTGGGCCACCCAGAGCAGCAATAACTGCAATCAAGCGTTTGCAATAACTTGCAACGTGTCTTTTACAGTGCTCTGGAGGGATTGTGGCCCACTCATCTTTGCAGAATTGTTGTAATTCAGCTTTATTTGAGGGTTTTCTAGCATGAACCGCCTTTCTAAGGTCATGTCACAACATCTCAATAGGATTCAGGTCAGGACTTTGGCTAGGCCACTCCAGTCTTCATTTTGTTTTTCTTCAGCCATTCAGAGGTGGATTTACTGGTGTGCTTTAGGTCATTGTCCTGCTGCAGCACCCAAGATCGCTTCAGCTTGAGTTGACGAACAGATGGCCGGACATTCTCTTTTAGGATTTTTTGGTAGACAGTAGAATTCATGGTTCCATCTATCACAGCAAGCCTTCCAGGTCCTGAAGCAGCAAAACAACCCCAGACCATCACACTACTACCACCATATTTTACTGTTGGTATGATGTTCTTTTGCTGAAATGCTGTGTTACTTCTACGCCAGATGTAACGGGACACGCACCTTCCAAAAAGTTCAACTTTTGTCTTGTCGGTCCACAAGGTATGTTCCCAAAAGTCTTGGCAATCATTGAGATGTTTTTTAGCAAAATTGAGACGAGCCTTAATGTTCTTTTTGCTTAAAAGTGGTTTGCGCCTTGTATATCTGCCGTGCAGGCCATTTTTGCCCAGTCTCTTTCTTATGGTGGAGTCGTGAACACTGACCTTAATTGATGCAAGTCACGCCTGCAGTTCTTTAGATGTTGTCCTGGGGTCTTTTGTGGCCTCTCGGATGAGTTTTCTCTGCGCTCTTGGGGTAATTTTGGTCAGCCGGCCACTTCTGGGAAGGTTCATCACTGTTCCATGTTTTTGCCATTTGTGGATAATGGCTCTCACTGTGGTTCGCTGGAGTCCCAAAGCTTTAGGAATGGCTTTATAACCTTTACCAGACTGATAGATCTCAATTACAGTACTTTTGTTCTCATTTAGTCCTGAATTTCTTTGGATCTTGGCATGTCTAGCTTTTGAGGTGCTTTTGGTCTACTTCTCTGTGTCAAATAGCTCCTATTTAAGTTATTTCTTAATTGAAACAGGTGTGGCAGTAATCAGGCCTGGGGGTGACTACAGAAATTGAACTCAGGTTTGATAAACCACAGTTAAGTTATTTTTAACAAGGGGGGCAATCACTTTTTCACACAGGGCCATGTAGATTTGGAGTTTTTTTCTCACTAAATAATAAAAACCATCATTTAAAACTGCATTTTGTGTTGAATTATGTTGTCTTTGACTAGTAGTTAACAGTTTTTGATGAGCAGAAACATTTAAGTGTGACAAACATGCAAAAGAATAAGAAATCAGGAAGGGGGCAAATAGTTTTTCACACCACTGTATGTTAAGGCTGGATCCACATACCTTTGTGCATTGGATATTCCCCTCCATGTTTCCCCCATTCTCCGTAATCACTATTTGAAAAATGTGACTTTTGGATAAAGTCAAATCTTCATACAGGAAGAGGCAGGCTTACTGCGATGTTCCCTCCCATCACCCTCGCATCCCCTCTTCTACCTTGTCCCCTAAGGGGAGTAAATGGGGCGGGGAAGAGGAGGGAATGAGAGGCTGACAGGAGGAAACATCCCATCAAGCATGCCTTTTCCTGTCTAAAAATTTGACTTCAGCCCACAAGTCAGTTTTTTTTTTCAAGGAGTATTAAGGAGACCAGGGGACATCAGATGATCAATAATCGATTGTTGAGGTGACAATTTAGTAGTGGATGTAAAAGGAAGGATAATTGGTGGGAAATGAGCAAGTAATGTCCTGTAGAGTTGGGTCATAGAAACACAACGTTCTTTTCCATCTTTACTGATCCTCCATGGAAGATTGCTAAATGACATCATGGGGCAGCTGTATGCATGCTAGAATCTCAGCCAAAGTGGCTCAAAACAATTGTCTCGGTACAGGATTACCTAGTGTGTATAAGATCCTTAAAATTAAACTTAAAGGCCCGTACACACACCTGACTTATGTCGGCCGAGGCGGATGATAACGACCACCTCAGTCAATAATCAGGTGTATGTATGGCAGCTGGCAACCTCCAACCCGCGAGAGATCCATCGAGTGGATCTACTCACCCCCAGTGACACTGATCCCCCACCAATCCCATTGTTCCCATTGATCCCCAAGGCGATCAGGTCCTGATCCCCGACCGGCGACATCTGTGAAAGGTGCATACACAGCTTAAGACTTCAGATCAGGTAACTGATACCTAATTGATCTGTATTGTTTACATGGGTACCGCTGTACTCGCTCCATATTCCATCAGGTTTTAGTTGGAGGTTATAAATAATCCAGTAATATCAATTTCAAAGCTGCTGAAAAACATATTGTAAAATTATGTATTTTTTTTTTATTATTTTATAGGTTTTCTCTTCTCTACTTATTTTATCACTGATCTATATATTAATAATGTAATTACCGTACATGTTTTCACAAACTGGTGAAATGCTAACCAGGAACTAGAGTGAAAGTGCTCCTAAATAGGAACTAATATTACATCTCCCATATAACAGCATGTTTACAATATGCCACGGGAATCTAAAATAACATAGTTAGTGAATATAGATTAGCGTAATGGAAATCAGACATTTGTGACTTATCAGTAATAAAGTTGTCACAGTCACGTGGACCTGTCATGATATATGCAGGGAGAATCTCACGCTCTTGGAATGGCGTCTGCTCTGGGCCTTTTTTCAGATGCTAATGTGAGGTCTCTGTCCACAAAGCTTGCATTTTGCTGGTAATGCCCACATGCCTTTTGGCTGTGTCTGGCTGCTGTGACTTGAATGGAGCTCACGGCCGACGTGGGCAGTCTGGGATCAAGAAGAGATTGTCCGAACATCACTGATTTACGTTTGGGAAGCGCATCTCCTTACACTGGCGGGTAGGGTCCTTCCGCTGCGCCATTCACTGGGCAGCACACGGAATGTAATAAAGGCCACCATTTCATCGGCTGACAACTCGCAGGTCCGAGAGCAACCTGAATTGCCCTCAGCACAAAAGGGGAAGAGTTATATGTGACACAGGAAATCCCCAACACAATGGAGGGTCCAGGGAAAGAGCTGTTGGCTGATATATGGTAGCGGAAGACACCATACAGACACCTTTATATAGCACAGTGTTTTATTTATATTATTTTCCATGTACAATTTATTCCATTCTGATGAAGAAAATCTCTGTCTGAACACAAACTGAAATCTAACTAGGGGCACATGAGTAGTATGGCTGTCCGAAGTCGCATTCTACATTTAATTTACAACTCTGTGTACAGCAACATCAGCTAAGATGCAGATTGTGCAGACATTTTTGACTCAGAAATATCTTTTCTATCAGCCTCACTTGTTTTAAATACTGATCTGGACAACAGAGTTGGATGTCTGGTGGGTTTCCGAAGACCTCCCACACAAGGAAAAGACAGGAGAGACCACAGTAGCCCTGATGGAGTAGTAATTTAAAGCACAGAGTGTGAATAATTCAAATATAAAAAATGACTTACAGAGGTGGATTGCGGAACCCTCAACCACAGTTTCGAGCAGGTGAGGCATTCCCATCCTAACTCTGGTATTTTATTGTCTTCAATAGCCGATTGGGAATATAATGGTTGGATGTCCAAGAGGTCTCTCAACTACCCCCACCCCAGAGGGGACTTTGCGGAGTGGGGATAATGCACTGCGAGGTAAGAGGTGCCCCAATAAGCAGATGACTAGAATAACTGGTAATGGATTAGGAAATAAAAAACGGCTTACCTGAGTCAAAAAAACACTAAATGTAAATATTTATTGTTTTTATTAAAGAGTAACTGTATAAAAACTAAAATCAATTCCCTATTTCTATCTGCAATACAGATAAAATGGATGCTAAAAAGGCAATGCCTAACTTAACAAATCTTGCTTTTTTTTTTCTTACAGATGAATCCTCATGTCCCCAGCTCTAAAGTACGCAGCAATTAGCCGCAAAAGAGAAGTTGCAGTGCAGGCTGGGGCAGGGGGAGTTCTCCTTAACTTTTCTCCCCAGACACAGCTAGTTTAGCCTGATTGGCTGCAGCCTGTGTCACTCACGCCTAACCCTCTCTCATTGGCTGCCTCACGTCTGCACTGTCCGCCCCCTCCCAGCACTCAAGCCCAACAGGCATCTGCGTCCCTTTATTTGGGGGCAGCAGGCACCTCCACATCCATGGGAACCCTCGGCCCTGCTACTATTTCCAAAGGGATTCCCCCTGCATTAACCCTCCACTCGGTAACATCCCTGCTCGGCCCGCAGCATTATAGAGCTTAGCGGGGAGGAATATATGCAGCGCACACAGATTCTCCTCAACATGGTTCCAGGCGATGGTGCTGCATTTATTCTCCCCTGCCAAGTGCTGTTATGCTGCGAGACGAGATGGATGCTGCAGGGTTGAGGGTCAATGCAGGGGGAATCCCTACTGATATAGAAGCAGGGGTTCTCATGGATGTCGGGGAGGAGGAGGGGGGGAGGGGTAAGGGAGGAAATGACGCAACCAATGGCTTTGCTGGAGGGACTAAAGATGGCCCCCTGTCAGGGAAAAGGATTCTCTGCATTTCCTTTTTTTATTTTATGAAATTTACTGAAATCAAATCGTGAGCAGTGCAATACATCTATCATGTAAGTAGTTAGTATTTATCTACTTATATGTGTATTTCTTTATCCTAGCATAGTATGGCTGACAGCTCCTCTTTAATATTATCCCTGAAAAATACGCGTTTCATGGGTAGTTGCCCGCTTCATCAGGTTTTTACAGTGTCTTATCTGTGCAATCAATAGAAGCTGGACAGTGACACTGTTAGGGATATTTTTCACTGTTAACGCTTTGCTGCATTTTGCAGATTGTTTGCCCAAAAGCACAAGGACACTGGCTCTATAATGTACAGCAAGTCGCAGGTACACATTTCCACTAATGTGATCCAATTTCAATCCAATGTGACGCAAACGTCAATTCAATGTCTTCTGCTTTTTTTGAGTGTTTGCACTTGTGAAGAAAGTACAAGTAAATCACAGACATAATGCTCTGCATTGCTATTTTCTTGCAATTTACCCATAAAAACTTAACAAAATGCATTATTCCATAGCCAATGTAGTGAAAATCACAAAATGCAATTGCAGAGACAAAAAGACAACATGCAGAGAACCACTGAAAAAAAGCGCAAACAACTTCATGCCGGATAATTGTAAAAATCACAATGGAAATGCAAAACACCCAATTTTCTCTGAGATTAACATCTATTTTGCACATTATTCTGCCAAGCGATATCATGCTATACTAAACTTAGTTTAAAGTGTACCTGTGTCCACATGTTAAGTATGTGACACTCAGGCATGGGTTAGGTTGTAAATTGTGCCTAATATTCAGCTTTTTCCATTGACCACTGTCACCATATCAAGTCATGTGATACTGGTGAAGTGGACAGTAGCTTAGGAGTATAGGAGTAGCTTAAGGTTTGTACACACGTGCAACTGTTCCGCCCAACTATCATCCAAACTTGGTCTGTTGGACGATAGTTGGGAATGTGTATGCAGGGCAAGCGACTAGACGAGTGACTGATAACAGGCGTTATGACCGAGCCAACCAGTGGATCAACTCACGACTGTTGGGATGATTTTGCACATTTGCCAATGTGTGTACAAGTCATTTCGAAAAACTTGTACTTGTTTTGAATGAGGCCATTTTATGCAGTCCGTCATCCCACTTGCTCACGGAGTATGTAAATTAATTTGCCATTCAGTTGGTTGGTGCACGGAAAATACCAGGGCTGTGGAGTCGGAGTCGGAGTCGTGGAGTCGGAGTCGTGGAGTCGGGCAATTTTGGGTGCCTGGAGTCGGAGTCGGAGTCGGGAAAAAATGCACCAACTCCGACTCCGACTCCTAATGAATTTGTAACTGTAATTAAAATAGAAAATATGATAAAATGTTCTATTTCTCAGATAATAGTCATTAAAAATAATGTATATATACAGTAATAGCTGTGCTTAGTCCACAAAAATGAAATAAACCAATAAAAATTAGTTACTTGTGCTGCTTCAATAAAGCAGTCCCCGTATTGTTAAGGTCAGATATACATATCTGATTGTGACTGTATATATGATGAGTACACAGGAATCTCTTATATATACTAAATAACATCTATGCTGTAAGAATAAAGCCTGATGTGTAGCTGTGTCACTAATAGAGATGGTCAATGAGATGGAAATAATTCTGCACTGATGCTGATTTATGCAAATGTATGCACTGAAATCAAATAATTTGATATGTTATTAAAATTTGGTTTGGTGACTACAAATTAAAGGGTACCTGAGACGGATGAAAAGTAAAGTTTTATACATACCTGGGGCTTCCTCCAGCCCCCTTCAGGCTAATCAGTCCCTCACTGTCCTCCACCACCCGGATCTTCTGCTATGAGTCCTGGTAATTCAGCCAGTCAGCGCAGTCCGGCCGCATACCACTCCCACAGCCAGGAACATTCTGCACCTGCGCAATAGTGCTGCACAGGTGTAGTATGCTCCTAGCGGTGGAGTGTGTTCATGCGCACTACGCCAGACTGGCTCAAGTACCTGGACTCATAGCAGAAGATCCAGGTGGTGGAGGAGGACAACGAGGGACTGATTATCCTGAAGGCGGCTGGAGGAAGCCCCAGGTATGTACAAAACTTTAATTTCATCTGTCTCAGGTTTACTTTGTTACACAGTAGTACTATACTCTACATATGCACTCCTCACAGAGCTGCAGGGAATCCACTGAGAATGCTGTGCACATTGAACACAGAGGTGTTGTCTGTTTACAATCTCCTCATTCCCCTGCAGAGTACCTGCACATCATTCTTACATGTACCCACACTTACATTGCCTAGGGCCTGATAGATGTTCTTTGTTCCGGTTTGTACCTTTTACAAGTACTATTACTAAGGACTAGTTTTAGTCTAAAGGGAATAAATATAGTAGTCTACATTTCCTTCTCACTTCAGTTGTCTTGTAAAATTCCTAAGCGTTGGCAGTTATGAGACGAATTTCATGTTACATACTTTTAATCAACAAAATTGTAATATGCAAATTAGAGGAGTCGGAGTCGTGGAGTCGGAGTCGGTGGAATCCTAAACTGAGGAGTCGGAGTCGGAGTCGGTGGATTTTTGGACCGACTCCACAGCCCTGGAAAATACAAGTCATGTAATCGCTTGGTGGTGCGATCAGTCAGGTCGTGGAGTTGGTTGGGCACTTCGTTGGACGTGTGTGCAAGCTTTTAGTGAAGGAGGGAGATGTGGTCACAATGTATGACTGGTTCACTTTTATTATTATTACTATCATTATTCATTACTGTACAAAAGGAACCTGTAACTGCCCACTTACTGTGGTTGGATGGGCAATCAGTGATGATTATCTGCACTGAAAATATCCCATAACAAGAAAAAAACAGTCAGATGTTTAACATGTTTGCTCCATTTTTCTTTGCCCTAGTTGTGATAAATCAGCCCTATTGATTGCTATCACAAGTCACTTCTGAAACGACTCACATCTTTATATGCTTGCAATAGTTCATGAAAGGAAGTCAGGCAATAGCCAAACAAAGTGAGGAAAATGTACTAACACATTGGTGTGAGTCAGACTTATTTTATTAAGTAGACCTAGCTGCAAAAAAGTGAAATTTTGAAAACCTCAAAGAGGAAAAACCAAGGAAACAAAATAAAGTTTAGGAAAGTGAAGCTAGAAGTAGAAGATATATTCAAAAATCAGGGTCAACCAAAGAACAAAGCACCATATAAAGGAAGAGGTCTCAAGCAATCAGTCTCTCTGGGAATTCAGTTGACTAATAGCACAAGTGTAAGCAAGTTACTACTGAAACTAGACAACTGTAAGAGGCACCTGTATGATGTAAAACAATAAGTACAAAAAGAACTATACGCACGTTGACCTTTTGAAGGAATAACCACTGATATAGGCCTCGATTCATCATTCTCTTTCAGATAACTTTTTCCAGTTTGTTAAATTACCGAATTCGAAGTTTAGCGATTTCTAGTTGTATTCATCAAGGTTTTTCCTCATTCGGTGTGAATTCGATAACAATTCGGTAACCATTCGGTAACGTGTCGATATTTCCATTTTACAGTGGTACTTTAACACAAGGCCATACGATTCCCATGGAATTGTGGGTAAAAGGCAGTCCTTTGAACACTACGTAGCAACATTCTGAATAGGGCTTAACACCTGGACCAGGATTCTGAAAGTGGTTGGGACAATCCCACAATTTGATAGGAGCCTTTTCTAAAAAATTATAGTGCAGCTAGCAAATTAGTTAACCCTGACACTGCCTGTGTTCTCTTACAAGATGATTCAAGAGAAATGCAGATGTCGTGTTATAGCAAATAAATCTATTCTCTTACAAATTTATATGGTTGCAGACCTTATTCTTGCCCTTCTGCGCCTTTGAATCACTCTCAGCTGATACATAACCACTTCAAATGGCTCCATCTTCTCTGTCAGCAATGATCTGACAGGAATAACGACAGAGCAGTGAAGGAGATAACTAATCCTAAATGTAACGCTAAACCACGCCCACTTTCTTTTTCATGAATTGCACTTTATTCCGTTTTAGCGAATCGTTACCGAATGTTCGCTAACAGCTGTAGATAACTTTGATAAATCCTGAAATGAAGTTAACAAATTCGGTATTTTACCAAACTGTTGTTAACAATTTGCTAAGTGTTGATGAATCGAGGCCATAGTACAATATTTATTTAGCACTAGAAACCATGCATTTCATGAGTACAAACCCCAATTTAACAGATACCAGTACAACAAGGCTGTAATCAGAGCGAATGCTGACATTTCCTGGCATATCCCACAGATAACTGCTCCATACACTTTCAGCCGTCCATATGATTCAAAGTCAGGTCAGGCCACAGTGTTTCATTGCTCCGTGGTCCAGGTCTGATGCTCACATGCCCACTGCAAGCACCTCGGCAGTTGACAGGAGTCGGCATGGGCAAACTGGTCTGTAACTACAAAGTCTCATATGCAGCAAGCTATGATGCATGGATTCTCCTGACACATTTCACTCATGGCCAGCCTTACATTTCTCAGTGGTACAGTAGCTATTCTGTGAGATCGTACCATGCAGGCTCATCTTTACTATCCTTGGGTGCCCATGACTGTCGCCAGTTCATTAATTATTCTTCCTTGGACCACTTTTTAGTATTTACTAACCATTACACAATGATGATACCCCCACAAGACAGCCCACCCCCTGACAGGTGCACATTGCAATGACTGTAATACTGTGAAGATAAAAGGGAAGGTACATGTTGTTCTAGCTCATAAATCAATATAAAGACTTTATTGAAGTACTCAAAGACAACACAGCACCTCACCCAGCTTTCTTAGGACTTTCAGTGTCGTAAAGGTGTCTGGGTTAAATTCTTGACCAGTGTTTCCTTGTGCATACATTTTGCTTTGTTTCCCTTACCTACACCTATTGAAAACTGACTCACCAAGTCTGTAGGACTGCTATTACAATGGTCATGTCATGTGTACTGTGGAGAATTATATGGACTCTCCACGCCTTACAAACATTCCAGGTCGATACAATAGGCAATCTTCAGGCAGCAGTTCAGTTCTTCAATGTAATAATAACTTTAACAGTGCAAATATGTTTGATATTAGTTTAGCTTTCAATGGGTGCTGGTGGGGGAAAGAAAGCTTCATTTATGTACAAGGAAGTGCTGATCAAGAACTTAGCACAGATTTGATCGGGAGACACACTCTATGATTCAAGCGCACCTGAATTTGTTGAAGTTCTTGATTACAAAGGGACTAAGAGGCGGGGCATAACCACCGGCTTATTTTGTGTATATATTAACATTGCGGTTTGTAACATAGAGAGGACATTTCATAAAGGTGACTGTTTAGAGCTCGTAGAGCCAAGTGTCTCTTCTCCTGGGCTCTACAGTGCCACCTTTATGGCACTTTACTACTTGAGAAAGTGGAACAAGGTACCCACGAAATACACTGGCCTCGATTCATCATTCTCTTTGAGATAACTTTTTCCAGTTTGTTAAATTACCGAATTCAAAGTTTAGCGATTTCTAGTTGTATTCATCAAGGTTTTTTCTCATTCGGTGTGAATTCGATAAAAATTTGGTAACCATTCGGTAACGTGTCGATATTTCCATTTTACAGTGGTACTTGTGGGTAAAAGGCAGTCCTTTGAACACTACGTAGCAACATTCTGAATAGGGCTTAACACCTGGACCAGGATTCTGAAAGTGGTTGGGACAATCCCACAATTTGATAGGAGCCTTTTCTAAAAAATTATAGTGCAGCTAGCAAATTAGTTAACCCTGACACTGCCTATGTTCTCTTACAAGATGATTCAAGAGAAATGCAGATGTCGTGTTATAGCAAATAAATCTATTCTCTTGCAAATTGATATGGTTGCAGACCTAATTCTTGCCCTTCTGTGCCTTTGAATCACTCTCAGCTGATACATAACCACTTCAAATGGCTCTATCTTCTCTGTCAGCAATGATCTGACAGGAATAACGACAGAGCAGTGAAGGAGATAACTAATCCTAAATGTAACGCTAAACCACGCCCACTTTCTTTTTCATGAATTGCACTTTATTCCGTTTTAGCGAATCGTTACCGAATCGTTACCGAATGTTCGCTAACAGCTGTAGATAACTTTGATGAATCCTGAAATGAAGTTAACAAATTCGGTATTTTACCAAACTGTTGTTAACAAATTTGCTAAGTGTTGATGAATCGAGGCCACGGTCTTTGAGTGTTTCAATAAACTTGTTTGGCATTTATATGGATTAATGACTACTTTAGGAACTGGGCCAACACATGCCTTCCATTTCAAACATTTAAAAAAACTTTTAGATTTCTGGGTGTCTTCAGACTACCCCAATACTTGTACTCTGCTGAGAGGTTGGCTTTCAAGTTATTCGAAATTAACCGCCCCTTTTTTTTTTGACAAGGGATTGCCACCTCTAGGAGAGACCATACAACAGTGGTGACTGCATCCTCACCGTTGTTAGCGTTTACCTGTGTGGTAACCTGGATTTGTGAGAGTCTATCATTCCTTACTTCTACCACTCTTCTAATTTTATCTTCATACTTCACTATTTTTACCTCTTGGTCTTGTTCTTATTTTCTTCAAAAAATTTCCGTTCTCCACTCTAGTGGGAAACGTATCCGTGGCTCAGTTTTTTAAAACCTGATGAAAACCGGAGCCACGGATAGAAATGTTAAAGATAGCAGCCGTCTTGACCCAAACAAAAAACGTATCCGTCTGTGTTTGCAGGGACCCATTTTTTAAACCTGAACGGAAGGTCCGGATCTGCTTTTTTTCCTGCAACGCTTCTGGATCCGGATACACGGAGAGGTAGTGCAGGGGAATAGGAGAACGGATCCCCCTCTACACAGGCAGTTTTGGACACAGAAACAGATCCGTTTCTGTGTCACAGCCTGTGGGTGGGGAGGGGGTTGCCATGCTGGAGGGGGTAGCAGCCCAGATGTGGGGGACAGCGGTTGGTGGGGAAGGGGGTCGCCCCCCTCCCTCACCTGGGTCCCCCACCCCACTCCCCTCCAGCTATTTGTGCAAAATTGGTAAAAATGTAAAGTATGTGGTGAGCAGTGAGCTTACCTTCTCTCTACTTCCTCCGCCGCTGCGTCACTGCCTGCAATGCTGCCCTCCGAAGTATAGAGGGAGGCATTGCAGGCAGTGACACAGTGAGCGGAGGAAGTAGAAAGATGGTAAGCTCCCCACTCGCCGCGTCACTGCCCGCAATGCTGCCCTCCGAAGTATAGAGGGAGGCATTGCAGGCAGTGAAGCAGCGAGCGGAGGAGTGATGGTAAGCTCCCTGCTCGCTGTATACTTTACATTTTTACCAATTTTGCACAAATAGCTGGAGGGGAGTGGGGGTGGGTGAGGAAGGGGGCGACCCCCTTCCCCGCCAACTGCTGTCATCCACGTCCTGGCTGCTACCCCCTCCAGCATGGCTGCTGCCTCTCCCCCCGTTTCCAGTCGTCTCCACGGACTGGAAACGTATGCTGCAAAAAGGCATTTTTAGAAAAAAACAGATTAAAACGGATTCGATCTGCAACGGACCAGTGTGGACCAGGCCTAAAGTCAGACTGCATGCTTGTTTCAGGTGTGTGATTCAGACACTACTGATGGATGAAAGATCGACAGGACTGCCAGACTGCCAGGCAACTGGTATTGATGGAAAGGAAATGAATATGGCAGCCTCCAAACTCCTCTTACTTCAGGTTAAGTCCAATGCCAAAATTGAGAAACCCTTCATCTGTTCAGTTACAGGAAGTTCTGTCAGGCTGAGGTGTTCTGTGCTGGAATGAAGTGAGATAGCTACACATACAGCTGGGAAAACATCAGCTGATATTTACTAGGAGCTCCTGCCAAGTCTTATCTGCCCTACTGGGAACTGCTACAGAGCCTAATCACTTATCAATATTTAAACAATGCATGTTAGCTGGCTGAGTGACCTCCTTGCTGGGCCACTGATAAACTGTGCTGGGCGGGGCAAAACATTTACTGAATGAAGTTTCTACACTGGAGCCTTCGTTTTATCAATGATATCTCCACTGAGTGTATTTGCAAAACATTTCCCCTATGTGTTTATTTACAAAGTGTCCAGAGAAAAGTGTCAGATGTTAAAAGTGGCCACGCGCTGTCCGTTAGCAAAACTCCATTTAATATTTACTGCTATGAATGCCTAAAAGATCGGCAAGAGGTAAATAATTTAATTCATATCTGCTATGGTTTTATGCATTTTATAAAAGAGGAACTGTATTCAAAATAACACAATGTATAAAATTGCTTATTTTTTTTACAAAATGTATTTAAAAATGAGTCACTGTTTGCACATTGTAAAATCTTTTCTCTACCTGACTTACTTTCTGAAATTTATAACAGATGTCAACATCTTTAGTCTTGCCAGGTGGTCTTTGCGGGCTATTCATTTATTGAGAGTTCTAAAGCCAATAGCAAATATAGCTGGTCTCCCAGAACACTCTGGGGAGGAGAATTCCACAAAATAAACAGAAAAATACAAACAGTAGCACAGATATGGATAATGGCCTCGATTCATCATTCTCTTTGAGATAACTTTTATGGCACTTTACTACTTGAGAAAGTGGAACAAGGTACCCACGAAATACACTGGCCTCGATTCATCATTCTCTTTGAGATAACTTTTTCCAGTTTGTTAAATTACCGAATTCGAAGTTAAGCGATTTCTAGTTGTATTCATCAAGGTTTTTCCTCATTCGGTGTGAATTCGATAAAAATTCGGTAACCATTCGGTAACGTGTCGATATTTCCATTTTACAGTGGTACTTTAACACAAGGCCATAAGATTCCCATGGAATTGTGGGTAAAAGGCAGTCCTTTGAGCACTACGTAGCAACATTCTGAATAGGGCTTTACACCTGGACCAGGATTCTGAAAGTGGTTAGGACAATCCCACAATTTGATAGGAGCCTTTTCTAAAAAATTATAGTGCAGCTAGCAAATTAGTTAACCCTGACACTGCCTGTGTTCTCTTGCAAGATGATTCAAGAGAAATGCAGATGTCGTGTTATAGCAAATAAATCTATTCTCTTACAAATTTATATGGTTGCAGACCTTATTCTTGCCCTTCTGCGCCTTTGAATCACTCTCAGCTGATACATAACCACTTCAAATGGCTCCATCTTCTCTGTCAGCAATGATCTGACAGGAATAACGACAGAGCATTGAAGGAGATAACTAATCCTAAATGTAACGCTAAACCACGCCCACTTTCTTTTTCATGAATTGCACTTTATTCCGTTTAGCGAATCGTTACCGAATCGTTACCGAATGTTCGCTAACAGCTGTAGATAACTTTGATGAATCCTTAAATGAAGTTAACAAATTCGGTATTTTACCAAACTGTTGTTAACAAATTTGCTAAGTGTTGATGAATCGAGGCCAATGTCTGCAGCTAGAGGTGTAAAAATTTGTATAGTTCGTGTCAACACCGCTCTACCCACCAATCACTGGAGTGTGCTCGATCAGGTCAGCAAAGCCCACAATATGCAACAAGAAGGTCCGCACCAAACCAGGATTCCAGACAATGGCTTTATTTAGGACGTATCCAATATGAAAACATGCACATGCACATGCATCAGAACGCTGACATGTTTCGAGCTATCTCAGCTCTTAATCATAGCTATGATTAAGAGCTGAGATAGCTCGAAACATGTCAGCGTTCTGATGCATGTGCATGTGCATGTTTTCATATTGCATACGTCCTAAATAAAGCCATTGTCTGGAATCCTGGTTTGGTGCGGACCTTCTTGTTGCATATTGTGGGCTTTGCTGACCTGATCGAGCACACTCCAGTGATTGGTGGGTAGAGCGGTGTTGACACGAACTATACAAATTTTTACACCTCTAGCTGCAGACATTGGCCTCGATTCATCAACACTTAGCAAATTTGTTAACAACAGTTTGGTAAAATACCGAATTTGTTAACTTCATTTATGATAACTTCATCATAGCTATGATTAAGAGCTGAGATAGCTCGAAACATGTCAGCGTTCTGATGCATGTGCATGTGCATGTTTTCATATTGGATACGTCCTAAATAAAGCCATTGTCTGGAATCCTGGTTTGGTGCGGACCTTCTTGTTGCATAGAGGTGTAAAAAGATGTAAAAGAGCGCACTATAGGTCCAGCCAAGCGGATCGCTCAGAAACAGCCGTATCAGTCCGCCGACAGACTGTACACACGCCGGACTGTCGCTGGAACGCCCACCCAGCGGGAGGTGACGACGGACTCGTCGTTTCCTCCAGTCCGGCGTGTGTACGGATCTTTTTGTTCCATTTTATCTCCTGTAGCCAGGAAGCAACAGCCGGGCTTTCACTGGCTTAACAGAGAAGAAGAAACCAGCGTGGAACTCACAACGGGCGGAAGCAGGAAGTTGGAGAGGTCACCTGATCAGGGAGTCCAGGCAGTTGGTGTTTTGCCTACAGCTTGCAGAATGGAGCCTTGCTGCTAACTTAGCTGCAAGTGGCCCGCTAGATGTCGGGATTACATCAAGTTTTTACATCTATGGTGCAGTTTGAGCTCACATAATAAACAGCTTAGGCTAAGCCCCAGCGGGAGGAGGGGCTACATACCAATATACAGCAATATCTAGCTATAGGAAGTGTTTCTGATGCTGAAACTAGGATATTGAACGTAAAAGTGGTTATCCTAAAAAAAAAATGTACTGCATTCTACTACATATTGTTACACTCTCTTTAATGTTAGTATGTACAACATTGCAGTACTGTAATATTCTGCATGGGGGTGCTATACCTAATTTTGTATGAAATGACACCCATTTACAGCTATGCTGTTGTAGATCCACACAAGAACTATTCCAGATCGGATCCGTGTCAAACGGATCCAATTTTCTGAAAAACAGATCCGTTTGACACAGATCTGATCTGGATGGCAGGCCCATTCCGGTCCACGCCAATCGCGTCGGTATATACGCGTATATATGCTCACCGCTGCCGCCGCTTGTTCCCTTGCACAGCTTGGAGGCCAGCAGAAGCATGGCTCTCCATAGGTTGGAACAGGCCAATCCTGCCTAGCAACAGGGAGAATTTTCATTGGTTCAACATGAACCAATGAGAATTCTCTCTGTTGCTGAGGATTCCTATTGGCCTGTTCCAGTCAATGGAGAGTCCCTGTGCTTCCTGTCAGCCTCCGGGCTGTTTAAAAGGACCGAGCGGCGGTGATGGGCGGTGGGACACGTGATTATACATCACGTTGGCGGCGTGTATGCAACAAAAACGTGCGAAGCAGATGCAGCAACTAGCCTGGTGAGAGCAGAAAATGTCAGTTCTCATAGGTTTGCATTGCAGTAGGTAGTGTCCCATATACACTGGGCAGTGTATATATAGAAGACTCCTGTATATATTCAGAGTGTAGCTATAGTGTATATATAGAAGACTCCTGTATATATTCAGAGTGTAGCTAACAAACTTGCACACATAGCCTCCAGGCTTTTCATCCAGCAAGACCCAGTGAGCGGCCATCTATGGAGATCAGCTGATGTGACCGATCCGGTTTGAAAGCACCACTGCTTCCTGCGTCCCCGGCATAGAGAGGGACAACGCTAGACTGCTGACAGACCCATATGGGCTAGTCAGTCAGTCCTAAAGGTGAGATCATTCCCCGGCAGGCTTGCCAGGGACAACTGCTACCCTTCTGAGTGCGCTCTCCTCTCTATCCTCCCATTCCCCCCACCCCTTGTCTATACAGATAGGTTTGCATTGGACACATTTTCCCGTCCAGTCCGGGAAAACGCGTCAAGTCCGGATTCTCCGCGACGTTTTCTTTCCGTTAAACATGGATCCGTATGTGATCCGTGTTGCCGCACATGTGGAAGCAGGTCCTAATTTTAACATAAGATCCGCTTCCTGCGTTTTTAAAAATGTATCCCACGGATACATTTTTAAAACAAGTGTGAACCGGCCATTACATTTATCTGACTACAATTACCAATGATGACACTTACAACTGAGATTAGAATTGGTATGATAATTACAACTGACTAAAAACCAACATTGCAGATCAGTCTTTAAAATTGAGTTTAAGGCCAGTGCACACCAAAAACTGCTAGCGGATCTGCAAAATCATCTCAGAAATCAGCAAAAATGCTGCAGGACCCGAGTTTGCGTTTGGGAAAAAAACAAATCGCTCTGGTGTGCACCATCCCATTGAAATACATTACATAAGCGGTTTTCAACCTGCTAGCGTTTTTACAAACGCTCAGAACCGTTCTAGGAGTGCACCAGCCCTCAGTCCTTAATATTGATTGTAACGTTGATTACAAACGTTTAACTTCATTTCCAACCATTGATAAGAGGTTTTGTCTGATCAAATGTTTAAATGGGCAAAATAACTGCACAGTGTATGGTTGCCTTAGGACCCTGTACAGACACTGAGTATTTGCTATCTCAAACAATTATTAGCGACAGCTTTATAAAAGGCCTCGAACACACAGGCAACTTTTCCGCCCAACTGTCGTCCAAAATTAGTTTGTTGGATGATAGTTGGGTGTGTGAAAGTGTAACAAACAACTAGATGTGCGACTGATAACAGGTAGTTTGCCTGATCCAAAAGGCGGCTTGACTCACTCAACTGTTGGACTAATGTCGTGCAATTGGCCGCATGTGAACGACTAGTACTTTTTTTGAATGTGGCTATATCGCGCAGTCCATCATTCGCTTGTGTGAGCAGTATGCAAATGAATTGGTCGTTCAGTTGGTTGGTGCACGGAAAATACAAGTCGTGCAATCGCTTGGTCGTGCAAGTCAGTCATGTTGCCGGGTTGATAGTGCGGAAAAGTTGCACGTGTGTACAAGACTATACACAATCACTATACAGATCCAGCTACTGCCAAGCAGACTATTCTATGGAAAGCTAACAATAGCAGTTGATAAGAGTCAGACGTTTAATAACTACGCAATGATAAAGTTGAAGAGAAATCGAGAGCCCAATATGGTGTAGTATGTCAAAATTGATTGGATAAATGAAACAGTGAGATGGTAATACTCACAAACACGGGTTACCACCTAGGTAACCACTCATTAGGCAGGTGAGGAGATTAGACCTGTCCTCACTCAAGATTAAGAAGTCGCTCTCTGTAGATAGGAAGAAAGGGGGTAGATCACCCCTCCACCTGGGGTGGACTCAAATAAATTGGTAGGTGAACAGAGGCGCCAGAAGGATAAAAGTACATAAAATTTTTACAAAATTGCTGGGAGGAAGTGGTGGACTCGCCTCCGTTAAAGTCACAGAGGTGCTCTGCTTGCTATAACTGAATTGCTGTTGTTTATCCCCTGCTTATTGCCTGAAGAAGTGGGCTGTGCCCGCGAAACGCGTTGCATCTTTGGGGTATTTTCAATAAATGTGTATATCTATATATTTACAGTCCTTGGTGTCTGCGATTCCACCACTTCCTCCCAGCAATTTTTTAAAAATTTTATGTACTTTTATCCTTCTGGCGCCTCTGTTCACCTACCAATATAACTACGCAATGATGTTGTACTTAAGATAGATTTTTGCACATTACATACCCTATAGGTACTTTTGCTGCTCCTATTGCTTCTTGCCCAGAGTGGCTCTATTTTAAAAGAGTAGACTCTTCGTCCTGCAGTGATACTGTACACTCACAATGCTGACTAATACCTGGTCTGTTTGAAGGCCCCCTTTATGAAAACTCAGAGATGAAAAATAAAAGAAACTTTATTGCTAAAAAAATGTTTCTCTCATACATTGAATGGTGCCACTGAACAATTGCATAGAAGTAATAAAAAGTTAAGCAAGACTACTAGTGTGAGTATAGGTGTGGCTCACATCGGCAGCCATCCGCCCTGCTGTGAGCCATAGTGCCATAGTGGGACACTTCCTGTTCCTTCTAAATCTCTATTGAACAGTACGGACTGCAGGGAGCTGAGCAGAACATCTGTACACGGCTCAGCCAGGGGCAGATGTCACCTGAAGTGATGACAAAAATCACACAAAAAGCTATGTACATAACTTTAGCCAGAATTCCAATGCTGCACTGAGATGAAAAGAGACAATTTCACTGAGATTTTAACCTGTCTGCCCTGAGTGACATGTAAGCCCTGCTGTGTGGAGGTTTGGAAATGTCCGAGGCCTGAAATCCCCCCCACAGGGAAAGCACAGAGTGTTCACTAACTGCTCTGTGGTGTACTACAGGGGCCACAACCATCAGAAGCATGATATTTACAGGAAGGAAGGAGCGAGGGGCTGCGCGCAGCACACAGATGTCCCCTTCATTCAGGAGCATTCAGCCTGAAGTAACCACATTACAAGCTTCCATTTCAACTCAAGCAGCAAAGAGATCATCTCCCGTCCAAATGTTGGCTCTGCCAAGACAAGACCCAAACAATTCGCCATCTCTGTTACCGCACAACGCATCCTATAATAATGCAAATTTCAGTCATTGCATTCTTCAACCTTTTTATGCATTCGTTTTATGTCTTAACTTTAAGAGTTTTTGTTATATATACATATGCATTTCCTTTTTTTTAATACCTGCATTTATTGTATTTTGCATATGATTGCATATATTGTAGTTATGAAACTTGGTTTGGAGAGAACAATTCATTTTCTATAAGAAATGAAAAGAAACTGCATGAAGGCATCCTCTTTAGAGGCTGTATGGCCCACTAGAGCGCTATGCTAATGAAAGTCAATGGGGGTAAACACACAGTAGCAATTGCAATTAAGGAAATCACAATTGCGGGTCCTGCAGCATTTTTGGAGTAAATACGCTCCAATACAAACGATAAGAATGTTGCAAAATCACTGTACAAGAGCAATTTTGCAGCAATTCTACTGAATAAATCGCAAAAAAAAAGGTAAAATTGCAAATCGCAATAGCTAATTGCAATCACTCTAAAACACCAAGCACTAACATTAAATCCCTGCTAAATCACTGTACAAACACCAGGCTATTGCGATTAGCAACCAGTAGTGGGTGACTGGCCTTAGTCTGGGTAAACAACACAAACAGTAGCAATATGTCTGTACAGAGCTCATCAGTGCACTACCCTTCAAAACAATCGGTAAAGATTGTTTGGCGCAGCAAAAGTTTAAATTGTTTGCCAACCCTTATACATTGATTAGCTGCCACACCAGAACTACTGACAAGTGAAGCAAATAACTTTGAATACCTGAGTCAAGTGTCAAGACTGGAAAATGAAGCTTTGATAGAACCCCCAAAAAAACCACATCACCAAAACCTGAATACAGTGTAATGTGAAGTTGAATCAGAAGAACTGCCGAGGTAAGAAATGATAGCTACTCACAAACTCAGGTTACCACACAAACCCAGGTTACCACAAAGGTAAACACTAACAAGGCAGGTAAGGAAGCTGACCCTTGCCCTGCTGTATTTTGGTCTCTCCCAAAGGTGGCATGTTTTGGTCTAGCTCCCAAAGAAGCCACAAATCAATATAAAAGCCAAAAGTCTTTATTGAAACACTTAAAGACAATGGCCTCAATTCACTAAGATCATGCTAGAGATAATAAGGCAAGAGAAAACTTACCTCCACACGTGAGAGAGTTATCTTACCTCTTCATTCCTTAAGTTACCTCTTCTGTAGTTAATTTACCTCCTCTGTAGTTAATTTACCTCCTCTGTAGTTATTTTCACATGCAGCTAATAAACAGCCTGTCTTTAACTCTGGAGTTATTTTAAGGATTGGAGAGTTAATTTAAAGACAGAAGAGTTAACTTTAGGCTTGCCTGAGGTAAAATGTTTCCTGAATACTACATGCCTTATCACCATGGTAACAACTCTAGAAGAGTTATTAAAGACAGGAGATAAGTTTAGTGAATTGAGGCCAATGTGTTTTGTGAGTACTTTGTTCTATTTCCTCAGGTAATAAAGTGCAATAAAGGTGGCAGTATAGAGTCAAGCAGCAGAGACACTAGGCTCTAAACACCTTTATGACATTGACAGACCTGAGCAAGTTGTCTGAGGTACTCACACATTGGCCTCAATTCACTAAGCTTTATAAAACACTTTATCAAACGTTTGATAATTTACCTCATGGGTAAAATCTAATTTTGAAATTCACTAAGGTGTTCTATATTTGTTGAATGTTTTATCAATAAAACGTTCAATAACTCTATAAAACTTTAGCGAATTCAAAATTAGATTTTACCCATGAGGTAAATTATCAAACGTTTGATAAAGTGTTTGATAAAGCTTAGTGAATTGAGGCTGTTGTGTTGTCTTTGAGTGTTTGCATAAAGTCTTTATATTAATTTGTGTCTTCTTAGTGAGCCCAGACAATTACCTTACCTTTTTAATTAATTTTATATTTTTCATATTTTGGGGATGTCAGAGTATTCCAGTCAGTGCAATCTTCAGGCTTTATCAGGCACCAAGTGAACAACATTGTGATGGCTAGTCACAGGCCAGATCGACTGAGTTATGGGCACCCAAGGTACTAAGGTACAAGGGTAGTAATGGCTGGACTGCCTGGTATGATCCCACAGTAAAACTACTGTATTAATATCAGGTTGTATTCTTGAGACGTTAAAGCTGAGTTCTTCTCTGGAAACCTAGTAATAGTCACAGCCTTGTGGTTCTGGTACCTGATGACTCTATACCTGCATTTAAAGGGGGCTTAGATGCTTTCCTTGCGTTGAAAGACATCCATGGCTACAATTACTAGGTAATGCCTAATGATGTTGATCCAGGGATTTTATCTGATTGCCATCTGGAGTCGGGAAGGAATTTTTCCCTTTTGGGGCTAATTGGACCATGCCTTGTAAGGGTTTTTTCGCCTTCCTCTGGATCAACAGGGATATGTGAGGGAGCACGCTGGAGTTGTACTTTGTACTGGTTGAACTCGATGGACGTATGTCTTTCTTCAACCAAAATAACTATGTAACTATGTTGAAGATCGTTTTGTTCCCATGAAACACATTGTTTGTAGCGCTAAATAAATACTATACTATACCAGTGGTTGCTCATTAAAGGGGCACTTCAGCCAAACCAGGAATTAAAAAATCACTTTTACTTGCCTGGGGCTTCTACTAGCCTCCTGCAGCCGCCACTTGCCCCCACAGTCACTCACGGAGCCTCCGCTCCCCCACAGCCAGCTAGTTTTGTTTTTGCGGACAGGCCCCGACAGGGAGTCGGTGGGCTTTCTGCGCCTGCGCAGGCCTGGCCACGTGTATCCTTCTTCATGGTACCGTCCTCAATAACGTTCTGCATAGGGTGCTGGACAATATTGCGGACGGTAACGCGAAGAAAAAATACACATGGCCAGGCCTGTCAGCGAAAACGAAACTAGTTGGTGCCGGGGGTCCCTTTAAGGAGGTCGAGATACTTACACTCCTTTTTGTATTTTAATTGTGTTATATCATACAGGTGCCTACTAGTCACCTGAATAATATCATGACCTAGTTCCCAAAGAAACTGATTGCCTAAGACCACGTCCTTTATATGGTTTCCTGACTGAACTACTTCTTCTAGCATCTATTTTTATAACTTCACCTATATACTGTATAACAGTTACATTTTCATCCCTTTGTTTTGAGGTTTACAAGGCTTTGATTTGTGCAGCTAGGCGTACATAAGAATATGTCAACACTCTGTATATTTTTTTCAATAGGGTGGTGTGTATATATCATATGTTTTTTGATATTTGGATGACCGCCTGTGACGAATGGCATCCTCATTTAAATACATACGACAACGCTAGAGGGCACTATTTTGTGGCCAGGCATGATACAGTCCTTTTGAATACTGTATGTCCATTTGATAACCCTCCCCTCACTTGTTTTGGTGGTGGTGATGTGTATGGCCCGTTATATTGTTTTAAATTGACTAATAAAAGTTATATTTTAGGTACTATAGTTGTAACGATTGTAATAATATTTTGGTGTAGCAACACAGACGTCTGATTATGTGGTGATCTGCAGAATCACCAATAATACAGATGCTATACCTGATTATGTGGTGATCTGCAGAATCACCAATAATGCAAGTATAGCTAACAGGAACACAGAGTGAGATGTGCTTGGTGCAACAGTAACTGATTAGTTTAATGAGACCTCACCAGAGGAGCTGGTGGGTACTATCAGAAACAGTAACTGAGTAGATTTAACTAAACCTCACCAGAGGAGCTGGTGGGTACTATCAGAAAAGCACCTCACCAGTGGCAAGGGCCCACTGGTGAGTAGAGAGGTCAGACAGGCTAGGTTCAGCAACTGAGAGGCAGATACAGTACAGAATCAGTAGGCAAAAGAGTAGTAGGTATTCAGGCAGAGGTTCAGCAACTAGATCAGATGGGCAGAGGTACAGAAACGTTAAGCAATAGTGGAGTCAGAGATAAGCCAGAGTCATACACAGAATATCAATAATAATACAATAAACAATAGTCCTAGTCTTGTGTGAAATCCCTGGTTTCCTCCCAGATCAAAGCACACCGGATACTAGTCTAAGGTCTGAGCGCTAACACGTATGTATTCGCATCAGCAGAGAGGTTTCGAGTGAATCGTGCAGGCTTAAGAAGCAGAGGAGACCTCACAGCCGCGCCCACTACAATTAGCCAATCCTGAGCGGCGTGAGTCCCCTCTGACGTCAGCCGACCAGTGGGTCAGCTGACGTGCCTCCTCCCACCATAAAGGTCCTGTCTACGCGCGCGGCCGCGCGATACAGCAACCCTATGTGCTAATAACAATTCCGTCCTCAGCGTGCTAGACGCCGACGGAACGGAAAAACCCTCCGAGCAGGGAACTGAGGCGGCTGCGGAGACATCCTGCGTGCCCGCAGCCGCAGATGTTACAATAGTACTATTTAGGAAGGGCATGTTTTAGGGTCTGTTGACAGCCACAATGCTTGCTATAATTTGTAATTTGGTGATCTGTCCTGCAGAGGAGATAATGTGGCTTTTACACACGCTAGATAAAAGTTGAAGGATACAAATAATCCATGTAAAGTTTTCAGGCAATTGTTCAGTGAAAAAAAAGCCCACCAACATGACACATGACCAGTGACGGTTCTCGCATGCTATGATTGGTCTATCCCGGAGAAGTTATCACATCATCAGAATATCGTTTTATCATAAACGATGATTTGGACACATTCTCCACATGAACTTTGAATGAAAGTTCCCTTATGCTATACCTGGGCTACCAATGCAACATGCATACACATTTCTCCACAGTCCATACAATGGCACATGCGCATTAATTTTCCCCCAGTCTGTGCAGTGGTGCATGCATGCTTTTTTTCTCCACAGTCTGTATAATTCCATATGCACATTCATTTCCCCCAGTCTGTACAATGGTGCATGCACACTCATTTTCCTCTAGTCTGTACAATGGCACATACAAACTTATTTCCCCCTAGTCTGTACAATGGCACATGCACACTCATTTCCCCCTAGTCTTTACAATAGTGCATGCACACTTATTTCTCCAATCTTTACAATGGTGCATACACACTTATTTCTTAACAATCTGTACAATGGCGCATGCACACTCATTTATTAACAGTCTGTAGAATGCCATATGCACACTCATTTCCCCACAGTCTGTACAGTGTTGGGGACAATGCGTTATTGCAGTTTGTGCAGAATTGTTTACAGATGATGACCATTTGTTGGGAATCTGTAATGAGTTTTATCTGGTGTGTTTTCTGAATTTAAAGCAAACTTGCTGGGGCGAAGTATAAAAATTTAGATACTTACACCTCAATAGTGGGAAGCCTCTGGGTATTTCATAGGCTTCCCAGATCCCCTTGTATCCTACCATCCCTGGGACTCTTCTTGTGGCCATGCTCCCCACCATGTATGAGCATAGCATGTGATACCCTGGTAATGTACATGTTACTTAAGTAATATGGGTCACGCTAATTTGCGCAACGCTTGCTAGCAAACTGTTGCAACTAACGGTCAAATTGCCACACCCTCTCTGCGTATGGCACGTCAAATTTGGCGATTCCCATAATCCCTGTGACGTGCTTTCACATCTCAACTTCAAGCAACTATCTGTAAAGTATAAATTCTCAGAACAGGCATGGGTGGCACAGTGTTGTGGTGGATAGCACTCTCCTCTTGCAGTGCTAGCACCCCCAGTTCAAGTCTGGGCCAGGACACTATCTATATTAAGTTTATATGTTCTCCCTGCTCTTGCGTGGGTTTCCTCTAAGCAATCTGGCTACCTCCCTTATTCCAAAAGTATACAGATAACTTAGTTATCTTCTCCCCAAAATTGGTCTTAGTCTACCATGGGGAAATGTGACTGATTAAGGTAGGTATGGTATCTCATAAAATCTTGGTATCTTTTGGAAAACAGCACAGCACTGGGACAAGACCTGCAAAACCTTTATCTTATGTCAACTCACATCCTGGAAAACACAATACACTTGTCTACAACTGGCCATACATGTTATCAATTAAAGCACGCACTCAGGCATATGATTAAAGCTTTTCTGATTGTAAAACAATCTGGAAATATTTAGGCCAGATTCACACTAGCGTTTCGGAAGGGCCTGCCTTGTTCCTATTGAAGTGCATTGTTTCCCAATGTTATTGGGGCTTCCGTTTTCTATGGTAATTTCCTAAAGGGGAATAACCATGGGATTCCCGTAAGATCGCCAAAAGATGCTGATTGAACAAAGAGGCTGAACGTTGGTGTGAATGACACCACTGAACCCCCTTGTCTGCATGTTTGCCAGCGTTCCACTGCCGCTCCCCCAGCGATGGGAAGAATGGGGAAATGCCAGGTTCAAACAGTAGTGTGAATGGTGCCCTATAGTGTTTCCACTTTGCTCTACACAATATTGAATAGGTTTAAAGAGGCATTCATTTTTTTCCAAAACAAAACTGGCCTTTCCTTATAATTTCAAGACCAAGGCCCATATGCCATTCACTTTTTCTCCTTAGTTTTCTCCTAGGAAATAATTTTTCCAACCAAAAGTAAGTGAAAAAGCACTGCCAAAATGATCCAGTGTATTTTATTGTTTCCTGGTGGCTTAAAAGGCATTTTATTGACAAGGTGCAAAAATATCAACTTGGAGAAAAGTAAGGAGAAAAAGTGAATTGCGTATGGGCCCAAGTGTTGAAGCAGAGGGCTGTACATGTAGAACAGTAGATAACACACTGAATATCGCCAGACACAGGGAGCAGCTTTCCTGGGCCTGAAATAAAATATATCAGAAACCAGCAGTTCAGAGCCAAATAAGACTCCATCAAAAAGTTCTCCATCTTCCCGAGGCAATAACCAGCAGTGTGGAACTGTAAGCATTATAGGAATCTCACACAAGTGACTGAACTTCATATATGTTCTTGGAGGGTAAGAAAGCGATCCTCTAGTTCCAGTGTCAAACACTGCATTGGGTTTGTGTTTTTTCATATATTCTGACTATTCCAGTTCTTCTACATTCTACCCACAATCTAAAAATATTCAGGCAGATTAACTATTTGCATCTAACCAAGACGATGTTAGGCTGGGTACATACAATTTAATTTCCCGTCAACAAGTAAACTGATGGGAAGTTGTATTGTGTGTACAAGTCCAAACTTCTCCCGACTGATAATGGGATCGATTTTCCCATTATAACTTTGGAAAATTGTTCCCATTATTGATCGGGAGCCGATCAGACATGTTGGAAATAATCGTCTGATTCCCATCAATTGGACAGGAATTTGCATTGTGTGTACTAAGCATTAGAGTTATTTAAGTGTAGGCTCAAGCAGCCATGGCCTGATGTAAATGATTCATACGCAAAGTGATCCTTTTACTCTAATATATGCAGAACAGGGTTGAACTCATGTTCTTCAATAATCTGCAGTCTGAGAGAACCTTGATGAAATCCACTTTGTCCAATTTATTGGCTACAGATAGAAATGGAGACACACCCTTCTCTGCCATCCATAGTGGCACAGTGGTCCTGTACACAAAGGCCCTATTCAATTCACTTTTACTCCTAAGTTTTCATCTTGGTGATAATTTCACAGTGCTTTCTAAGCCACCAGCAAACAAGAAAATCACTTTGGCAGTACTTATTCATCTACTTTTTGATACTTTTTAAATTGCAGAGTGATGTAAAGTTATTTTAAAGAGAAGATGAAACATTATCTCCTATGAGAAAACTTAAGAGGAAAAGTGAATTGAACAAGCATCAAGGACCCATATGCAATTACACTAATTTCTTTCTCCTGAATTTTCTCCTTTTCATCTTCTCTTTAAAATAACTTTTCAGGACTTTGCTAGTAGGTTTTCACCCACTTTTTGGAACTTTTTCAATTGCAAAGTTATTTTGAGTATTTTCTTACTTGCTGATGGTTTAAAAGGTATTTTATTGATAAGTTCTAAACATTTCACCAAGGTGAAATCTCAGGATAAAAAAAATAAATTAATAGCATATGGGCCAAAGTCTCTTACCGGTTTAGAGAACAGTCATGGTTAAGCTGCAAATCAGTAGATGCAGATCTATAACCTTTCAAGAAACATATCTGTACTTTCCAAAGCAAATTCTGTTTCCTCAGGTGCCTAAAATACATCAACATTGCCTCAGTTTCTCCAGTTACCTACTGCAAATGGCACTCACACAGTAAGTATAATTAGGAATAATTGCAGTCAGGATACTGAGAGGTGAAGTATGTTCAAAAAGCCAACTTTAGTGAAACATTCTCAATAGTAGACCCATGGCTCTTATTCAATTTACTTTTTCCCCAAAGTTTTCTCCTAGGAGATCATTTTCATCTTTTGTTTAAAACAACCTTTTAACACTCTGCAATTGAAAAAGTAACAAAAAGTAGGTGAAAAGTTCTGTCAAAATTATTCTGAGAATTTTCTTACTTGCTGGAGGCTTAAAGGGCATTTTATTGCTAAAGTGTGAACATATCAGCTAGGATACATTTTTTCTCCTGAGTTTTCTCCTAGTTGCTATTTTTACAACTTGTCATAAAATGCCTTTTAAGCCACCAGCAAGCAACAAAATACTCAAAATAAATGTCATAGCACTTGTTCACCAACTTTTGGGTACTTTTTCAATTGTAAAATGCTGAAAATTTTGTTTACAGACAAGATGAAAATTATCTCCTAGGAGATAACTCAGGTGAAAAAAATGAATTGCATATGGCCCAGTATGTCTGTAAAATTACAAAAACAACACTTAATACCAGCTACAAAGACAGCAACAAGCAAACATAACCTGGGGCAGAAACAAAACAATTCATACTGTCCAGGACTTAATATATATTCAGAGTTCTGCACTAACATTTATATCATGACTAGTGTGAATAACTTTCTCAACATCCCTGATGAAACATTCATATGTTTTATTAAGCTGAGAAACTGATCAAGATTCATTGATTAAATAAAAAGTTTTCTTTAATTTTTCTATGCAATCAAATAAACTTAAAAATGTAATGATTTTTAGCTTGTGTGGGGCCACCTTAAGGCAGTTATCCTAACGAGCATGTTATATAATAAGTTTGACAATATAACATTGAGGAAAACTGATTCAACACACCAAACGTGGAGCTAAAGTAAAACCAAACATGATAAAGAATTTGAGCTTGGAAACTCATAAAAGTAATTACACACTGCAGAGAAGTTGGAAACACATTTGGATGTATTAATCACAAGTGCCTTATGCCAGTTATTTTGAGGAGTAACCAGTACTTTTCATTAATTAATATTAATATTTCTCAAATACTCTGCTGAGCGGGTCATGTCTTCTCATGCACTCCTCAGAGTCCATCTCCAATTCTTAATAAATGTAAACAAACTACCTCCGATCCTTTCTGATTTTCAACATCAAGTAAATTGTCATATCTGTTTTAGGCTTGATTCATTATTTCTTCCTGAGACTATGAACTACACTATGAATTTACGTTCAACCAGAAGTGTCTCTTGAGCCTTATAGAATCAGCCTTGAGGTAGCACTAGATGAGAACCTGTGGAGCAGACAAAACGTCAAGGACAAATAATATATAACATGCAACCTACCACACACAGCCCCATGGTTGCCCTCTTCCAGATCCCGGAGCCTTCTTTCAGCCAGCTAATCCGAGCAGGACTGAATGCGGCCGGACCACTCAGGTGCGCTTGGCGTTAGTCTGGCTACTGAACTGGCCCCCGGGATTAGAGATCAAGACACGGAGCATTTCAGGGGCGGATGAGAGAGGAAGAAGAAAAGAGAGGGAAAGTTACTGGTTCCTGATATAAATCGGAGCGGGGACAATGCCACTCGGCGGAAGTGTACGTTACTTGAAAGGCACACACATCGTTTATCTGCCAGCCTGACAAGCTTTCAAACGGCTTGAAATGTATTAAGTCTCTGGCACATCCATAAAATATGCAGAGGAGGGGAGAGGAGCTTCATTCAGGCCTTCCTTCCCCATCCTCATGCTCAGCAACACTTTGCCTCTGCTTTCTATTCAGCCCTTGTTGCCGTGAAAGGCACAGAAGCTCCGAGCCCCCCACTTTCATAGCAGCACAAAGGAAGGGAACTTATGACCTTTCCTTTTTGGTATCTCAACTAACTTGGAAAACGACAAAACATTTAAAGCCAGGAGAAGGGGGAGAGAGCAGAGGAAACCATTATTCCGTACATGAAACATTAAAACAGAAGCATCCCCCTCCTCTTTTGTAAATCCCCTGCCCTTTATTTTATTATCTGTCCTGCCACCAGTATCGTGCCATCTACCCCGTCCCACCATTAACATGTAGAGGATGGTAGGAAATGAGGACCCCAACAGCAGGCTCCCTCCCCACAGAAAGGTATAATAAGTCAATGGAGATTGAAATAATTCCAGAGGGAATCTATACAGTCTCCCCGGGGAACTGGCACAATGAGGCATTGACACAAAGACCAGTCACTCTATGTATCCTTGTACAGATTTAACTTTCTGCCTGTGTTGCCAGCTTCCTATCCATAGCATTGCACTGGCTTCTGATAGGTGTATGAAACTGGGAATATAAACTTTTGCTACGATAACTTAGCCACTAGGGGTGCTGTTTCATGCAAGTCAGGCAAGGGAACTTCAATTAAGGTCCGTACACATACTCAACAAAAGTGGCCACAAACAACCAACAGTGCGGAAACTACCTAACTGACGACAAAGACAAACTACGAGTCTTTCCAACGAGGTTGTCTGCACACCGATATTGCAAATGACCAAACTCATTTAAATACTGCGCACGCAAGCGGAAGTGACATTATGAACATGAGTCCATTCTGTAGAGCAATGTTGTTTGAATGATGTTGTACACACGTGGCAAACTGAAACTGATCTGTTACACAGATAAACTTTCCATCCATAAAAGTGTGAACTGGGCCTTGCTCATATGTAGCAATGCTTCAATTGTACACATCTGCGTGTAAAAGGGGCTCAGATGCTTTCCTTGCGATTTAAAGACATCCATGGCTATGATTACTAGATTATTTCCAGTCTTGTTGTTCCAGGGTTTTATCTGAGTGCCATCTGGAGTCAGGAAGGATTTTTTTTTTCCTTTTGGGTCTAACTGGACCATACCTTGTAAGGGTTTTTTTGCCTTCCTCTGGATCAACAGGGATATGTGAGGGTGCAGGCTGGTGTTGTAGTTTATTTTCTGGTTGAACTCGTTGGACGTACATCTTTTTTCAACCCAAACAACTAGATAACACCTGCAATTTGAAGGCCAAAAATAAATGAAGCGGCAACTCTGTTACCAAACCTGTAGTCCTCAAATGGTCCTAACCCATGATACAAATACAGTATCTAGTGTTAGCTTGGATAGCACCATTTTTGAAAACAAGCAGCTCTACAACAAGCTCCTTCTTGCAGTTTTTGCCCTATTTATTTATCTACAGGTCCAATGTAACTTTTCTTAGTAATATGTATGTCTCATGACATACCAAGCTGAACATTTGTATATAAATGTATTCAATTTATGTCATGAAAGTACATTGGATTAAAAAACAAAAAAATTGCAGTGGTACACTCCCTCTGACTCGCTGGTGATCGTTCAGATAAAAATAGCTGGACTGGATTGGTGTACAGGCACCACCAGTGCTATGTAACCAAAAGTGCCTGGATCAGATTTTCCAGTAACAGGATCTGGTCTTTCGTCTGTGCTGGAGGGTAGAAAAAGGGGACGGGGAGACACCGGGAGCCCAATCTGGTGCAGTATCTCACGTGTGGTTACTTCAGATAATAAGAAATGATCAAATATACTCACAAAGCTGGGTTGCGTGTAGAGCAACCAGTCTAACTGCGCATGTGGGGAAGTACCGTCCCCACTCGGCCTTGTGAGGTACTCTTAGTGGTCGCAGCTCCTCTGAAGAAAGAATACCACCTGCCAGGTGGTGACCCCTACTCCTTGAAAAGAAGGGGTTATATGCAACGCGGGGGGATAGGAGGCGCCCTAATGGGTACTATTGGCACAGCACTTCCGTCTGAGACGGACAATTTGGCAGGTAGACTAATGCTCAAATCAATAAATATACTGATCGAAATTGGTATGTACTCCTGATACAGAGGATATTAGCATCTATTCAAGTAATTTAATTGGTGGTTCATACTGTTAATCAATATCATCTGGAACGATCCTACCTTAATGAGTAGTCATTCCATAGTGTGTTGTGCCTATACGCTGAGATCCCCTAGATTCGGGCGCCCGAATCTAGGGGATCTCAGCGTATAGGCACGACACACGACCTGATGAAGCGGTCTTGAACCGCGAAACGCGTAGTCATATTTTAAGTGCTCCAATAAAGATTGTTTTTTCTTACAACCACTATGGAATGACTACTCATTAAGGTAGGATCGTTCCAGATGATATTGATTAACAGTATGAACCACCAATTAAATTACTTGAATAGATGCTAATATCCTCTGTATCAGGAGTACATACCAATTTCGATCAGTATATTTATTGATTTGAGCATTAGTCTACCTGCCAAATTGTCCATCTCAGACGGAAGTGCTGTGCCAATAGGATCTGGTCTTTGGTCTTTACAGAAAATCTGCCGATGTAAGACTGTTGTCTGGTCCAATCAAGAAAGGCCTAATTTGGCAGCTGTAGATACCTTAACAATGACCAAACTGAATCTATAGATTCAGAAAATGCATTCCTGTGGAAGCCTGGCCACAAAAAAACCATAGCTGAGTTAAAAGGAATCTTGGTTATAGCTGGGCTAAAGTCAACAACAGTAATGGGCAGGTTAAAATAAAGTGTTTGCCAAACCTTTAGGGTATCTAGTAAGGCGTACCACTTGGCCAGAGGTTGGAGGGGGGTTGGCCTAAGTTAGAGCGTATGCTTGACGGAAAAGGATTCCTTTGTATAGTATGATCCAGTACACGTTTATGGTAGTATCAGCACTGCAAACTATATGATACAGAGGAGAAGGTGGACTAAGGGTGGCCACTAATGATCCAATATTTTTCATCCAATCTTATCTAATATAAGGGAACTGCCTATAGTATCCAATTAATATTATTCCATCAGTTTACTCTTCTACTACATAGATTTGGTAAGATTGGATGAAAAAGATTGGATCATTAGTGGCCACCCTTATTCTGTATCCTGCCACTATAGGCTTTAACTTATGCAGTATTGTCTGAAGTCCTACAACACAGATAGCAGAGTCAGTAGTGCTTTTCAGCTGTAGAGTCTCAGATATGAATCCGACCCAGGATAGCGTTTCGATGCTCTCCCTGCATTTATGCTGCTCTCTTGATTCAATTTTCGAAGACAACCAAAAACCTGAAGTTGGATTAACTGTTTCCACCCTGAAAACATTGCCTGTGAGCCGTGGTAGGTATATAATATTGTGGGCCCCTTTGCAGTACAGTAATTTGAATTGTTCAATGTTCTCTGTAAATAAATACACCATGGTCTGTATATTGAGGCCTCTGTATAATGAATTGAGTTTCAGAACCCGGGAGGGCAGAGGATCAGCTCCGCTTCCTGTGTACTTTAATGAAGTCTCATTAGTGGAATCCAGCTGCTTCTCGCTCCTTTTCCCTTTCCATGGATTATACACCTCATTACACAGCTCCCCCTAACTCTTACCTGAGTGAGTGCACTGCCTTTACTGCAGAAACCATAAGCACCCAAGCACGGTTTTCACTTCTTGTAGGAACTCGCAACAATTCCAAAGGGGCACAAAATTAACTTCCTTCCACAGAGCTAGATGGGGCATTCCAGACATCCGAAAATGGTTGTAAGTGAATTTACTAATTAGCCAACCATGAGCCAAGCCATAAGTAGCCATGGCTATTGGGCATTGTAATCCCCTTTCATATTTGTATTGCAGAATGGTAAATACATACAGTGGTGTGAAAAACGATTTGCCCCCTTCCTGATTTCTTATTCTTTTGCATGTTTGTCACACTTAAATGTTTCTGCTCATCAAAAACCGTTAACTATTAGTCAAAGATTACATAATTGAACACAAAATGCAGTTTTAAATGATGGTTTTTATTATTTCGTGAGAAAAAAACTCAAAACCTACATGGCCCTGTGTGAAAAAGAAATTGCTCCCTGAACCTAATAACTGGTTGGGCCTCCCTTAGCAGCAATAACTGCAATCAAGCGTTTACGATAACTTGCAACGAGTCTTTTACAGCGCTCTGGAGGAATTTTGGCCCCCTCATCTTTGCAGAATTGTTGTAATTCAGCTTTATTTGAGGGTTTTCTAGCATGAACCACCTTTTCAAGGTCCTGCTACAACATCTCAATAGGATTCAGGTCAGGACTTTGACTAGGCCACTCCAAAGTCTTTATTTTGTTTTTCTTCAGCCATTCAGAGGTGGATTTGCTGGTGTGTTTTGGGTCATTGTCCTGCTGCAGCACCCAAGATCGCTTCAACTTGAGTTGACGAACAGATGGCCGGACATTCTCCTTCAGGATTTTTTGGTAGACAGTAGAATTCATGGTTCCATCTATCACAGCAAGCCTTCCAGGTCCTGAAGCAGAAAAACAATCCCAGACCATCACACTACCACCACCATATTTTACTGTTGGTATGATGTACTTTTGCTGAAATGATGTGTGTATTCTACGCCAGATGTAACAGGACACGCACCTTCCAAAAAGTTTAACTTTTGTCTCGTCGGTCCACAAGGTATTTTCCCAAAAGTCTTGGCAATCATTGAGATGTTTTTTAGCAAAATTGAGATGAGCCTTAATGTTCTTTTTGCTTAAAAGTGGTTTGCGCCTTGGATATCTGCCATGCAGGCTGTTTTTGCCCAGTCTCTTTCTTATGGTGGAGTCATGAACACTGACCTTAATTGAGGCAAGTGAGGCCTGCAGTTCTTTAGATGTTGTCCTGGGGTCTTTTGTGGCCTCTCGGATGAGTTTTCTCTGCGCTCTTGGGGTAATTTTGGTCGGTCGGCCACTCCTGGGAAGGTTCATCACTGTTCCATGTTTTTGCCATTTGTGGATAATGGCTCTCACTGTGGTTCGCTGGAGTCCCAAAGCTTTAGAAATGGCTTTATAAGCTTTACCAGACTGATAGATCTCAACTACTTTTTGTTCTCATTTGTTCCTGAATTTCTTTGGATCTTGGCATGATGTCTAGCTTTTGAGGTGCTTTTGGTCTACTTCTCTGTGTCAGTTAGCTCCTATATAAGTGATTTCTTGATTGAAACAGGTGTGGCAGTAATCAGGCCTGGGGGAGACTACAGAAATTGAACTCAGGTGTGGTAAACCACAGTTAAGTTATTTTTTTAACAAGGGGGGAAATCACTTTTTCACACAGGGCCATGCAGATTTGGAGTTTGTTTTCTCACTAAATAATAAAAACCATCATTTAAAACTGCATTTTGTGTTCAATTATGTTATCTTTGACTAATAGTTAACGGTTTTTGATGAGCCGAAACATTTAAATGTGACAAACATGCAAAAGAATAAGAAATCAGGAAGAGGCAAATAGTTTTTCACACCATTGTATATGGAAATGTGCACCTTCTCTAGAACTGGGTTATGTAACTGAAGTTGAACAGCAACACCACAGTCCAAAGTTGGCTTGTATTCCAAATGCAAGTAGTCCAGCAATTAAAAAGGAACGTTAGTGAATAGGGGAGAACATAAATCAATACATTGCAAACTGAGAAGCTACAAAATAGAAGAGAGTTCAGGAATTGATTGATATTCGCCATGTAATTTGTTCATATTGTTTGATCCACAATCAGCCTACACGTCATCATCTTAACTGCTGGCAGACAGGAAAAAAAACAGACAGCCCCAACTGGCATTACCTATACCCACACTCCCTAACAAAATGATAAGGTAAAAGGTTGTTGTTTTATAGATATACATATGCACAGTGAGAAATACTGGTTGCTTGGCAGTTGGAAACAGCCATTATTTCCCACAATGCAACAAGGCTCCAATACTGTGATGTCAGGACCATCAGGACCTAAGTCCTGACATCCTACAGTGGGAGGGGTTTCACCACAATACCAGCCATACAAATGTTCCTATGATCTGTTCGAGAAAAAGTAAAGATTTTGCGTGAGAAAGGAGGTGTCGGCTACTGATTGTGATGATGTTTAATTGCTGGGTTATAATTCCTCTTTAAACTCCAATTCCGGAAAGAAATAAATATTTTAGTATTCAACATGGTATGGGTTTAGCAACTCTTCAAGATTTTTATTGTCACCCTGAGTCTACATCTGTGACAGTTTAGATTACTTTTTGTCTAAACAGGAAATGAAAAAAACTTTCCAAAACTGGCTAAGATAGCAATAAATATAACCTTATTTTTGCAAAGAGAAAAAGAGCTAGAATCTCAAACTACTTTAGTAGCTAAAAAAGTGGGTACAGTGACCCTACTTGAAAAACCCAATGACAATTCTAAACAAAAAAATGAGCGCTGGACAGACACTTTGCAGTGGTATAGCAACATACCGTTACCATGGAGGTGGGAGGAGGGTGGTAGGACGAGAGCGTGGTGCCCAATTGAGCATCTTCCGGTAGGTGGGATGTGGAGAGGGCCAATACGCTCAGGACTTGTTGTTATTAAAGATCTGACATATAGGGAGGCATGCAAGTGCTTTAAAGAGGCATGCAAATGGTATGCAGATGAAGGAGGCATGCAGATAAGGAGGAGTCCAGGTGTAGGAGGTATGCAGATGATGGAAACAACCAGATAATGGTGGTACGCTGATGAAGAAGAGGCAGAACAAGGCATTTCCAAACCTGCTTGGAACATGAAACAATGTGCAGCCATTACATAGGCAGAAAATGCTGTTTCAGTCGTTCGGGAAAAAAACTCATTACTGATAAAACTTCTGGGATATATTTATTTAATGCTTCATGGAATCATTCTCTAAGCACAGAGGTGTAGTAAGGAGGTTAAGTGCCAGGAATTATGAAACTAAATAATAATGTAATAATAATCATGTAATTATTATTATTAAATTATTATTATGTCATTATTATTAATATAATCAACATGGAAAAAGAGCAGACATGGCTCTTGTAGAATGCCATTGCTGATTTCAGCAGACTGAATGCTCCAATCACATTACTGGCTATACTGCAGAAGGCCAACAACCCCCCCACAAGTTTTTTTTAGTTCCATAAGAGAAGATGAATCATGCAAGGCTTCCCCTCCCCGCTCTGAATATCCCCCCCCCCCCCCATCAGATTCCTTTTCTCTACACATTTGGAGGATTTGGCTTGGAGGGACCCAGCTGCTGTCATGTGCGTAGCTACAAAGTGCCCTCACGGGAGAACACGTCCAAAAGGCAAGTGAAGCACAAACGAGCCGTCCTCAGAGCGCTGAGCGAGGGAGGCATGATCTATGAGAACATATGGGATCCAAACAAAACACTCAACCACAAAGAGGAGGTTGAGGCGGCCACGTGGCTGTCCATGTTTCTAGATATCTATAGCTTGGCCAGCTATGACCATACTGGTGGTCCGACAGAAACTGCAACCACCTGAATAGGAAAGATCCCGTCTTTTCCCAACCACAGACCTAATCATTGGTAAGCCAGGACCTTGCTGTCTAGTTGTCCTCTCTTCCCTATACAGCTTTCTGGTGTCTAGTAGCCCCCCCACCCTCCACTATACAGTTCCCTAGTGTTTAGTGCTTTCACCCTACCTCCTCCATATGGCTTCCCTGGAGGTCTAGGGCTTCACCTCGAATATACCGTAGCTTCCCTGGTGGTCTAGAGTGGGCCAAACATAATGCAAAGTGGGAAAACCAATGAAGGGCAAAATTTTAAGGTCCTGAGGGCCAGATTTGGCCCGCAGGTTGGAGTTTGACATATATGGCATAGGAGGAGGATGGGGAGATGAGCCGATGACAACTGGCTGCTCACCAAAATTAGCTGGGTGAAGCACCCGGCTAAAAGAGCCTGGGGAGAACCCTGTATCTGTGCTGGATATAGGAAAAATCCTTATCATGCATTCCTAAGGGCCTTTTCACACAGGCAGCTGACAAGCGGTAAAGTCACCACCTGTCAGCTGCTCTCCTGCATCAGCCGAGCATTTGTTATCAGCTGATACCGGTGCTGTACAGGCAGCCACCACACGGAGGGAGATCTGAGCGCTCCTGCAGCCGCGCCCCGACCTGTCGTGATCCTCCGCCACCCAGTAACACCACCGCGTGTCAACACCTGACAGGTGTGGTGGTACAACCGCTGCAATTAGGCTGCATTTAAATTGCACCCAACTAGCACAGGCGGGTGGCAGACAGGAGACTGAACTTCTCGGTAAACATGCAGTTCAGCCGTCCATCTGAAAGAGTCCTAACAATGCATAAAAGTAGTTTTAAACCTACACTCGTGTCACAAGCCCCCTAGTGGACAGACCGCACACTGCCTTCCAATTGGTTTCAGCACACAGACCATGCGATCTGTGGTTGCAATCGGTGCGCAGAAACCACTGGGATTTTGGCAGCAGACCGACTAGAAGGGAGCCTGTGAGTTACGGTAATACAAATTACACACTATTTCAGGGTATAACTGCCACCACCTCTGTTACCATGGTACAGAGGAACCCACTGACTGGCTGACTCTAGACCTGCAAATAAAAAATGGTTAAACACACTCTATTTTCTAGCTATCAACAATAGTAGCGACTCTTCAGAAGCTAGGTTTGGTTTTGTGTTGCGGAATAATAGGTGTAGCCGAACAAATAAATAACGTTAGCGCCGTTTATTATAAATGCAACATAAATAATTAATATATACAGAAAATCATTAAAATCAACAATTATAGAGACATTAGTAAGTCTCTAAAAAAAAAGTAAAAAAAAAAATGAAAAGGGAGAAAATACTTAAGTTCGTGGAAATATGTCCTTTCTGGGAAAACTCGTAAAGTTCCTTTGTTTCAGTTCAGGAGCAACGTTCAGACAAGATGGCCGCTAACCACATGGTCCTCTGGCTAGCAGCAGCATGCTCTCGTGAAGATGGGATTTGGAGGACTGACCTTCCCTGTATGCACCCTGGTTTTATGGAAGCTAGTTTTGGGGGTGGAACAAAGCCAGCCCCCACCGGTTCACAAACCAATTACAGTTCATTCCCTCGAAGAGAGATTTAGGTTTGAACTTATAAAATGCTGTAATTCAAAACCGATAAATGCCACATTTATGCTGATAACAGATTAATATTCCTCAGATTATGACAATTCCTATGACATCAGACTTGATTAGGGTAGAGGGTCCAGTTCCTGAGAAGTTTAATAATTTGGTTGTAGCGTACCCCTTGCCTCTCAAGACTGGTATCAAAAGGTTCAGCAAGACACTACAAATCCAATGATACAACTCTCATAACTATCCTAGATACGGTATTTCGTAAATAGGCAAAAAAAAATTCTCTCTGCTTCTGACAGAGTCAGGCAGTCTGGTCTCATGCAGAGTTTGTCTTTTCAAAAGGCAGTAACACTTGCCATTTGGGGCTTAGTGCTGGAGAGCCTTCACACCTTAGTGTCACTGGCCAGGAAAGGGACTCTTTTGATCAAGTTAATTTACACAAACATTAACTGCAATGACTGCACAAATCTAACGGGAAGCGATCAGAAAAGCGACGGCGCAAATCTTTCCGATTCGCCGGCGTTTCTCACGGCTGTTCCGTGACCACTCGTAACTATAATGTGTGACGCTACCCTACAGCCCAAAGCCTTGTACACACGCTGGATAAAAGTTGTTTGAAACATTTGACAATCAACAGATTTCGCTATATCAGACAACCATTGGTATAAAAAAAATGTAGCCAAAGGACGTTAAATGACAACAACGACACCCAACTGGCAAGTTTAATCTAGCGTGTGCAGGGGCTTCAGATTTTAGATAGTAGGTTTATACCTGCAGCGTTCGCCACAGAATTTTTTTCCAGCCGGGTGTCATAAAAAAGTAGCCGGGCCAGGCTGTACAAAACCACCACGGTAAAAAATAATCACTATAAGACTCTGGAGATCTGGCTTCACAGGATCGCCTGTACAACAAAATACATACAAGACTGGACTGGAGAGGAAGAGAGGAAAACTGGACAGATGTTAGTCTGACGTACAAACAAATGGTGTAATTTGCATAAAAGGAAATTCGGTGTAAATGACTACAAACCAATATCCCACTATAAAGTATCTGAAATCCACTGAATAGCACTAGCAAAATACCAGTATTGGCTTCTGCCTATTTGCAACAATCTTTCAATTGCAGAGTCTCAGTTTGTTACACACTATTCTGGAACTGGGTTTATAGAGCACGGATTGGCAAAATACAGCTTGCATTTCTTTGTTGCAGTGTGGTGCTTCCATTCAATGATACTTCCTGTTTGGTATTTTGATTATGAATTAGGGAAAATGTGTCAAAACTGCACTGGATCCAACAACATGTGCCAGCCTTATGCTAGGTACTCACAATACGTTTTTACGTTCGATAGATGCGTTTCGATAGATAATTTCCGACATGTCCCATATTACTTTCGGTTGCTTTACCGCTCGATTTTTCATAGAAGTGAATGGAAATTGATAAGAAAAGATGAGAGAATTGAGCGGGAAATAGAGCGGAAAAACAAAACGAAAATTGATCGAAAAAACGTATCGTGTGTACCTAGTTTTAAAATGTTGCACATTTGTAATTGCTTGTGGCTAAACATGTCTTAGAAAGAGTCCCTGTTCAAAATTAAAATACACTTGGGTTGATAAGGTCTCTTTGAGATGGGAGGCTGAACTGTGCGCCTGTCGCGCAGTCTGGCGTCCCCCCACAAGCGCCATAGCAATGCAGCTAAATAGCAGAGTGATAACATCACCAAGCAAAGCTGTGGCCTTGCTCAGATGTGACCCCATGGGGGCTGTCTGTTCACTGCCGGTACCAAGTGCTAACGAGCGCCAAGCTGGTGCAAAAGAGCAGCTCACAGGCGGTGAAGTCACCACCTTCAGAAGCCCATACAAAAGAGTCCTTAGGCCAGTTTAACACTGAAGACACTGTGCACTTGTCGGGTAGTTCGGTCTGATGCTGGGCCCTTTTACACTTAATGTGCTTAATGCATTGCGTTTTTTTTTTTTTTTACACCATAGCAGTGCATTGTGAAAAGGCTTCAGTATTCAGCATATAGTGTGAAACATGGACATTAACTTGCACATCAATTGTCCTTTCAGTTACAACTGACAGCAACTGATATAATGTAAAAGGACCCCAATTCCGGCTTTAGTGTTCGATTCTTACCTGATCGCTTATACAATTTGTTACTTGCCAACTGTACAAATTGTATTGTATTGGCGATTGTTTAATGTAATGGACTTTATGAGCCAAAACTGAATCACAAAAAAATCAATTGAATTTTTCCATCTACTACAGAGTCATCTAAGACGATGGTGTAACTCAGAAAATAGCAAACATTCGATGCGTACTTCAAATGGAAATTACAGAAATGTTTTGTCCACAGGATATGCGTTTGTACATTTGCAGAAAAATTATTCTTTACAGATTACCTGTACTTGGATACATGAAATCATTTGTTGGATGCAATGATCGGATTGTATTGTGTAAGATTAACCTGGAAATTCCCATAGAAATTGATGCAGCAATGTCACAGGGGATCCCATGGGTAGAGCTGATGCTGAAGACCTTTCTAGGTGACATCGGGGAAGAGCAGGCACCTGGCAGGATCCACAACAGGTTAAGCTTGGCCCTTTCATTGAGGCGATAGCAGAGGAGGAAGGTGACACATACATTTGACGAAATGCAGCGTCAGCGCCCTCCTGAGGCAGAATTTCCAGGTCATAGGCCTATTCTACACGTTCGGATGATTGCATGCAATTGTACCCATCTGTGGCTCCCGTTAACCCCGTAGGCTACTGATCTCATAACATCGTGCTGATGACTCCTCATATCGGAGCGAGGAAGTTGGAGATTAACCGCTTCATTGCAGCAGAGTGACTTCTACAGCAGTATGTATATAATCAGGACATATCATTCTGTATGCATGACAGGATAGGAACTTTAGCTGCACTGGGGAGGGTATAAGCACTATATGCTATAAAGGAGGGATGTATACATTGTAAAGCCCAGTAATTCCTGTAGGAGAGCGCACAGCAAAGAAGCTAGTTAATTCTGTATGCATGAGAAGGCAGCGATAACCACTTCTGCTGCACTGAGGTGAATGTAACACTGGGGGGAGCATGTCTGCTGCATACCAGAGCGGAGCACATGAGATTATATACATTAGTATAGGACAGTGTGCAGCTATGAAGCTATATCATTCTGTATGCATGAGAGGAAAGCCGATTCTGCTGCAATGAAATATATTCAGCACTGAGGGAAGCATGCCTACCACACAGTATACAGTGTAATATTGTACATTAAAAAGTATAATATAATGTTAGCAGTAGCACAGAGGCAGGAACCACTGACAGTGTATACCACCTATACATTCTATAAGGGAAAAGCAACGCGTACGATTGCATGCCATCTGTGCTACTATGCGCTGCATTGCATATCCCATTCATTGCAATGAATGGGATCTGCGCTGCGATTCCCGAAAATGCATGTAGCACGCAATAGCTGTGCAGCGCATATGATGGGAACGGTAGAAGGGCTGCCTATGCCCTTCTACCATTTTTGCGTGTCGCACACTATGCGCGCTGCTAAAATGCACACGGCAGCGTGTATAGTCTGAACGAGCCCTTACTGTCACTAGACAGGCACCGTTCATTGAAGAAGTTAACCTATTTTGGTTCCTGGACGTAGAAACTACGTCCAGGAACCATGCGCACTCCCGCGGCCGATCGCGCGCGTACACGCGCGCTCCCGGCCCGCGGTTCGTTAACCAGGCAATCAGTGAATCGGGCTATGGTGCCTGATCACTGATTCCTCTTCCCCGCTGAAAAAGCGACAGCTTCTCTCGGAAGCTGCGCCTTTTCTGGCTGTTACCTCCCCCATGCGTCGCTCTAAGCGTATGTTACGCTTAGAGTGACGTCATGTAAACAAACTCATGGCAAAAGTAATACTACAACTAAAAGTTAAAAAAAAATAAAAATCAACACACATTTACATTATAAACCTATTGTTTACATCCCACCCTCCCAAAACTACCCAAATAAAATGTTTAATATAAAAAAAAAAAACCATTACAATAAAAAATAAATAAAAAACATGTAAATATTTACCTCAGGGTCTAAACTTTTTAAATATCAATGTAAAGATGATATATTTCTATATTTTTTTATTTTAAACTTGTAAATAGTGATAGATGCAAAACGGAAAAAATGCACCTTTATTTCCAAATAAAATATTGTCGCCATACATTGTGATAGGGACATAATTTTAACGGTGTAATAACCGGGACATATGGGCAAATACAATACGTGAGTTTTAATTATGGAAGCATGTATTATTTTAAAACTATAATGGCTGAAAACTGAGAAATAATGATTTTTTCAGTTTTTTTCTTATTCTTCCTGTTAAAATGCATTTACAGTAAAGTGGCTCTTAGCAAAATGTACCCCCCAAAGAAAGCCTAATTGGTGGCGGAAAAAACAAGATATAGATCTGTTAATTGTGATAAGTAGTGATAAAGTTATAGGCTAATGAATGGGAGGTGAACATTTCTCAAGTGAAAACGACGGAACGCGAATGGGTTAAGGTGGCCATACACAATACAATAAAATGATCCAATTTTGAGAAAATTCAATAAAAACAATCGGTTGTCCGAAAAATGTAAAACTTTTTTTTTCTTCATTCGAGTGAGAAAGAGAAATTTGACCAGATTTCCCATTTTTTTTTTAAATATATGTCGATCGGGAGTGGAGGATTCTTTTTGTTCAATATTTATGAACACTGAATGGTGTAGGGTAGATTGTCAATGTATTAATTTGTAGACCCAAGCAATTATTTCAGAGTTTGCAATCATTTTGTTTTAATAATTGGGGAAAAATTGAACACACCTGTGTGGAACATTGGTCACATTTTTTGGATGTTACAATCAATCAGAAAAATTGATTGTAATTCTTGAATGACATAGCTCCCATCTGTCCCTCTTTTGGACGGACAGTACCTCTTTGGGAACCCAATACCCCTGTTCCTGTTTCTACCTCATCTATCCCTCTTTCAGGACTAATGTACAGATTGGTGTACATATATGTATTTTTCTCCTGAAAGATGTGTTTAATTGACTCTAAACTTTATTCCCATCCTTTAAATTGATACATTTATTTTCAAGTTTTAATATGAAGGAAAATGAGCCAGGATAGAAAGAACCAGTGTGGTTTGAATGATAAAACAACATATTTTTCTTATGAATTCTTTATAGTATGTGTGACTAGGGGTGTGTCAGGGATGTGGTTAGAGGTGAGTCAGGGGTGTGGCTTAGAGAGGAACTCCAGTGAAAATAACGTAATTAACAAAAGTGCTTAATTTCTACAATAATGATGTATAAATAATTTAGTCAGTGTTTGCCCATTGTAAAATCTTTCCTTTCCCTGATTTACATGCTGACATTTATCATATGGTGATATTTTTACTGCTGGCAGGTGATGTGAGTGGCAGTAACTGTTGCTTGCTTTTTTGGCAGTTGGAGACAGCTGTTATTTCCCACAATGCAACAAGGCTCCCGGAGTGTAATGTCAGAACCAGAACTGGTCCTGACATCACACTGTGGGAGGGGTTTCACCACAATATCAGCCATACAGACCCCCCTGAAGATCTGTTTGAGAAAAGGAAAAGATTTCTCATGGGAAAGGGGGTATCAGCTACTGATTGGGATGAAGTTCAATCCTTGGTCACAGTTTCTCTTTAAGTATCCCTCTTTCTGATCTCAAAAAGTTGAGAGGTATACTTATAGAATGTCTATGAGTAATATCAAAGCTTGCAGAAAGAACTGAGAATCTATTGCTTTCAATCAGAAAGAGATGAGGTAGAATGTTTGTGGCTGTGTAGTGTATTAGTAAGGGGCTCTGCCTCTGACACAGGAGACCAGAGTGTAAATCTTGGCTTTCCTGTTTAGTAAGCCAGCCTTGGGCAAGTCTCCCTAAAGCTCAACACACACCATACAATCTTGGTTGATAAATCTTACCACTTAAATGTAGTATAAGAGCTTATCCAATCAATCCAAGGTATTTTCAATCTGTTGGCCCTTATACTACCTAGATTTGGTAAATCTGTACAACCAAGATTGTATGGTGTGTGTTGAGCCTAACACTGCTACTGCCTATAGAGCACGCCCTAGTGGCTGCAGCTCTGGCGCTTTGAGTCCGCCAAGAGAAAATCGTGATATAAATGTCCTGTGTCTTGTATAGAATGACATATAAGCAAAAGTGATCTACAGTATTTCACACACACATAAATAAGAAGTTTTGAATCAGGATGATACCATTTATCTCAGGATGATTCAAAACTACTTGCTTTTACTGATGGCCAACACGGTACCCTACTGCTATACATAAATAAGTAAGTTAAAATGACCGAAGTTCCACTTTAAGCCGTAAAGCTCCCCTTGGCCACAAACCACTTTGTATTTCACCTTCAGAGACTCACACTTATCTGATCCAATTTACACTCAGACCCTGACTGTACCATATGCTGCAAGACCGTCCATCTGGCGTGTCTCCCGTCCACCGCTCCCGGCACTCCAGCTAGAACATCTACAATGTGAACTGAAAGCCATGACAATGTACGGTAATCAGTCCAGCAAGCTTCCCGTACATGCCATCAGATGCTGAACCTCCGACCAATTACTAATTCTTCATGAGGAACACTGACTAAGATCCCACCAATGCCACCAAATGTATTATAGCATGCTGACTATTTGTAATCAATACAGAAGCTCAAAAAATGTAAAGAAAAAACATGTTGTGCCCAATCAGCTTCTTTCTAAAAGATTTGTGAAAAGTTAGAGCAGGAACCCACACCAACACCACATACCTTTGTTTTGTGTCATTAGTGTCAATGATATGGAGCCTTTCTATAAATTTTGGTGAGCACATCTAACAAAATCCCATGTCCTCTGCAGTTTAGATGTAATCTTCAGTGAACACATTTTACATTGGAAAATAGAATTGTGCCTACTTAAAACAGAAAGTATTTGGAATTGGAGTGAGCATATGATGAGTTGTAGTGAGCATATGTTGTCTCCCATGATGCATCACTGCTGAATATGCAAATCATCTTTTGGTTGCCCTCTGATAGCTAAACACATCTCTAGAACCGTTAGAATGCAATGATGTGTCAGCTTATTACAGAGCCAAACTAATCCAAAATGCATACAGACTGTTTCGGATTAGTTGATCCTCATCAGTGCATGGCATGGATTAATATGGCTCTATGGGTAGGACTTGAGTTACAGAGTACCCAGCAATCTCATGGTGAACCAGAACTCCTAGGAGTGTGTAAGGGGCTGAAAGAGACCAAAAAGTCCTCTTACTAAAATGCTTTGTTTGCCTTTATATGCTGGAACTAGCGAATTGCCGCATATACTCGCATATAAGCCGACCCATGTATAATCCTAGGTACCCACTTTCCCCTCCGAAACCAGGAAAAAGTGATTGACTCACGTATAAGCCCCCGCCCCAGTAGCCAGATGTGCTTCCAGTACAAGCCAGCCCCTCTCCCCATATTCAGATGTGCCCCAAGGATTATACAGCTGTGTCTCAAGATGCCGCTAGATGGTGTCATACATATGACACACAGTGATTGCCACACAGGAAGGATCCCCAATCATTGCACTGCTGACACGTTACTTGCACGCTCCACTCCACAAGCCAAGGGACACAGATAGTCTTGAGCAGCACACTCTGCACACCAGGGGATGGGGGCGTGTACACAGCAGGGAGCCAAATGGCAAGAGCAGGATCACTAGTGCACGATCCTGACGCTCCTCTGCCAGTAAGAAAACCTGATCCATCATCCATTCTGCTCCACTGACCTGCACATAAGCCGAGGGGTAACTTTTCAAGACGAAAGATTAGGATTATATGCGAGTATATAAGGTAATAGCTGCTGGGCAAGGCACAGTATTTACAGTGGAAGTGGGTAGGACAGGCAAGCAGGGTGGAAAGAGCACATACAGGGGATGATAACAAAGGCTAGTGGGAGGGAAGGAAGTTTGCTTTTACATTGTTGTATGCTGAATTCTGTGTCCCTAAAGCCCCATCTACACGATATTGACCCTTGTAATGTAGTAAAATTTTAGAAGACAAAACAGAGGCACCAGGTTTTTATAAAAAAAAAAAAAAAAAAAAGAAACAGTCTAAAATGAAAGACAGTGGTGGACTTGCCTCCCAATTGAAGACTCAAATTGTCTGAATCAGGCAAAATTTTATTGTATACTCCACAAAACAGTGCAACACGTTTCACAGGTATTTCACCTGCTTCTTCAGGCAATTAACAGGAGTAATTGCCTGAAGAAGCGGGTGAAATACTTAAAGAGGGGCAAAGTCATAGCTCCACATAGAAGGAAAATTCCAAAATTTGGCTAGCATGCAGAGATTTAAAACCTTGGAGGATAAGGTGAAGTATTGCTGAAGTCAATGGGTAAACAATTTCAAGTAAGAGGCTGGTATTTACAGGCAGCTCCAACATACCACAAGGGAAAGTCACTCTTTAAGACAGTTATATTTATTGCAGGTGTTTTAGAGCTAGTCCACACTAGGTCCGGAAACGTATCCGTGGCTGCGTTTTTCAAACCGGATGAAAAACGGAGTCCCGGATACTAATGTTGATAATAGCAGCCAGCCTCACCCAAGTAAAAAACGGATCCGTCTGCGTTTGCGGGGATCCGTTTTCAAAACCTGAACGGAAGGTCCGGATCTGCTGCATTTTCACGCAACGAATCAGAACCACGGATACACGCAGGGGTAGTGAAAGCAATGAGAAAACGCATCTCCAGCTCCACAGGCAAAAAACGGATGTTAAAACGGATAGCCTGAGCTTTATGATTGGCCCCAAAAAATCCTCCCACTCCTTCCTAATGATGGAGACGTTTTCTGTCAGGGAAAAACCTGAACGGAAACTGATGCAAAACTGATGCACTTTCATCAGTTTGCAGTACGGTGGTACTTCCCCTAATCTTCCCCTGATCCGGACTGCAGTGTCCGTCCTGCAACTGTATCTAGTGTGGACCAGCTCTTACTGGACAATGCAGCACAATTCTTCTTTTTTAATGTTAATAGCAACATACTATGCTCTTCTCACACAGAGAATTGCATTGGATCAAATGAGGAACAGGTGCTAAAGAGGTGTGGCCAAATTCCAAACAACGAAAATCATTAACCCTCTGAGTACTCATACATACTGTACAAAATCTAACTGCATAGCAGTCATCAAAATGCTGTCCAGAGACTGAGGTATTTGCTTCCAAGGCATGTGTGATTCTGCGTAGTAGAACACACTATGGAAGGGTTCCTCTCAATCATTATGCATCCTAATACTATTACGTACTGTGCACCAATCTGAGAGCACATAATGAAGGCTCCAAGCAATCAGTCAGATAGTGCATTGTTAAAGTGGTATGAAACTCAGCATTTCTTCTTTGCACTAAAAGATTATTTACTCTATAAAACCTACAGTATCACCACAAAAAAATGGTAGCAGAACAGCAGTCAAACAGTTAACACAGCATTTTCTTTTTCAGTGAGCAGCTTCTGCCCGCATCCATAGATGTGATATTTTATCTTTTGCTTACTAAAGCCTCCTACACATGCCTGAGTTAAAGGACATCGGAGGTGACATTTGACATGATGAGCTATACATGTGTATGTACAGTGCCAAGCACAAAAATGACTATGCTGCGTTACTTTTTTTCTTTCTTTGCCTGAAAGAGTTAAACATTAGGTTTGAACGTGACTTGTCAGGGTGTTCTGTCCGGGTCGGGACTGGGTCGGACTATAGCAGAACGCTCACTGATGAGGAATTACAGCCATAAAACTTTTTCTTGGCAGTAAATGGATTCTGAGAACAGGGAAGAGATTCAAAGGGTCAATAGTTCATAGCTTTTAGCTCTGGCATACTTCAATGCATGTGTCATTGAGCATAGACAATGAAACCGTAATAACTTAAAAAGTAGATTTAAAATTAAAATAAAACTGTGGGATGTCGTAATAAGTCATTTTTAGGAGGAGGAGGATAGATACTATTGTTTATCTCATCCGTTTATTTTCACCTCGGATGTAATTACCCTCCCTGGCGGTAACCCCGAGTCAGGCTTGGGACGGAAATCTGTAGCTCAGAGTGGTAATACCGAGTTGGATCCATGGAAGGTGTGTAATGTGCAGAGCTTCCACAGATCTAACTAGCAGCATGATTTTTAAAGTCTAAAATCTTGTGAAAAAATTGAACCACTTTAAAACATTAAAACCTAGAAGTAATCATACCGCCAGGGAGGTTCTAAGTTAATCAGGCGTGTGTACAGCACTCGACTCAACCCCCGACGCCCTAACCGCAAGCAATCTGCCGAATTGATCTACCCAACCCCAACAAAGCCGATCCCATTGTTCGCACTGTTTCCCCGCATGACATCACGCATTTGCCGCTCCATTGTCCCCATGCATAGCAACACAGCACATTGTAAGCTTCGCACGTGTGACACGCGTGTGAGCAGCCTGGCTCAGCCATGTCGCCCAACGGGATCAGCTCCTGGCCCCCTGTACTTTGGGAACTTGCAATTTGTAAACACACAATATTACTTGTGCACAAAAGCAAATACGGTAACTGAATGGGTATTACAAACAGTAGGGAAACACATTTTTATTGAATTTTATGTCAGAGTTTTATCCCACTTTAACAATGTTTGAAGGGTACAAATTAAAGATGGGCATTAACAATACAATCCCCCGACGATCAATTGTCCAATTCGATTGTAATGATCAATCGGAAACAATCATTCATGACCACTAACTGAACTGCAAAACAATTCAATCAGATTAATAGAAGCGATCCATTTTTTAAATAGATTCCAATTCCATCAATCTGATTGGATTTAGTAAGGTTGTCCACCCATTAGTGGGCCAGAACAATTGTTTCCATCAGCTTGAACATAGCGATAGAATTGGACAACCAATCATCCGGGAGATTGTATCGTTAATGGCAGGGCTGTGGAGTCGGAGCAATTTTTGGTACCTGGAGGCGGAGTCGGTTATTTCAATAAACCGAGGAGTCAGAGTCAGGAGTCGAATGATTTTTGAACCAAATCCATAGCCTTTGTAAAAATTAGACTAAGGGGTCGGAGTTGAGGAGTCAGAGCAATTTTGGGTACCTGGAGTCAGAGTCGGTTGTTTCATAAACGGAGGAGTCTGAGTCGTTTTTTGTACCGACTCCACAGCCCTGGTTAATGGCCACCTTGAAGTTACACTACACAGACCAATGCTGACGCTAATTTCATCTTGATTTCTTAAAAACAAATTTAATCAAATTTAATCTCGTCACTAAAACAAAATGACATCTAGGACTAATAACATTTGCTGTCAGTCAATGGAATAGCACAGGTGTTGAAAATGAAAAACAAAGTGGGAACTTGAACAAAGTGGGAACTTCTGACAACAGTGCTCCAAACAGAATACACAGAGTACTGTTGCCAAGGTTGCAAAGATGCGCAATCTAAGCTTCTTACACGTTTTGGAAATTGTCAGCTGGCTGCAAACTGGCAAGCAATGATCATTTTTAATAACTGCAAAAAAGGCAAACTATCTACTGTATTTGTCTGGCAGTTTTATGTTAAATTTCCCTTTAATTCTGCATGTTGAGGATGTAGACGGAAGCGTAACAAAGCGATCTGTGTTTACTGACAGCTTATGGCTGAAGAGCTGACACCATGACACAAGCCTGAATGGGAAGCCACAAGTCACAGAAACAATTTGTTCTGTGGAGGAGCGAGTCACAGGGGACAAACACTAGACGTATTGTCATTTCACACAAAGCCACATGCCGTCAGTGGACCGGGAATGTTTGAAAAAAAAAAACACCAACATTAATCAAAGATTTCAATTTCTGGTTGAATAGCACACATAAAATAATCACAGTATTTCATCTAGGGAAGGGAAGCTCATAGCAGCGAATTAAACTTGGCAAACTAGCTGTGCACAGGTGCAAGATTATTGGTGTCCCATTATTAGTGATATTTAACTACAAGGGAAAATCTTCCAAACAGACAGGAACAATCATGTGAAAGTGGCAAGAACCCCCCCCCCCCCCCCCCATCTCCTGCCCCAACAGAAAATAAACACTGAAGACACCGACAACAATTAAAAACAGGTTCTAAAGCTACCAGCTCTAACTCTTGGCATAAGTCCCACTTCAAACCCAGGGAGGCTTCCAAGAAATCCCAGACAGTTGGTAGGAACACCATAGATTAGTAATTATCAAATCGTAGTCAGCAGTGAACATAAATCATGACCTTTGCAAGTAATCACAACATTCATAGTTTGTAGCTACCTATAACAGTAACCCCTGCTCTGGTAGCTATATTGGCCTATATGGAAGTAGGACTGGGACTGTCTATACACGTGTTTTAACTTATATTACCCAGGTAACATGCACATTGCTAGTGTACTGGGTGTTACGTTCTTGAGTAAGTCTTAGTAAAATTTACGTGCACTGCCTGCGTACTGCAATTTTACCAAAGTTACATGGATCAACCTCCATGTAACATGTCACTTCAGGTACTCTTTAAAGAGGAACTTTAACCAAGGATTGATATACCAATCAGTAGCTGATACCCTCTTTTCTATGAGAAAGCTTTACCTTTTCTTGATTAGATCATCTGGAGGTGTGGTGAGATCCCTCCCACACTGTGATGTCATGACCAGGGTCCTGACAGTTTTCTGTCTGTAAACCTCATTGCATTGTGGGAAATAACAGCTTTTTCCAACTGCCAAGCAAGCTGTATCTCCCTCTGGGCATAGAACTCTCAGTAACGAACATTCCGTACAGATCACCTGGCAGACCTAAACATGTCACCACCTGTGTTACATTTCAGAATGTAAACCAGGGAGAGGAAAGATTTTACAATGGGCAAACACTGAATAATTCCTTTATAAGTAAATATTGTAAAAAATAATTTTATACATTGTGTTATTTACATCACAGTTCCTCTTTAAGGCAGTTTTGGATTGAGGGGTCAGGTAATAGGATCAATGGTAAATGCAGCAGTGCAGGATGCAGAGATGGAGGAGGGAGTTTTAAGTTAAATGGGAGAAAGCAAGGAGTTGAGAGCTGGGATATGTAGGTAGGGACTGGGGCACTGGGTGTCTTTGCTGATTTTATCTTTAAAAAGTAGTACTGCATGTCTGCATGGATCTATTAGTAAAGATCCCACGTCTATTTATGATGTTGCTCAGAGCAGGGACAAGGTCCTCCAGCACCCAAAGCTGAGACACCAAAGTCCGCCCCTCCATCCCTCCACACCAGCTGTTAGGCCTGGAACCCACTGCAAAACGCTATCGCTAATCGCAAGCGCTAGCATTTTGTATGAGCAGTTTGTCAGTAGTTTCATGAGCGTTTTAGGAAGTGATTTTACAAAGTGTATCAATTTGCCAGCGGTTGTGTAGCGATTAGCGTTTTAAAGTCTGATTGGTCCTTTCAATTAATTTTTATTTTGTTACAGTGTGTTAACTTTTAAACGCTAGCAAAATCGCTCCATGCAGGTTTTGATGAGCGATTACGCCAGCGTTTATATACTTTACATTGAAACACTAACGCTTCCAAAATGCTGCATGTCCTGCGTTTGCGATTTGAGGAATCACAAACGCTCCAGTGGAAGTTGCCCCATCCAATTACATTAACTGAGCGTTTTGGCAAAACGCTAGCGTTCTGTAACGCTCCTAAAATGCTCTCAAAATCGCCCTTGTGGGTTCCAGCCCTCACACACTGATTGCTATTAGACTAAGAGGGCCACAGGGCCCACAACCTCCCCAACACCTTAATCTCTAGTTATCTGGCTTGCAGTCATTACCATGTATCCCCATTTCTTATTTCTTTATGCTTCAAACACAATTAGGAATGACAGCTGAATGAATTGTGCGCCCCCTCCTACACTGCGCCCTGAGGCTGGAGCCTCTCCAGCCTATGCCTCGGCCCAGCCCTGATTTTTGCTCTTTACCCAGGATGGCCCAGGAGCGGACAGTCTTGTTTCAATCTGCTCCTGCTTTGGAGCAGAAACAATGGCCCAAACCAATTCACTTTTTCTCCTGAAGGTGGCCATATGGAAAGCAATGCAAGTGCCATGCGTTGCTACGACCACATATGTTGCAAGCATTGTGCAAACGGAGGCAGGGCCTAAAGCAAATGCAGACAAAATCGTGAACAAAAAAAATGCAGTGTTGCAAGGAGGAAAGTGTACCTTATGTAAACATAAACTCTAAAAGCAGTAGCATAGTGTGAAAGTGGCCTTATGCTAGGTACACACTGTACAAATTTACTGTCAGATTGATTATTTTAAATAGGTCTGATCTGATTTCCGAACGATTTTCCATTCACTTCTATGGAAATTTGATCGGAAATCAAATCGGACCTGCTGGAAATAATCGATCTGACCGTAAATCCGTCAGAAAATTGTATCGTGTGTACCTAGCATTAGGGCTGGGGCCCACTTGGAGCATTTGGCAATCGCCAGCAATTGCTGTTGATCTGCAAAGCACCATGGCAGTGGAACTCTAGGAGCGCGATTCCACTTCTACACCTGCTTTTTGTATAAAACGCAAACACGCTCTTGCAGCATTTTTAGAGCAATTGCGATTGAAGGAATGCAGGCATTCCTTCAAACCCCCCCCCCCCCCCCCCCCGCAAATCACTACACAAATCGCAATTTCTAGTGGTCTTATCGATTTTTCAGAGCAGATTACAAGCATTGGTGTACAAATATTAACTACAATCGACATAAGCTGGGGACAGTTATATTTAAAGGACCACTATCACAAAAATGTGAAATTTAAAATACAGAAAAACACATAAATAAAAAGTACAGTTCTCCTAGAGTAAAATCTGCTGAAAAATACTTTTCTCCCATGTTGCTGTCACTTCAGGGCGGGCGCTACCATTACGGCAAAGGAGGCAGCTGCCCCAGGGCCCCAGAGCTTGTAGGGGCCCCCAGTGGCTACAAGAGGAAATTTTTTTTTTGCAAATCGGCCTTATAGTTTTTGAGAAAATCGATTTTAAAGTTTCAAAGGAAAATAACAAAACACATTTAAAAACCTGTCGACTTTAATGGTTAATAGCAAATCCACCTTAAATGCTAGAAACCCTAAATTTGCAGGAGATGTTAAGGAGATCATTAGGAATAAGAGGAAAAAACAATTTTTCAAAAAGAGCTTATAGTTTTTGAGAAAATCGATTTTAAAGTTTAGAAGGAAAAAAGTATAGTTTTAAATGCGGTAAATGTCACTTTTAGTAGCAAACCTAATGGTAGTGTAATTTTACATGCATCAAACGAAAGCGCAGTAAATTTCCTGACGGGGTTTCCAGGGGGTCTATACGCAGCAGCAGCGCTTTGGCCAGGGATCGCTATACAGCCGCAATATGGCTGTATGAAGATCCCTGGCATTTTTTCCTATTTTCCCAATTTTTTTTTATGTTTAGAGTGTGGGAATTTTAAAAAAAAATTATGTGGGGTCCCCCCTCCTGAAACTTTTTAACCCCTTGTCCCCCATGCAGGCTGGGATAGCCAGAATGTGGAGCTCTGACCGATTGGGACTTCACACCCTGACTATACCAGCTGCAAAAAAGGTCCCCTAATTCTGATTTTTGTTCCGGGGTATATGTTGGGGGGCCCCCCAGGTTTATTTTGCCCTGGGGCCCCATTGTTGCTTAAACCGGCCCTGTGTCACTTACAGTAGGTAGTAGAAATCTGATAGAACTGACAGGTTTTGGGCTAGCCCCCTCTCATGGGGGATTCTCTGGGTTTTCTTTATTTTCAAAAGCACTTAGAGGAGGTCAGTTGCCCAGTCCAACTGCCAGAATAGTGTGCAAACAGGTGGCGGTGGTGGGGGGTCAGCCTGCATTTTTGTATAGATCCTGTGGAGGGACAGCTTTTGTAAAAAATACATGAAATACTGAGGTGATGGACTAGTCAAAAACCTGTCAGTTCAGTCAGAATTCTACTAACTACTGTAAATGACAGCAACATAGGAGAAAAGTAATTTATTGTTCATTTTACTGTGGAAGAAACGTGCTTCTTATTTATATGCATATACGTGTATTTTAAATGTTACAATTTTTCACAAAAGTGATCCTTTAAAGGGGAGCTTCAGTCTAAACAAACATACTGTCATTAAAAAGACTCTGAAGTCTCGTAAAAATCATGTTTTAATTTAAAAAATGTGTTTAACATTATTGCCCTACCTAAACTGCCGCATTCTCGCCGCTGTAATCTAACTAAATCCCCCCTAACTCCCCGGGGGGCCATCCGGGCAGCGCTTCCGTGAGAGGCAGAGCTATGAGCCGCAGCTCTGCCTCTCAGCGAGTCTATCAGCCCGGATCGCCGCCTCTCCCCCGCCCCTCTCAGTCTTCCTTCACTGAGAGGGGCGGGGATACGCGGCTGATAGACGTGTAAGGAGGCAGAGCTCTGCGGCTGCAAGCTCTGCCTCCAACAGAAGCAAAATGCACGACCAAGAAAGTCGTGGATTTTGCGGGGGAGAGGGAAGGGGGAGTTAGGGGGGATTTAGTTAGATTTCAGCGGCGGGGATGCGGCGGTTTAGGTAGGGCTAACATGATAAACACATTTTTTAAATAAAAACATGATTTTTTTTACGAGACTTCAGTGTCTCTTTAAGTTACATTAGTTATGTTAATTAAAATAAGTAATATAATCTCTTACCCACCCTGTTTTAAAAGAACAGGCAAATGTTTGGGATTTCATGGGGGCAGCCATCTTTTTAGTTGAAAGGAGGTGACAGGGAACATGAGACACAAATCCAACTGCCCTTTGTCCTGATCACCCCTCCCAGCTGTGCGCTAGGCTTCAAATCTCAAATTCAAAATTAAAAAAACAAAAAACAAATTTGCTTCAAAACAGCAGAAGGAGAACAACATCAGAAATCCCATCATGCTTTGCACAGCATCAGATGCTTTGCACAGCATCAGGGGAAAACCGCCGGAGCAGTTTTTGTCTGTGCAGCTAAAAATGAGGCTTGGGGAAGAAAACCAAAGTTCTGATGCTGTGAAACTGTTAAAGAAAAACCAATCCTTTTAGTGCTGATGGGTAGATTTTTAGTCTGGAGGTTCACTTTAAGGCAGGCTGAAGTTTTCCTTTAAGAGTTTGAAAATGATTACTGGATAAAGCTGGAGCTGGGCACCCCTGTTCCTGGCATTTGTGTAATGCACGAGAATAATGTGTTCTGTGATGTACTGGAAAGCAGCAGGGCACGGCTTGTGTCGGTGGGAGAGTAGATTGGGTCATCAGGAAAGCATGACCTCTGATGAAAGTGGTGCATTGTACCTGCTGTGCTCACACAGACATAAACACACATGGGAAGAGTACAGGAGTTGAGATGTGAATACACACTGACACGTAGTCACACAAACAAAGGTCCTGGCTCTAATCTCATACACCTTCCATGGCATGCAGGGGCATGAGAGAGGGCAGATCTCCCCCTGGCCCCAGGGAAACATACAGTCCATACATGACGCCTTCTCCCCTTTATTCCCCATCTGTACACACATTACACCATGTGCACAGAAAACTACACGTCTGCCCCTTCTGAGACCCACCCTCACAGTGTGTTCTGTATGCACTGCTGTAACATCAAAAGAGAAAGTTCCACCACAGATAACAACTGCACTGATAAAATAATCAATAGGACTCAGCGATATTGTGGGGAAAAGTAAAACATACTTGAAAGGAAAGACGGAAAGTTTTAGACTTTATTTGAAGTGTTATTTAGGTTAATATACAAATGGAAGTTCATTGTTATCGATTGCAATTATGATTACCAACAAAAATATCAAATGAAAGTAATTTTGTGCTACTGAAGGGAAACAGTCAATTAAAAGGTTGTCCAATGATGATGAAGAGAAAATATGCATTCAATTTTATGATCAAATCAGTCGTATGGTCACCTTAAAGGACAGGTGTGAGGTGAAAAAACAAAAACGAGATCTACTTACGTGGGGCTTCCTCCAGCCCCTGGCAGCCTATCTGTCCCTTGCCGCAGCTCCAGTGTCCTGGGGTCCCCTCAGTTGCAGATGCTGATTTCGCCGGCTCAGCATCGTCTGTGCCTGCCACACCACTCACAATCGCGCTCTTGTGGCCTGGAGCATTCTGCGCAGGTGCAGAAGTACCGCAGAATGCCCCAGGCCACGTGAGCACGATCACGAGTGGAGCGGCCTCGACAGGTCGGCATCTGCAACGGAGGGGACCCACCGGAGCCATGGCGAGGGACAGAAAGGCTGCTAGGGGTTGGAGGAAGCACCAAGTAAATAGATCTTGTTTTTGTTTTGTTTTTTTACCTCACACCTGTCCTTTCATCTCTTGAGGACTGCGGTCTTAAACCCCCTAGTGACCAGGACATTTTTTACAAAATAAACCACTGCAGCTTTAAGGGCTCACTGCGGGGCCGTACAGCACACAACTACAGCACACAACTACAGCATACAAGTGATTGCCCCCAAACCCCCGACACCCCCCCCCCCCCCCTCCTTTTCTGCTCACCAACAGCGCTCACTAACATTATCTCCTAATGTTTATTTACAGGGAGTGCAGAATTATTAGGCAAATGAGTATTTTGACCACATCATCCTCTTTATGCATGTTGTCTTACTCCAAGCTGTATAGACTCGGAAGCCTACTACCAATTAAGCATATTAGGTGATGTGCATCTCTGTAATGAGAAGGGGTGTGGTCTAATGACATCAACACCCTATATCAGGTGTGCATAATTATTAGGCAACTTCCTTTCCTTTGGCAAAATGGGTCAAAAGAAGGACTTGACAGGCTCAGAAAAGTCAAAAATAGTGAGATATCTTGCAGAGGGATGCAGCACTCTTAAAATTGCAAAGCTTCTGAAGCGTGACCATCGAACAATCAAGCGTTTCATTCAAAATAGTCAACAGGGTCGCAAGAAGCGTGTGGAAAAGCCAAGGTGCAAAATAACTGCCCATGAACTGAGAAAAGTCAAGAGTGCAGCTGCCAAGATGCCACTTGCCACCAGTTTGGCCATATTGAAGAGCTGCAACATCACTGGAGTGCCCAAAAGCACAAGGTGTGCAATACTCAGAGACATGGCCAAGGTAAGAAAGGCTGAAAGACGACCACCATTGAACAAGAAACACAAGCTGAAATGTCAAGACTGGGCCAAGAAATATCTAAAGACTGATTTTTCTAAGGTTTTATGGACTGATGAAATGAGAGTGAGTCTTGATGGGCCAGATGGATGGGCCCGTGGCTGGATTGGTAAAGGGCAGAGAGCTCCAGTCCGACTCAGACGTCAGCAAGGTGGAGGTGGAGTACTGGTTTGGGCTGGTATAATCAAAGATGAGCTTGTGGGGCCTTTTCGGGTTGAGGATGGAGTCAAGCTCAACTCCCAGTCCTACTGCCAGTTTCTGGAAGACACCTTCTTCAAGCAGTGGTACAGGAAGAAGTCTGCATCCTTCAAGAAAAACATGATTTTCATGCAGGACAATGCTCCATCACATGCGTCCAAGTACTCCACAGCGTGGCTGGCAAGAAAGGGTATAAAAGAAGAAAAACTAATGACATGGCCTCCTTGTTCACCTGATCTGAACCCCATTGAGAACCTGTGGTCCATCATAAAATGTGAGATTTACAAGGAGGGAAAACAGTACACCTCTCTGAACAGTGTCTGGGAGGCTGTGGTTGCTGCTGCACGCAATGTTGATGGTGAACAGATCAAAACACTGACAGAATCCATGGATGGCAGGCTTTTGAGTGTCCTTGCAAAGAAAGGTGGCTATATTGGTCACTGATTTGTTTTTGTTTTGTTTTTGAATGTCAGAAATGTATATTTGTGAATGTTGAGATGTTATATTGGTTTCACTGGTAAAAATAAATAATTGAAATGGGTATGTATTTGTTTTTTGTTAATGTGCCTAATAATTATGCACAGTAATAGTCACCTGCAAACACAGATATCCTCCTGAAATAGCTAAAACTGAAAACAAACTAAAAACTACTTTCAAAAATATTCAGCTTTGATATTAATGAGTTTTTTTGGGTTCATTGAGAACATGGTTGTTGTTCAATAATTCCTCAAAAATACAACTTGCCTAATAATTCTGCACTCCCTGTATTTTTAAATAAATATTTATTTTTTTAATACATCTTCCTATTTTTTTTCCCGTAATCCCCCTCCCTTCCCCCGCCAGTCAATCAGCGTGATCCACTGTCATAGCTTCAGCCTATGACAGCGGATCACTTCCCTGCCTACAGAGGGGAAAGCCATGTGACACGGCTGTCCCCAGTACAGCGCTGCCTTAGATTGCAGTGCTGTACAGTATTTCCCCGTCTAACAGTCCCTAGCAGCAATCGCCGCTGGGAGACTGATGACGGAGCGGGGCTCAGTCATTCAAGCGGTGATGCACGCACATCGGCGCGAGAGATCCCCTGCAATCTCCATTCCCAGCCATTCACGCCAATCGACGTGCAGAGGTCCTGGAGCTGCCGTGCTGCTCCCGCCAACTGGCATGGAGCAGTCGTTAGGCAGATAAAGAGGGGGTCAAAACTAAATCATGTAAGGAGTCTAAGGTCGCATTCACAGTGGGACGTTGCTTTTTAATGTGACGTTAAAGTCGCAACATGTCTGCTTTGTGTCTGCACTGCAAGAATTGCAGGCCAAATTGTTTATTAAGATTTAACACTTATTGAACAGTCTCAAAATGCAATATATATCTGTAGATAGGCAACTTTTTGACATCCATGTCTTGGGTGGTTGGTGTCATATGCGGGGGAAGGGGGGGATAGGAAGAGCGTATGCAGAGTGCGCTGAGGAGCGTGCCTCAGTATGTATAGCTACCTGTCCTCAGTCCAGCTTGGGGAGGGCGGGGTGGTTTTGATTCCAGGAGGGGCTCATGCAAATTTTGTTGGGGCGGAGTCCTGTGGGTTATTGCTGCAACCTGGCTCATACTGACAATGTTTCAAATATTATTATTTTTTAGTATTTATATAGCGTCGACACCTTCCACAGCGCTGTAATGAGTATATTGTCACTTAACTGTCCCTCAGATGGGCTCACAATCAAGTCCCTACCATAGTAATAGGTCTATGTATGTATCGTGTGGCATATATCTCGTAGTCTAGGGCTAATTTAGGGGAAGCCAATTAACTTATCTGTATGTTATATTTTATGTATGTTATATTTTCGCTCCACTTCTCATGTGTACACCACTTTGTATTGGTCTATCACGTGGAATTCCAATACAATTGATTCATGGTTGTGGCAGTAATATGACAAAATGTGGAAAATACTTTTGCAAACCACTGTATATTTTTGGGATGTGGGAGGAAAAGTGCATGGAGGAAACCCATTCTGAAAGACTGTCACCAATGTGCTCCCCTGGATGGGAAGGCAGTGTGCTGTTTTTCTTTTACTGGTTACAATGATTGACAATGGAAGCTCTTGAGGGCCAAATAAAATGGCAAGGAGGGCCACATTCGTCCTGCGGGCCTTGAGTTTGGCACCTGTGCCTTAAAGGATGGCAATACACATATCAATTCTTCCAGAAGACTCCATCTCTTTTATTGAACCTGCTGATGATATTGCCTCCCAATATCTCCGAATGATCAGCTTTCGATTGAAAGGGTGTCATAATGTTGTAAAGAAAAACAAAAGTTTGCTTTCCTAAAACAGAAAGAATTTGCGATAATTCAGGTTGGAGTGAGCTTGAGATGTCTCCCAGAGCAACACTGCTGAATATATGCAAATTAACCATTGTACCCTTAGAAGCTAAACACACCTCCAGAACCGCCGGAATGCAATGATGTGTCAGCTTGTTAATTTGTACAGAGCCATAATAATCCAACATGCATACAGACTGTTTCGGATTGTTAGATCCTCATCAGTGCATGGCATGGATTAATTTGGCTCTATGGAGTAGGGCTTGTAAATCCGAGAGGCACAGACTAACCAGCAAACTCATGGTGACCCAGAACTCGTTGGAGTGTGTAAGGGAATACAATGGTCCTAAAAGCCCCCTTACTAAGATGTTAAGAAAAACAAAAGTTTGCTTTCCTAAAACAGAAAGAATTTGTGATAATTCAGGTTAGAGTGAGCTTGAGATGTCTCCCAGAGCAACACTGCTGAATAGATGCAAATTAACCATTGTTGCCCTTAGAAGCTAAACACACCTCCAGAACCGCTGGAATGCAATGATGTGTCAGCTTGTTAATGTGTACAGAGCCATAATAATCCATCCAACAATAATAATCCAACATGCATACAGACTGTTTTGGATTGTTATTATCGCAAATTCTTTCTGTTTTAGGAAAGCAAACTTTTGTTTTTCTTAACATCTTAGTAAGGGGGCTTTTAGGACCATTGTAGTCCCTTACACACTCCAATGAGTTCTGGGTCACCATGAGCTTGCTGGTTAGTCTGTGCATAATGTTGTAAAGTCTCCACTGAGCGGACAGAGAGAGAAGGAGCAGCAGTGACATCGATGGTCATCTTGCATAAAGCAGTTCCACTGATTCTCTAATAGGCTCAACACACACCATACAACCTTGGTTGTTCAATCTTACCACTTTCATGTAGTATAAGAGCTTATCCAATCAATCATTCAAGGTATTTTCAATCTGTTGGCCCTTATACTACATAGATTTGGTAAATCTGTACAACCAAGATTGTATGGTGTGTGTTGAGCTTTAGATTGATGCTGAAATCTCATCAGATCAGATCAGGCAAAATAGCAGGATTTATCATCACCAGCTGATCGATTTCTGATTTGCGTCTGCTATGTGGGACGGTTACTGACCCATGTAAAGACATCTTCCTGAGTGATATTACTACATTGTTATAATGATGAATGCAGCCAACGCTCTCACAAATACCAAGAGCCACATTTGGTAAATCAATAGCGGTTTAGGCTCTCCATAGATAAATTCCAGCTTATCCATGGGAGAGTCACCTCTGTGAACTCGCTTCCCCACAGATCGTCACGTTTCATTACCAACCAAAAGAACACTAAACGCCACTCACCACAGAGGGGCACCGAGTACGGCGTCCAAGTCAGAGGTCACGGGGAAAGTTCAGCCGGCTGCGTTGTGGCTAAACCCTCTATAGTGCAAAATGACAAGAAAATTTGTCACATAGAGTTATGACTGCTACTGATGGGGAAGATTCGTGCAGCTGTGTCTGCGGCATTCTCAGGAAACGCATTCCACAAACTCGCTCACCGAGAGTAATGAGTAAAAATCACCCCGATGTCTCCAGATCTGTCCGCCATCTACTGAGGGACTGTTGTGGAGGAATTATACAGGTAAACATCAACTAACTGACCTGTTTCTACACATTTAGCAAATAAAGACACATTTGCTTAAACAACCAGTTAAGGACCGCAGGAATTTTGAATGATCTGTGCTGGGTGGGCTCTTCAGCCCCCAGCACAGATCGTGTGGCAGGCAGGGCGATCAGACTTCCCCCCTTTTTTCCCCACTAGGGGGATGTCCTGCTGGGGGGGTCTGATCGCTGCCGCTCACTTTCGCCTAGCAGGGGGGGGGTTCCTCAAAGCCCCCCTCCGCAGCACTATTCCGCCCTCCCTCTTCTTCCCTCTCGCTCCTGCCCAAGATAGGCGGTACAGGACAGCGATGCGTCCTGTACCGCCTCTGATAGGCTTCAGCCTATCAGATGCCGGTGATCCCCGGCCAATCAGAGGCCAGGGATTGCCAATCTCCTTTACGGCGCTGCTTTGCAATGTATACACCAGGGATTTCTTCCCCGGTTGTTTACATTTCGCCTGCGAGCCGCAATCGGAGGCTCGCAGGCTGTTCACGGAGACTCCCTCCGTGAACTGACAGGAAACGGCCGTTTCCATGGAAACACCACTGTGACCAGCTGCCCGTTGGCTGGTTGTTAAGTGGTTAAAGGATCACTATCGTGAAAAATTGTAAAATTTAAAATACATGTACAGCAAAGTCCCCAGTATCTGGCTCTGGCGGGGATCGCCTGATGCCGGGTACATGTACTTGCCAGTTGCTTGAGTCAAATAACACAAACCTCCTCCTAAATTACTTACCGAGGCTCCAGCAATGGCTGTCAGTCCACCAGAACCTCTTTGCGGGCTCTGAGAGGCTTTCCGGCTTCCCCAGTGCACAGAAGCCGGAGTGTCAGCTGACCTGCATCAAGTCATGTGATACCCTGGCTTCCGTACACAGAAGCTGGAAGCTGCTCAGAGCCCGCGAGGAGGTTTAGGGAGACTGCCAGCCATCACAGGAGCCGTGATAAACCTGCTAGCCCCCTCACAAAGTCCCCCAAAAGAGGTCCCCATTATCCTACAGCATGCCGCTTAGTTGAGACTTCCAGTTGCCTGAATTCCGGATTACGGGGACTTTGCTGTATACGCTGTAAACTTTGCAGTAAATTGGTTCCAGAGTAAAATTTGCTATAAAATTATTTTTTCCTATGTTGCGGTCACTTACAAGATTGCACAAATCTCACAGAACTGGCCAGATTTGGATTCATTGATCTGCTCATAGCGGATTCTCAGGGTTCTCTTTATTTTTAAAAGCACTGTTAGAAAGGTAGTTGCTTAGACCAGCTGCCAAAATAGTGTGCAAGCGAGAAGGGAGGCTGGCAGGAATCTTTGTATACATCCTTCCCAGGGAGTGCTTTAGTAAAGAATAAAGGAAATACTGAGAACCCCTCATGAGGAGATGCACTAGTCCAAAATCAGATGTCAAATTTATAATGCTTACTGTAAGCAACAGCAACATAGGAAAACGGGGATTTATAGTGAATTTTACTATGTGAGAAATGTACTTCTTATACACTAGTATTTTAAATTTTAAATTTTTTTGCGATAGTGGTCCTTTAATGATAATGGGCTTGATTAACTAAGACAACTAGCATGCCTTATCAGAGTTAACACAACTCATCAGAGTTACCACGCCTTATCAGAGTTAACACACCTTATCATAGTTAACACACCTTATCAGAGTAGCACAGCAAGCGCTACGAACGTATGCCTGCTAATTGGCAATGACGAGAGCTCCACTCGTCCTGCCCTGAGCCCCTGTGGGTCCAATCACTTTAAAGGACATTATCCCCATGCTTTGATTGGCTCAATAGGCTGCCTGTCACTTGACAGGAAACTTGACAGGCAGCCTATTGGGCCAATCAAAGTGCAGGGATAATGTCCTTTAAAGTGATTGGACCCACAGGGGCTCAGGGCAGGACGAGTGGACCTCTCGTCATTGCTAATTAGCAGGGATAAGTTCGTAGCGCTCGCTATGCTACTCTGATAAGGCACGTTAGCTCTGATAATGTGTGTTAACTCTGATAAGGCATGCTATTTGTCTAAGTAAATCAAGCCCATTGACAGCTATGGGAACAGCGATTGCTATGTGGTGTTAATGCCAGGTGATGCAGAATAAGCCAGCAGGACAAATATGAGACAATTTTATAGGGAATCAGTAGCAAACTGGGATTTAGAAAATCTGAGTAGGTACCAATAGGGAATTACTGGCATAAGCAAGATTGCCTGCACCAAACACCATGAATGAATTACCGTATTTTTCGGACTATAAGACGGTCCTGACCATAAGACACACCTAGGTTTAGAGGAAAAAAACAGGAGAAAAATATATACTAAACCTGGCGCATTGATGATGAAGGGGCATCTTGTGGATTATGCCCCCTTTGTGCCTCATGACCCCTTGTACCTCTTGTGTCTCCCTGTGTCCTCCTCTGCCCCTCTTGTGTCCTCCTGTGTCTGCCTCGCCTCTGTCCTCCTCTATGCCCCTTTGTATCCCTCTTGTCTCCTCCTCTATGCCCCTTTGTGTCCCCCTGTGTCCACCGTTATTCCCTGTGTCCTCCTCTGCATGGGCACAGTACAGGGAGTCCCCAACATTGCGGTGGGTTGAAGGTTCGTATTGACAGGCGTATAAAAAAAAGGAACTCTCTGAATTTGAATTATAAGACGCAGTGACTTTTTTCCCCTCGCTTCTGAGTCTTATAGTCCAAAAAATACAGTAGCAACTGTAATAATATATGTACTGTAATATAAATACGGAACATTATAAACCGAAGATGTTAAAAGACACCTGAAGTGAGAGAAATATGAAGGCTGCCTTATTTATTTCCTTTTAACCACTTGATGACCCACCCTTTACCCCCCCCTTAAGGACCAGCGCTGTTTTGAGTGATCTGTGCTGGGTGGGCTGTGCAGCCCCCAGCACAGATCAGGTTGCAGGCAGAGAGATCAGATTGCCCCCCTTTTTTCCCCCCTATGGGGATGATGTGCAGGGGGGGTCTGATCTCTCCTGCCTGCCTGGGTGTTGCGGGGGGAGGGCACCTCAAAGCCCCCCTCCGCGGCGAAATCCTCCCCCTCCCTCTCCTACCTGGCCCCCCCCCCCGGCGATCGAGGCTGCACAGGACGCTATCCGTCCTGTGCAGCCAGTGACGGGACGTCCCCTGTCACATGGCGGCGATCCCCGGCCGCTGATTGGCCGGGGATCGCCGATCTGCCTTACGGCGCTGCTGCGCCGTACAATGTAAACAAAGCGGATTATTTCCGCTTGTGTTTACATTTAGCCTGCGAGCCGCCATCGGCGGCCCGCAGGCTATTCACGGAGCCCCCCGCCGTGATTTGACAGGAAGCAGCCGCTCGCGCGAGCGGCTGCTTCCTAATTAATCAGCCTGCAGCTGGCGACGCAGTACTGCGTCGCTGGTCCTGCAGCTGCCACTTTGCCGACGCACGGTATAAGCGTGCGGTCGGCAAGTGGTTAAACAATGCACATTGCCTGGCTGTACAGCTAATCCTATGCCTGTAGTACTTTTAGCCATAGACCCTGAACAAGCATATCCAGATCAGGTGTTTGGCTGACGTCTGACTGGATTTGTTTCAGGTGTGTGATTTAGACAATACTAAGCATCTATTACCTTAGTAGTGACTCTGGGGAGAGAAGCATTGGAAGGGGGCGAGACAGAGAGAAGAGGGAGAGAGAAAGCAGCGGAATGCAGAGAAGGAAGAGAGGGATTGGAAGGGAGAGAGCGTAGGTGGAGGTAGGGAGATGACCGCTGGGGAGAAAGGGAATAGAAGAGAAAGATAGGGGGTTATTCAGTTACAATGGAAGTGGGTTGGCGAGAGAAACATGGGAAAGAGCAAAAATGAGATTTGAGATCTGGAGTTTTCAAAGTTTTTCTGTTATATACACATTTAGTTAATACATGGTAAAAAATAGAACATTTTTCTATACTTAGAACAATAGTAAAAAACAAAAATAGGCAAGAGAAGACAACCCAGTCCCTGCTGTGCGCTGTACTTCCACTAATGCCCAAGGCTTAAGCAGTGTTTAGAACAGAACAGCCGCTTGCTAGACTGAACTCTGTGCCACATCGTCTGTCACTGATTGTCTTACAGCCTGCGTTCTCTCCAGTGCCCCCCCCCCCCCAAATGCCCCTCGCCTAAGAGTACTGATAAATGGACTGATTAAAAAAACACAAATATGAGCAGCAGATTCATTAAACAGATGGGACTCAAGTTATAGTGTAAAAAAAAAAAAGTTGTGGAATATATTTATCATACAGCTATGTTGGTGATGGTGTTATTGTTTCAGTTACATGAATTGCTAATGCAACGCATGCTAATGCATATCATCCCATATAGAACACCTAAACAAGCCAGTTTCGGGAATAATGCACAGTGTTTGGTCCAAGAATTAAAAAAACGAGACTAAACAAGCCAGTTTAATATACAGTTTAGTGGACTTTACACAATCTACACAAATAATGTAAAGGTGGCCAGCAATGGTCCAATTGGCCAAAAATTTACCATAAATGTTCAATCAGGAACACTGATTTGAAGAGTTTTTCCTAACGATTATATTGATCGTATTGGGCAAGTTTTCACTTCCCGTTAGTATTCCCAATTGATTGTTGCCAGACAATTTTGAGCAGGTCAATCAGGAAATTGGACCATTAGTGGCCACCTTAACGTACATTACCTATGCAACGACTTATGCTGCTTGTATAACAGGCAACATAGACTTGCATTGCTGCATAATCCCTACGGGGCCACGGATCATGCGGTAACGCACGGATGATTTTGCGGTGATTGGAAGGTAGGGATGCAGCTGACATCTTTGTTAGAGTAATGGCTGGTGTGAATCCTACAGGCAGTAAGGGGAGTTTAGACTATAAAGCCTAATTTACCAGCAATTGCGCTGGTAAAGCAGCACACGATGCGCAATTAGCGCTACCCATGTTATCTAATTAGCGTGCATGTTGATACTGTAACACGTGCTACAAAAGTAGCACAGTTCGCATTACCATGATACTGCATGTTACCTTGGTAACACAGGTTGCACTAATTACGTAACAGGCACTACCTAAATAGCGTAACTAACACTGCCATGTGCCACCTGTACAGGGCAATCTTACCATTAGTTAGCGAATATATCCCTATTTGGCAGACAAGACAGTGGATTGAACCAGGATAAGTTGAAGATTAATGATGTTCTGTGGGGCAGTTTACATTGATCTGTTCCATTCTTGTCCACTGCGGAAAAGTCCTACTACCCACATTTTGCCATTATTTGATGAATCATGCCTCTGCTTGCCTGTAGTGGAAATTACAACAGAGACAGGAGTTCTAGCATGAACCAGGAAGAAGTGTCATTAAAATCAGAGAAGAGTACTTTCCACTTGTGCCGGTCATACGGTAAATGACTGGCTTACAGTAAACACACAAACAAACGTCTGACTGGCTGACGTCTGTTAAAACATGACAACCAGGCAAATAAATGATACTGTTGAGGGTGATTAAGTATTGGTTTCCTCAAGATATCAGATTTTCTATTCACACACTATTTCCCCAGAGTTCCTCTTTAAACTAACATATTTGTACATGCCAGTGTGTGTTTTCACTAAATGGAAGTGGACCGAAGAAGTGCTCCAGTGAACTACACGGAAGTGGAGGCAGTGTAATAAGCTCTGATTGGTTCTCTTCACACTGGCTTGGCAAATATTGGTATTAATGTATGAAACATAAAGAAATCCACATTATAGCTGTGCATAAGAGGAAATGCACTGTCCTGCTGCCACTACTAACATTCCTCATAAGATCTGGGCCTGGAAGATAGGCGGAGCACCGGCTATCTGTCAGAGGCCACATGTGCTGTGAAGGAAGAGTCTCCTCCAGATTCACAGAGGTGCAGCAGAAGTTGTAGCACGTCAGCGGGTTACACATGAATGCAGGGTGGGGTAACTTCTCCGTTATCTCAGGGGTTTTCAGTTCTGTGAATGGTGCTTCTGCTGTTATTGATAAGGAGGGACCCGTCAAAATCCCTCCCAGTCTCACAGCCTAATATTTCTCTGCATGATAAAACCACTCGAGGAACTCTGTCTCCAACCACAGCACAAAACGAGATCTCGGCAAAAGAGGAATTCTAAAAAGCCTGCTCCAGTAACTATTAAAGAAACAGAGGAGGTAGAAGAGTGAGAGACTAGACAGCTGGGCCCATAAGCAATTCCCCTTTTCTCCCAAGATTTCTCCAAGGAGAGAGTTTTTCAACTTCTATTTAAAATAACTTTGCAGCATTTTTCAACTGAAAAAGCTTGCTTTCTGGTGCCTAAAAGGCATTATTTGACAAATTTAAAAATATGACTTAGGAGAAAATTTAGGAGAAAAGTCAATTGCATATGAGCCCATGACCCATATGCAATTCACTTTTTCTCCTAAGTTATCTCCTATGAGATCATTTTCATATTTTCTTTAAAATAACTATTTTACAATTGAAAAAGTACTCAAAAGTAGGTGATAAAATACTATTGAAATTACTTTGAGTATTTTCTTGCTTGAGGTCAGGCTCGGATTTACATCACAGGAACCTATAGGCACAGATGTCCTGGCACCTTTGACTTTGCCCTCCATGAACCTACAAACCCCCGTTGAACCGCACCGCAAGTGTGCTGGCTGTCGAAACTGTCTCTTCTCTCTTACTTCCGACGCCCGTCATAGGTAGCTACGGGTGCCGCTTAGTATTAAGTAGCCAGAGGAACCTGAATATTAAGTAGCTACAGGTGCCCCCAAGTATTAGGTAGCCAGAAGTACTAAGTAGCTAAAAGTGCCCACAAATACCAGGTAGCTACAGGTGCCCCCGACAAATAGGTGATCTCGTATGTGGAATGCAGAGAGCTGGGTGAGTAACCTCTCATTTATGCTTTGTTTGGGGAAGGTGGGAGGCACTTGGGGAGGAGAGTGAGCTGCCTTTCCATCATCAGGCGACTGTAGGCACGTGCCTATAGTGCCTTATGGTAAATCCGGCCCTGCTTGCGGTTCATAGGGCATTTTATGACGACGTGTGAAAATAGCACCTAGGAGATACCTCAGGAGAAATAGTGAATTGCATATGGGCCCAAGCGTAGAAGAAAGAAAAAACAAGGGGGGAGAGAGAGAGAGAGAGAGAGAGAGAGAGAGTCAAAGGAGACAGAAATGTAAAGGTGCATACACACATCCAATCTTGGCCAATTTTACCACTTTCATGTAGTGTGAGAGCTTCCCTACACTATCTATTCAAAGTATTCAAGTCTCTTGTTCTGCATACTACATGGAAGTGGCAAAATTGGTCAATCAAGATTTCAAGATTGGATGTGTGTACCAGGCTTAAAGGTGGCCACACACCATACTATTTTTTTAATATCTGTTCAATTTAAGAATTGCAATCAAATTTTCTGACTGATTGTAACATTTCAAAAATCTGACCTATATACCACACACACACGTTAGATTTTTCCCCCAATTATGGTAAAATTGATTGGAAACGCTGAGAAAATTGCTTGGGTGTGCCGGAAGGAGGAAGTGCGGTAGCGAGTCGTGCAACGTGTCCCATAGGTAGTATGCGGGTGGATTGAGATGCATAGAAGCCGACGGACTTCTGGGTAAGTAACCCCCTGTCTCCCGTGCTCACACCTGAGGCAATTAAGCCTCATTTTAATTCCAAATTCGAATGGATTCCTACACGGAAGCCCATCGCTAGTGACGGTACGAGTAATACTAGAAAAGATTTTGCTGAAATCTTGTCTTCTATCTTATGGTGAAAAATGACAGGCCAGGAAAACAGTCAATATCAGGAAGATATTGATCGCTTACCTGATTTATGAGCAGTAAGCATCCCAATGCTGGCACAACAACAGCCTATCAATAGCAGTCAGTCACTAATGATTAGACTTGGTGCATCCACCAATGAGAGTCATCATCAACATTACTGGGCACCTGTACCACGCCAAAATACATTTTTAGGTGGTCCAACTCAGATAAACATCTCAGGCCAATGGCTGAATAGTGTACTGTCTAAGGGCGCTACCTTTTGACACAGGAGACTAGGGTTTGAATCTCAGACTTTTCCTGGTCAGTAAGCCAGTGCCTATTCAGTAAGGAGTCCTTGGGTAAGACTCCCAAACGCTGCTACTGCCTCCCGAGCGCGCCCTAGTGGCTACAGCTCGGGTGCTTGAAGTCTGCCAGGAGAAAAGAGCAATATAAATGTTCTGTGTTTTGTACTTTAAGTTATACTGCTACAGAAGCCTACAGGAGAATTTGTTTTCTGCTTTTATTTCTGGGTGTCAAAGTATATATATGACTAGGCTATATATGTCTAAACTGCAGAAGCAGGTTAGAGCCTGGTGCCATAAGTCTGTGATATATGTGAAAATTCTGCAAAATGTCAGCTATTTCCTACAATCCATTACACTCTAGTTGAACAATGGATGTCTAGAAATCGGTAAGACTCTGTACTGACGCTGAAAGGGTTAAGCGTTGCATATTCTTCTCCACCCTGTGTCCATGTGCAGAAGTATGTATAGAAATATGCCAAGCATTGTACACAGTTGACATCACTTCCTGTTCTGCAGAAAATAGAATTATCATTAGCAAATCCTCCCTAGAGCTGGGAGCATTTACACACAAGTCTGGCACACATGTACACACACATGTGCAGCTCTCATGTCAAAGGGTACCTGGAGTTTGTACCAGCCATAACTGTTCTGCTCCCAGATAAAAAGTTGCTGCCTGTGCATGAAATACAGACAAAACAAAAGACAGTGAAAGTTATCTTTTTATACTGTAAATATGCTCTGAAGTTTACATAGTTTTTTGCTAGCAAACTGCGACTATATACTTAGGAGATAATATATCAACCTGCTATTTAGCATTATTAGTATTTAGTATTATACAGGGCTGTGGAGTCTGAGTTGGAGTCAGAGCAATTTTGGGTACGCGGAGTCGGAGTTGGAGTCAGTGATTTCATAAACTGAGGAGTCGGAGTCGGGAGTCGGATCACTTTGAACAAAATCCACAGCCCTGGTTATTATTAGACTAAGGTGTCGGAGTCGAGGAGTCAGAGCCATTTGGGTACCCGGAGTCGGAGTTGGAGTCGGTGGTTTCATCAACTGAGGATTCGGAGTTGGAGTTTTGTACGAACTCCACAGCCCTGGTATTATAGCTGTTGCTTAGACACAAAAGTACAGTTATATGTTTGCACACAACAAAAAAATTAAATTGGACCCCCTACCTAGATGGCCCAGATACAGAGATATGGGTGTGCTCCCAAGTCCACTCTGTCAGTTGTAAGCAACAGGTATGTCATATATTGTCTACCTAAAGAACATTGGAGATAGGCAGGTAAGTAAGGCTTTGTTCACACCATACGCATAGCCGTTGCGCATTTCGGCAAAGCATATGATGTGCAACACGGAAGAACATCAGAACTGCATAGACTACACTGTCCGACGTTCTCACTTAAAGAGTACCTGAGATGGGGCCACAGGAATAAATTATACATACCTGGGGCTTCCTCCAGCCACCTCCTGCCTGATTGCTCCCACTCCATCCTCTTCTGACTTCCCGTTCTCCTACAGTTGACCCTGGAAAATCCGTCAGTCGGGGCCAGTCGGCACATGCGCAGTCCAGTCAGGTATGGAGGAATTTTTGGGGCCAATTGCAGGCGAACGGGAAAACAAAAGAGGACGGCGTGGGAGCGATCAGGCCGGAGGGGGCTGGAGGTAGCCCCAGGTATGTATATTTTATTCCTGTGAGCCCATCCAAGGGTCACTTTAATGCGCTACGCAGCAGTGGCTTGTGATATCGCACTGCTGCATGCTTTTTACCAAAATGCAACGCTGATCCAATGGGATCAGCAGCGCAACAAGGAAGGCATGCAATCAGGGCTGTGGAGTCGGTCCAAAAATCTTCCGACTCCAACTCCTTGGTTTATGAAACCACGACTCCGACTCCAACTCCAGGAACCCAAAATGGCTCCGACTCCTGGACTCCGACTCCTTAGTCTAATACTTAACAGGGCTGTGGATTTTGTACAAAAATCTTCCGACTCCGACGCCTATGTTTACGAAACCACAACTCTGACTCAAACTCCGACTCCATATGCCCAAAATTGCCCAGACTCTGACTCCTCGACTCCGATTTCAACTCCATAGCCCTGCATGCAATGGCGTGCGTTGGGTTCCAATCACACAGCCATCTGCATTGGCTAGTGCGAACAAGGCCTTGGTTGTAATGCTGATAGCCCTTCTCTGCATAGCAGAATCGCCGGCCGCCCCCCCCCCCCCCACCACTACCCCCAACCATTCAGGTATGAAGTGAATGCATCCCAATCTCTCGGTAGGAGGTCTCAGGTAAACATGAAGTGCTCAGACTTGCTCCTCTTCTCAGTATAACCCCCCCCCCCCCCCCATCAATAGCTTCAAACAAATACAATGAAAAAGGAGAGAACAAAAAAAAAAGAAAGAAAAAAAACAAAAAAAGCACCACTAATGCCATTTAATTCCCAAATCCACAAACCCGCAAGAGAATGATAAAGATGAGAGTTAGAGAAAGAGGATGCATCTTACCAGCACGGCGTCTGCACACTTCTCTGCCATCCTCCTGGAGTCAGATGTGACAAGCAGCTATGTGGACCACTCTCCTTCTCTTCTGATGGCGAGCGCTGGTGTTTGCATTCACTCCCGCAACTTTCTGGGCTGCAGAGACAAAAGAGCATTTTATAGGGAGATCTAAGTAGGACGGAGGTCCTTTTGGGAGGAACCATAAAAAAACAATGTTAGGTAAATAAAGCTTTATCCATGGGGATGCTGGCAATTGGCAATACTGATTAAAGCAGCAGATGTGAAGGTATGTCCGCTCACAAGTGACATCGTGTGTGCCACAGACAGGCTATAATGCTGACCACAAGCAAAGTTTCAGACTGGATTCTCTCTGGACACTATGCAAAACTTTACAGTCACACCAAACACATTGCAATCCAGCTGCCATTATTCTGTCATGTAGCAAGGGAGCTAAAGGGAAAATATTTGGGCAGTACAAATCAAAGGAAACAGTCCACTGTTTAACTAATTGTTCAGATTGGCTGTATATTCAGACTGTTTAATGCATGGCCATCAATAATTGAAGAGACCCGACTACTTCTTGTAGCAGGGAGACCACTTTATCTAAAACTAGGAAGAAAAATGAAGTTTTGAAACGTTTTATAAGTCTTTAAGATGCACTTTATGAATCAATAATAATAAGTATATGTTTAAAGTGAACCCAAGGGGAAAATAAACTGATGAGATAAATGTATTTATTTTATATTTAAACATTTACAAAAGTAGGTTGAATGTTTTACTGTCTCTAATTAGTGGCAGCCTATTAAGTGTCCCAGAGTTAGAAAAAGGTCAATAGTTCATGTATTTTATCTCTCCCTGTCATAAGAAGTTGTATTCTGCCAGGAAAACCTTTATGGCTGTAATTAGCTTATCAGTGATGTTTACTATATTCCCCACAAGGTACAGAAGCTGTGACTTCCATGCCTAGGATTTAACTCTTTCAGGCAGCAAAACAAAACAACTAAGACAGCCTGGTTATTAATATGTTTGGCACTGTACATACACGTTTATCTCATCATGTCATATATCACCTTGGGTACATTTTAAGGTTAAGTTCTCACAAGACATAAAAATTACATTTTAATACAATGCTTGTGTGTTCCTGAATGGTTATGTAATCTGCTGTCCAGAAAAATGCATGCAACAGAACAAATCAATGTGAAATGGCCAATAAGAGAATCATAGGAGTCTTTGACTTGTCTGTTTTCACCACGCTGTCCAATCCATCAAAATACAGGGCAGTGGACTTACTGTGAACCAAGCCTAAGAAATAAGTTAGGCTAGAGTTCTGCTTTAAACCAGGAGAAAACAGCACTGAGCTTCTGAAGACCATAAATGAGAATGAATTTATTACAGGAGTGAGCAAGCTAAAAAGTTGCATCAATAAAGAAAATCTTTGTCATCAAGACAAACAAGAGGCACAAGTGTTGGAAAAGCCTGCTGTATGCTGGGTACAATTCCAGCAACAGGGGGCTGGCAAACAAAGCCAATCTTCTTGAAGATCTTACAGGGACATGACGGGAACTGGCACCTGTACAATGGAGGCCAGGATAAGAGTGTGCTCTGAGCACAGGAGGGAGGCCTGGCCAGATCAGAACACAACAGTAAGCACAAAGAACATTTCTCAATCCTTGCCTCCGAATTAAACTCATTAAATTTTGAGAGGATAAAAAAATAATACATTGCTTGATCTTCAGAAGACCTCCAAAGGTTTACCATACAGAGAAGGGCCTCAACAATAACCTGTTAAAGACTCCATCTGAAAGACATTATTGTGGCAATCAACAGACAGAAGTGCTCTGACCCTCTCCAGGGAAAGTGGACAAAAAAACAACAGAAAAGAACTGGACAAACATCAGACGTAATACGTCAGGCCAAGAACAGAGGTCCAGATGGGACCACCATGTACTTTGCATTCCAGGCCCAGTTGGGGATATGTAGAGGATTCTGTCCATGCATGCTGGGACAAAGAACATCACGATAGAAAAGGACAAGGAATAATCAAAAGCAAGATAATATGCAGGTATTTGTGCTCTAAAGAACCCAAACTACTTTCTGCTAGAAGGCTACCATCAAACTGAACAATAAAAAAGAACAAATAAAAGTAAACTATTTCAAACTACTAAAAGGCTACCATCAAACTGAACAATAAAAAAGAACAAATCAAAGTAAACTATTCCAAGCTATAATAACAAAAGACCCATGGGGTGCTTTATCACATCATGAAATTCCCTCTCTAAATAAAAGCAAAATAAACTATCAAGGTATTTGTTTCCTACTACTTATCAGACAACTGAACTGAAGTGGAAAATGAAGAACAAATAAGTCTGCACAAGATAAAAAATACAGCTGTTAGATTTATGACAAGTGAAAAGCCAATATTCTTTTAGATCCTTGCCTAAAATTCCTAATCCAAATACATAACTAGAGTATTTTAGGTGATACCTTTAACGACTAACTGTACAAGATTTCTCTGCAAGCTTTTGAAAATGTAAGTTTCGTCTTCAGGCATTTTTCAGAACTAGTTCAGAACCATACCAGAACCACATGGTTCTGAAACATGCCTGAAGAAGAAACTTGAAGTTTCAAAAGCTTTCAGAGGAATCTTGTACAGTTAGCTAAAGGTATCACCTAAACAACTCTTGTTGTTATGTCTTCGGATTCTCACCACGACTCATCCCGGACCACACGCAGCTAAAATTCCTAAATATCTGGAAGACTTGGATTCAAAAATCCCACCTCAGTTTTAAAATAGAGAGTCTATTTTTGGAAGCCTCTTTGGCTAGGCTTACATGTCCATCCACTTAATTGTCTGTAGTAAAAGACATGTCATCGGTAGCATACTATTTATGTCCGTGTTCCGTACCGTATCTGGTAATGTCATGCAATGTTGGGACTTTGTGTTTCGATACCGTAACGAACAAATGTGATTGTATAGATAACATAGGATCCGTCAACATGTCTGTGTGTCCTTTGTGGAATACATTCCGTTATTGTGTGTAGTGTGAACATGGCTTAAACCCTCCATGTCCTATTCTGCTTTTCCTTTCTTCTCATTAAGCAAAAGTAATGTCTGTTACACAAAATAAGCCATTTTTCATGGGGCATAGAGAAAGAAAAATGAATGTATCTTCTAACACTCGTACATTACAATAGAAATCACCAGGCATCAGTGGGCAAACGCCTCTCCCGTTTCTGTTTCCAGTACTGCCTCTCTCCCACAACCTCTCATCTACACTTTGTCCTTTTCCCCCTTCCCTACATAGCACTATCCTACATAAGCCACTCCCCAGCCTATACACAGCCTTGCACTACAGAGCTGCTCCCCTACGCGAACACCTGTAGGAGCTATCCTGGAGTAAGAGAGGACTTGAATCACATCTAAACCAAGCATTGAACAAGGCAAATTCAAATACCAGTCAGGATAAGGAAATGTAAATGCAAAGCGTTGGACAGACTGTCCTCTTCTAGGTCAATGTGTTTGGAACTGTAGTACAGCTCAGGGCTGTGGAGTCGGAGTCGTGGAGTCGGAGTCGTGGAGTCGGGCAATTTTGGGTGCCTGGAGTCGGAGTCGGGAAAAAATGCACCGACTCCGACTCCTAATGAATTTGTAACTGTAATTAAAATAGAAAATATGATAAAATGTTCTATTTCTCAGATAATAGTCATTAAAAATAATGTATATATACAGTAATAGCTGTGCTTAGTCCACAAAAATGAAATAAACCAATCAAAATTAGTTACTTGTGCTGCTTCAATAAAGCAGTCCCCGTATTTTTAAGGTCAGATATACAGATCTGATTGTGACTGTATATATGATGTGTACACAGGAATCTCTTATATATACTAAATAACATCTATGCTGTAAGAATAAAGCCTGATGTGTAGCTGTGTCACTAATAGAGATGGTCAATGAGATGGAAATAATTCTGCACTGATGCTGATTTATGCAAATGTATGCACTCCCTTTGCTGATGAAATCAAATAATTTGATATGTTGTTAAAATTTGCTTTGGTGACTACAAATTAAAGGGTACCTGAGACGGATGAAAAGTAAAGTTTTATACATACCTGGGGCTTCCTCCAGCCCCCTTCAGGCTAATCAGTCCCTCGCTGTCCTCTACCACCCGGATCTTCTGCTATGAGTCCTGGTAATTAAGCCAGTCAGCGCTGTCCGGCCGCATGCCGCTCTCACAGCCAGGAACATTCTGCACCTGCGCAATAGTGCTGCACAGGTGTAGTATGCTCCTGGCGGCGGAGTGTGTGCATGCGCACTACGCCCGACTGGCTCAAGTACCTGGACTCATAGCAGAAGATCCAGGTGGTGGAGGAGGACAACGAGGGACTAATTATCCTGAAGGCGGCTGGAGGAAGCCCCAGGTATGTATAAAACTTTAATTTCATCTGTCTCAAGTTTACTTTGTTACACAGTAGTACTATACTCTACATATGCACTCCCCACAGAGCTGCAGGGAATCCACTGAGAATGCTGTGCACATTAAACACAGAGGTGTTGTCTATTCCCCATAAACCTGGTTCAGATTGTGCATGAAGAATGTGTAATAGAGGAAGAATCTCCTTATTCCCCTGCAGAGTACCTGCACCTCATTCTTACATGTACCCACAGTTACATTGCCTAGGGCCTGATAGATGTTCTTTGTTCCGGTTTGTACCTTTTACAAGTACTCTTACCAAGGACTAGTTTTAGTCTAAAGGGAATAAATATAGTAGTCTACATATCCTTCTCACTTCAGTTGTCTTGTAAAATTCCTAAGCGTTGGCAGTTAAGAGACGAATTTCATGTTACATACTTTTAATCAACAAAATTGTAATATGCAAATTAGAGGAGTCGGAGTCGAGGAGTCGGAGTTGGTGGAATCCTAAACTGAGGAGTCGGAGTCGGTGGATTTTTGGACCGACTCCACAGCCCTGGTACAGCTTATTTATTATGCTATCTGGCTGCAGAAACTGGCGGTTCAGTCAGGTATGACCACGTACCACATAAAGACGGAAAATCAATAGATGATGTTTCATTTAAGGTAATACATTAGATTTACTCTAAACTCCATTGCTTTAATAAGTTCTATTGTCCAAATTGGGGGTTAAGTAGGCTTTTAGGAAACTGCTATATTTATGTATGTATTATTCTTGTGTATTTACACATATGTGTATGCATCTGTATGTACATGGGTGTATGTAGGTCTTGTATATAATAGATGTGTAAATATTTGCTATCATGATATATATAAGTGCAGTTATGCCCCCTCTCCAGTACTGCTTCCCCCTGTAAAAAGTAAAAGTCCATAAAGGTAGTGGTGGTGGGCACTCTCCATTTTGATATGGTTTGGTTCCTTTCCATTTTTTTGTGTTTGGTTCCTGTCCCATTTCCTTCACCCCCCCCCCCCCCACCTTTTCCACAGATCCTCCCCTGCACAGCAACTGGGTGTCAGTACTCTGCTGCCCCCTCCACCCCCTTGTGGAGAATGCATAATAAGGCGTGGCCCACCATATGCAGAGTACATATTGGATGGAGCATGCATCCAATTGGCTTGGCTACATTCTATTTTTGGGTGTAAAGTGGCCATTCTGAATCGATGAAGTACAGCAGAAGGTTTTAAACCTCCCTGGCATTCAATTTCTCCAGGATTTCTGTGCAAAAAGTGATTCAATACATTTTCATAACCTTTTTTCCCCTGTAACTTGCCATAATGTGTCAAGCAAGGGTTGTATTACAGTGCAGGAGAGTATTGACGTGTTTGCACGTCAATACTGTTCACAGCATGTTTTGTATTGACGTGTATAACCGTCAATAGCACCAGGGAGGTTAATAAAAATATCAAAAATGAAAGGAGACTAATAAGAAATGAGAGATGAGAAAATCAGATAAATGAAAACGCAATGTTTGCAGTTGTCTGGAGAGTGAATTTACATGTTAATAATTTACATGACTACCTGAAATATTCAAATCATATAATTCTGATACAAGGGTCAAAATGTGTGCCATCAACTTAAAGGTATGAGCTCAGATTTTATTACAAGTTCACCCTGTTATTTCAATATAACTAAATGTAAAAAAAAAAAAAAAAAAAAAATCAACCTCGTGGCTTTTTATCATTATTTTTTTTAATACTAGTTCATTAAGGGAATAGTTCTTGTCCTGTCCAATCCAGATGTAATGAGTTATGTGCTTGTTTAGATTTAGAAACAAAATATGGACTTGTCAAAGTACTTCTCCTAATTAGTCTTTTCCTGTTTAGGGTTAATGGGTCAATTATTTGTATGTTAAAAAAAAAGGTTAGCTAGGAGAAGAAAACAATGAAAGTTTGAGTCACTGTCACAAGGAATGAATCAGCAACTGCAACAAAGAAACAAACTGGAATGGTGGCTGTAGTGTTCTGCTGACACAGGAGACAAGAGGGAGACACAGGACCTCATGGAAAAACGCAATGCAGCTTTCACTCCAAACAAAAATTCCCTACAACTACTTATCACCATGCAAGTCATTATATGACAAAGGCTCATGCACATGTGCAACTTAAAGAGACACTGAAGCGAAAAAAAAATTATGATATTATGATTTGTATGTGTAGTACAGCTAAGAAATAAAACATTAAGATCAGATACATCAGTCTAATTGTTTCCAGTACAGGAAGAGTTGAGAAACTCCAGTTGTTATCTCTATGCAAACAAGCCATTAAGCTCTCCGACTAAGTTAAGGTGGCCATACACTGGCCCGATTCGCCGCCGTTTCGACAGCAGATTCGATCACCTTGGATCGAATCTGCTGCCAATCGTTCGCGCTACACGCCGAATTTCGATCCTTTTCGCCCGATCCCGTCGATCGCTCCGTGCGGAAATTTAGCGCCGATCGCCCGCGGGTAGGGAGCGCGTCGCTAGCGGCGTTCGAGTGCCCGACGACCGACGCAATAGAGCCGCATACATTACCTGCTCCGCCGGCACGTCTACGCCCGGTCACCGCTGCTCCGTGTCCGCGCTGGTCTCCGGCATGCTTCAGTTCCTCCGGCCCGGCAGGAAATTTAAACAGTAGAGGGCGCTCTACTGTTTAAACTTCCTGCCGGGCAGGAAGAAGTAAAGCATGCCGGGGCCGGAGACCAGAGCGGAGACGGAGCAGCGGTGACCTGGAGACTGGAGTCGCGCCGGCGGAGCAGGTAATGTATGCGGGCATGCGGGCGAGGGGAGCGGCGGCAGCACCACCACCACCACCACAACAGATTGTGAACGGTTTCAGGCTGAAATCGGTTCACAATCTGTTTGCAGTAAAAGTAGCCATACGATCCCTCTCTGATCAGATTCGATCAGATAGGGATCTGTCAGTTGGTCGAATCTGAAGGCAAATCGACCAGTGTATGGCTACCTTAGTCCTGGAGAGGGCTGTTATCTGACTTTTATTATCTCAACTGTAAGTGAACTGTTTACTTTTTCTCTGCTAGTGGAGATGTCATTACTGCACAGACTGCTCTGAAAGACTCATTTTGAATGCTGAATGTTGTGTAATCTGCACATATTATAGAATAATGCAATGTTAGAAAAAACACTATATACCTGAAAATAAAAGTATGAGAATATTTTCTTTGCTGCTAATCTTCTAGTAATTATTCATAGTACACAACCAATTCATTATATCATATATTTTTTTCGCTTCAGTGTCTCTTTAAAGAGAACCTGTAACAAAAAACCTCTGTAGACTTGGAGGAATCCAGCGCTAGCTCCCCCGAAGCCTTCCTCGACAAGCTTGAAAAGCGCTGATATCTTTACCTCTCCGAGATCCTGCGGAGGCGCACTAGTGGCTCTTCGTTCAGGCTAGGTGGAAATATCCAAGCTCAATCATATCCGCTCTACTGTGCAAAGAACTTGCGCCTGCGCAGTAAAGCGGATACAATGGTGTTTGGCTATTTCCGCCTTACCCAAACAAAGAGCCACTAGTACGCCTGCGCAGGATGGGGGGGGGGGGTGCCCGGAGATTAAACAGAGGGATGGAGGAGGTTGGGGGAAGCCTCGTTAGGATCCAGAGGCTCACCCTCACGAGGTAAGTATCCCCCAGAGGTTTTTTTTTTTTTACATTACAGATTCTCTTTAAAAGCACAACCAACCGCACAACATGATCAGTTGTTTACGACTTGTTGTACACAAGTATATACACATGTGCTGATCAACTACAGAATCGACTCATTTAAATACTGCGTGCTCATCAAGAAGTCTGCATTCAAAAACAACAAGTTGTTCAAACTACTTGTACACAGATGGCCAACCAGCGGGATAGTTGGGCAGGTTGATTCTCCAGTTGGATTGGGCAAACCGCCTGTTATGGGCACTCTGAACTCCTCCCACATCCCAAAACCATACAAATAAGTTAATTGGCTTCCCCTAAAATTGACCCTAGACATATGACTATGGTAGGGTTTAGATTGTGAGCTCCTCCGAGGGACAGTTAGTGACGAGACTATATATATACCCTGTAAAGCGCGTCAGAAGATGTTGGCGCTATATATTATATATATATATATATATATATATATATATATATATATATATAGTGGCTTGCAAGAGTATTTGGCCTTCTTGAATTCCAATAAAATTGATTCATGTTTGTGGCAGTAATGTGACAAAGTGTGGAAAACTTCAAGGGGGCCCAATACTTTTGCAAGCCACTGTATATGTATATATATATATATATATATATACATACATACATGTGTGTATGTATGTGTGTATGTATGTATGTGTGTATGTAGTATTTGTGGGTGGTGGAGCACTCCTCTAGAAGATCAAGCTTGATGTGCCACGGCGTTTCTGGCAACACTCCAGAATCTTGAGCAGTAGGTAGAGAGATGAAGCCGGCACCATCAATAGTATTAATGCTCTTTTAATGGATGAAAAACATGCTGACAGTCAATATGCGACGTTTCAAGGCCCGCAGCCTCTTTCTCAAGCTAGACTGTGCATGACAAAATGTACAATGTATAATCAGCTTTATATACTCACAACATGTATTCAAGGCAGCCAATCTGGTTTGCGCACACAAACAACAACCAATAGGAACAGGTCCTACCTAGTGGACCTGATAGAGAACTCTGTTGCTGCCTACCTGATAGGGACGTTCGAAGTGGTGTCCCTCCCCTCCAACATAACGCCTATCTCCGCAAGAGCAGGATCGCTTCGCAATGCCGGGCTGTTGAGCGGAAGTCCGTTCCCATAGGCCACGCCCCCGGCGGACCACATGGGGAACCTGCCGCACTACGTAGAGGAGAAGGCGGCGGCATGCCGCCCACTCCCCTTCTGCCCGGCAACATGTGACGCGAGCGGGAAAACCCGCTCATTCGTCACAGGAATGTAAATAAGGAAGCGTGCTGTCTGCTCCTGACAGAGAGCATAGCGTGGGTCCGTGACCTAGCAACGGACCTCTTGCGTGCTGTATCATATATTACAATACATTAAATGGTGCTATCTATCCATCGAGGCAAACAACAGACCCATTGGTATATATAGTGACCCACATTAAGGGCAACTTCCTACTTATAGATTATGGTGTCAGTAATTGAATGTCAGGACTATAGAAAGGGGATACGGTAAACGCAGGAGACCAGGAGGAAAAAAAGGGAGGAAAAGGGAGGAAAAAAACGGGAGGAAAAAAACGGGAGGAAAAAAACGGGAGGAAAAAGGAAGACAAACAGACACTAAAAGTCATCATGAGGAGGAAAGAGAGAGAGAGGAGGACATACGCCGGGCAGGATACCCACCGCTTCTATACAACTAAAAAAAGATACAATAATAATAATGATAATAATAATTAATAGAGGAGGCTGGACAGCATGGAACGGGGGAACCATCAAATAAAGGGTACAAGATCTAATTCTCTATTTAAACCCCTCGGTTCCATGGTGTCCAGTCTCTTGATCCAATGGGCCTCCCTCCATAGCAGCCTCCTCTCCCTATCTCCCCCCCTCCTCAACGGCAGAACCTGCTCTATAATTTGGAATTTAAGTTGGCTAACGTGATGATTTGCTGCCACAAAGTGGTAGGGGACAGCCTGATCAACCAGTTTTTCTCTTATAGCATACTTATGTGAAGATAACCTTTTCTTCAATTTTTGCGTGGTCTGACCAACGTATAATAGTCCACAAGGACACTTCAGAATATAGACCACATATGCGGTATCACAAGTAAAGTAGCCATTGATCCTAAATTGTCTTCCCGTGTGTGGGTGGCTAATAAATTCTCCCCTAGTCACCGAGCTACAGTGCACACAGTTGAGGCATGGGAAAGTTCCCTTTCTAGTTGAATCAGATCTGCCCCCTTCAGCGTGTCCCATGTCTGCATGGACCAAACGGTCTCTTAAATTTGGTGCTCTTTTGTAAGACACCAATGGAGGACGCTGAAAAAAGGGTATTTCTGGGAAACTATCGGTCAAAAGATACCAATGTCTCCTAATAATTTTGGAGATATCCTCACTCTGTGTACTGTATCTCGTGACAAAGGGGACGCGGTCCCCTGTATTTCTGTTTCGTCTACGTCTCCCCTCCAAACCTTGATATAGTCTGTCATGTGCTGTTTGTAAAACCTCAGTGGGATAACCGCGATTAAGAAATCTACCAGTCATCTGTGATATCCTCTGCTGTCTGGTCATCTCGTCGTCAACTATCATCTGTACCCGTCGTAGTTGTCCAATGGGTATGGCTTTCCTGGTCATATCGGGGTGGAAACTCCCGTAATGTAGGAGTGAGTTAACGTCAGTAGGTTTGATATAAATGTCCGTCACTAGTCTGTCTCCCTGTCGCTGTACTAGTGTGTCCAAAAAATTAATTTCTTGTTCAGAACAATGGATTGTTAGACGTATGTCAATACATCTCATCATTAGCTCAGCTATAAAGGCTTCAAGGGTCGAGTGTGGCCCCGCCCACACGCAAAAAACATCATCGATATAGCGATACCACATTTTAGCATGTGTCTGAAAGAGAATGTTAGTGTATACATACATATCTTCGTATACTCCCATGAAGATGTTAGCGTAGGGCGGGGCCACATTCGACCCCATCGCCGTGCCTTTCCTCTGTAAATAGTACCTGTGTTCAAAACGAAAATAGTTAAAGGTTAAGACAATTTCTAATAGTCTACAAACAAAATCAACTTGCTGTTTAGAAAAATCAGAGGAAGTCTCCAACACATAACGAACAGCCTCTATACCCCCATCGTGTGGGATGGAGGTATAGAGGCTCTCCACATCAAGTGTGACAAGCAGAAATGGACCCTCCAATGGGGGGGTGTTGCGTAGAATGTTAAGAAACATCTGAGTGTCTCTCAAATAGGATTTTAAGGCTACTACAAAAGGACTCAGTATTTTCTCCAGATATTTTGCTATAGGTGCAAAGACAGAGTCTATTCCAGCCACTATAGGTCTGCCAGGGGGATTGACTAGACTTTTGTGGATCTTGGGACATATGTAAAGAACAGGAGTAATGGGAAAATCCTGAACAAGGTATTTAGCAAGTTTGTCATCTACTATGTCGGCTGTCCTAGCAGCAGACACAATAGACGCTATCTTGGCTTGAATCTCGGGGAGGGGATCCCTCTCTAAGGGCTGGTAAGTTGATGTGTCCGAGATCTGTCGTAGTATTTCCTGGCGATAGGCAGGAGTATCCATGATGACGATGGCCCCGCCTTTGTCGGCGGGCTTAATAGTGATTGCTGTGTTTTCTGCCAATTGTCTAATGGCCAATCTCTCCTGTGTCGAAATGTTGTTACGACATTTGAGGCCGAACATGTTGGATCTTCTCAACACAGAATCTATCTCTTCTTGCACCTTTTTAGTGTATATGTCTATAATCTGGCATGATGGTGGTTGGAAGTTGCTCTTTAGCCGTAAGCCACTATCCTTCAGTCTGAGTATATCGCCAGTTTCTTCATTGTCTGATGTTCCAAATGGGCGTGGTATGGAGAAAAAGTACTTGAGTCTAATTGCACGAAAGAATCTCTGTAGGTCCACATCTATCTCCAATGGATCAGGTATGTGTGTTGGAGAAAATGAAAGTCCTCGATTGAGGACCGACAACTGGGGACCAGACAACACGACAGCAGAGAGGTTAACGACTATGTTCTCCTGCTTACAGGTCGTGGTTGGCGTGATCGCAGGCGTCCTCTTATGCCTCCTTCGCCTGCGTCCGCCCCTCCGCTTCCGTCCTGACTGGACATCTGATCTGAGAGGCCCTCCTGAGATGACGTCAGGGGTAAATCCGACGACTCCTGTGGATTACCATATGGGCGTGGTCTGGCGCCACCTCGTCCCCCCTGTCTCGGTCTACGGGGTGCCCGAGGTCTCTGTGTAGGTCTCTGCCACTGATATACGTATCCTAGTTTGTAATCATTCTCATCTCTGTGAAATTTGTCACGTTTGATTGCTTCAATTTGACTCTGATGTGTCTCAAGCATATTAAACAGTTCTGTGGAAAAGAGTTCATACGCCTCATAGCTGATGAGTGCTTTTAGTTTTTCCTTAAGTTGGATACGTTGAGTCTCAAGTCTGGGGAGTTCCTCCTGAATCTTTTGAATTGTAAGGGTCATGGAGTCAAAGGCAGCTTTGTTCCATATTTGACTCCACTTTTGGCAGAACGGTTGGTCAGTCGGAAACATAATGGGGGCCACATGGGATCTCATCCCTCTTGGAATTCTCTGTTGGCGATGGTATTCTGCCAGAGTTTTGGCATGCAGCTCCAATGTGATATGGGTCTTTGCTGCTTTAATAATCTGTTTTCGTAGCATCTTATCATCTGCTTTGCTAAGAAAAGCAACCTCAGTGGATACTTGAGCCATGATTCTGGTTGTTTCTTCTGGCGTATATGAAAAAGTGGGGGAATCCACATCTCGGTCCTCCATGTTGTTCAGAACAGAGGGTGCACACACCTGATGTGTTGAAACGTAATCTTGTATTTGTGGGTGGTGGAGCACTCCTCTAGAAGATCAAGCTTGATGTGCCACGGCGTTTCTGGCAACACTCCAGAATCTTGAGCAGTAGGTAGAGAGATGAAGCCGGCACCATCAATAGTATTAATGCTCTTTTAATGGATGAAAAACATGCTGACAGTCAATATGCGACGAGACCTACACAGAGACCTCGGGCACCCCGTAGACCGAGACAGGGGGGACGAGGTGGCGCCAGACCACGCCCATATGGTAATCCACAGGAGTCGTCGGATTTACCCCTGACGTCATCTCAGGAGGGCCTCTCAGATCAGATGTCCAGTCAGGACGGAAGCGGAGGGGCGGACGCAGGCGAAGGAGGCATAAGAGGACGCCTGCGATCACGCCAACCACGACCTGTAAGCAGGAGAACATAGTCGTTAACCTCTCTGCTGTCGTGTTGTCTGGTCCCCAGTTGTCGGTCCTCAATCGAGGACTTTCATTTTCTCCAACACACATACCTGATCCATTGGAGATAGATGTGGACCTACAGAGATTCTTTCGTGCAATTAGACTCAAGTACTTTTTCTCCATACCACGCCCATTTGGAACATCAGACAATGAAGAAACTGGCGATATACTCAGACTGAAGGATAGTGGCTTACGGCTAAAGAGCAACTTCCAACCACCATCATGCCAGATTATAGACATATACACTAAAAAGGTGCAAGAAGAGATAGATTCTGTGTTGAGAAGATCCAACATGTTCGGCCTCAAATGTCGTAACAACATTTCGACACAGGAGAGATTGGCCATTAGACAATTGGCAGAAAACACAGCAATCACTATTAAGCCCGCCGACAAAGGCGGGGCCATCGTCATCATGGATACTCCTGCCTATCGCCAGGAAATACTACGACAGATCTCGGACACATCAACTTACCAGCCCTTAGAGAGGGATCCCCTCCCCGAGATTCAAGCCAAGATAGCGTCTATTGTGTCTGCTGCTAGGACAGCCGACATAGTAGATGACAAACTTGCTAAATACCTTGTTCAGGATTTTCCCATTACTCCTGTTCTTTACATATGTCCCAAGATCCACAAAAGTCTAGTCAATCCCCCTGGCAGACCTATAGTGGCTGGAATAGACTCTGTCTTTGCACCTATAGCAAAATATCTGGAGAAAATACTGAGTCCTTTTGTAGTAGCCTTAAAATCCTATTTGAGAGACACTCAGATGTTTCTTAACATTCTACGCAACACCCCCCCATTGGAGGGTCCATTTCTGCTTGTCACACTTGATGTGGAGAGCCTCTATACCTCCATCCCACACGATGGGGGTATAGAGGCTGTTCGTTATGTGTTGGAGACTTCCTCTGATTTTTCTAAACAGCAAGTTGATTTTGTTTGTAGACTATTAGAAATTGTCTTAACCTTTAACTATTTTCGTTTTGAACACAGGTACTATTTACAGAGGAAAGGCACGGCGATGGGGTCGAATGTGGCCCCGCCCTACGCTAACATCTTCATGGGAGTATACGAAGATATGTATGTATACACTAACATTCTCTTTCAGACACATGCTAAAATGTGGTATCGCTATATCGATGATGTTTTTTGCGTGTGGGCGGGGCCACACTCGACCCTTGAAGCCTTTATAGCTGAGCTAATGATGAGATGTATTGACATACGTCTAACAATCCATTGTTCTGAACAAGAAATTAATTTTTTGGACACACTAGTACAGCGACAGGGAGACAGACTAGTGACGGACATTTATATCAAACCTACTGACGTTAACTCACTCCTACATTACGGGAGTTTCCACCCCGATATGACCAGGAAAGCCATACCCATTGGACAACTACGACGGGTACAGATGATAGTTGACGACGAGATGACCAGACAGCAGAGGATATCACAGATGACTGGTAGATTTCTTAATCGCGGTTATCCCACTGAGGTTTTACAAACAGCACATGACAGACTATATCAAGGTTTGGAGGGGAGACGTAGACGAAACAGAAATACAGGGGACCGCGTCCCCTTTGTCACGAGATACAGTACACAGAGTGAGGATATCTCCAAAATTATTAGGAGACATTGGTATCTTTTGACCGATAGTTTCCCAGAAATACCCTTTTTTCAGCGTCCTCCATTGGTGTCTTACAAAAGAGCACCAAATTTAAGAGACCGTTTGGTCCATGCAGACATGGGACACGCTGAAGGGGGCAGATCTGATTCAACTAGAAAGGGAACTTTCCCATGCCTCAACTGTGTGCACTGTAGCTCGGTGACTAGGGGAGAATTTATTAGCCACCCACACACGGGAAGACAATTTAGGATCAATGGCTACTTTACTTGTGATACCGCATATGTGGTCTATATTCTGAAGTGTCCTTGTGGACTATTATACGTTGGTCAGACCACGCAAAAATTGAAGAAAAGGTTATCTTCACATAAGTATGCTATAAGAGAAAAACTGGTTGATCAGGCTGTCCCCTACCACTTTGTGGCAGCAAATCATCACGTTAGCCAACTTAAATTCCAAATTATAGAGCAGGTTCTGCCGTTGAGGAGGGGGGGAGATAGGGAGAGGAGGCTGCTATGGAGGGAGGCCCATTGGATCAAGAGACTGGACACCATGGAACCGAGGGGTTTAAATAGAGAATTAGATCTTGTACCCTTTATTTGATGGTTCCCCCGTTCCATGCTGTCCAGCCTCCTCTATTAATTATTATTATCATTATTATTATTGTATCTTTTTTTAGTTGTATAGAAGCGGTGGGTATCCTGCCCGGCGTATGTCCTCCTCTCTCTCTCTTTCCTCCTCATGATGACTTTTAGTGTCTGTTTGTCTTCCTTTTTCCTCCCGTTTTTTTCCTCCCGTTTTTTTCCTCCCGTTTTTTTCCTCCCTTTTCCTCCCTTTTTTTCCTCCTGGTCTCCTGCGTTTACCGTATCCCCTTTCTATAGTCCTGACATTCAATTACTGACACCATAATCTATAAGTAGGAAGTTGCCCTTAATGTGGGTCACTATATATACCAATGGGTCTGTTGTTTGCCTCGATGGATAGATAGCACCATTTAATGTATTGTAATATATGATACAGCACGCAAGAGGTCCGTTGCTAGGTCACGGACCCACGCTATGCTCTCTGTCAGGAGCAGACAGCACGCTTCCTTATTTACATTCCTGTGACGAATGAGCGGGTTTTCCCGCTCGCGTCACATGTTGCCGGGCAGAAGGGGAGTGGGCGGCATGCCGCCGCCTTCTCCTCTACGTAGTGCGGCAGGTTCCCCATGTGGTCCGCCGGGGGCGTGGCCTATGGGAACGGACTTCCGCTCAACAGCCCGGCATTGCGAAGCGATCCTGCTCTTGCGGAGATAGGCGTTATGTTGGAGGGGAGGGACACCACTTCGAACGTCCCTATCAGGTAGGCAGCAACAGAGTTCTCTATCAGGTCCACTAGGTAGGACCTGTTCCTATTGGTTGTTGTTTGTGTGCGCAAACCAGATTGGCTGCCTTGAATACATGTTGTGAGTATATAAAGCTGATTATACATTGTACATTTTGTCATGCACAGTCTAGCTTGAGAAAGAGGCTGCGGGCCTTGAAACGTCGCATATTGACTGTCAGCATGTTTTTCATCCATTAAAAGAGCATTAATACTATTGATGGTGCCGGCTTCATCTCTCTACCTACTGTATGTGTGTATGTATGCATGTGTGTATGTATATGTGTGTGTGTGTGTGTGTGTGTGTGTGTGTGTGTGTGTGTGTGTGTGCGTGCGTGCGTGCGTGCGTGCGTGCGTGCGTATGTATGTATGTATGTATATATATACTAAATAATAATAATTATCCTGTGACCACTGAGGCTACTACTCCAAAGAGATTATATGGGAAAGCTTAAAGTGGTCTGAAACTCTGACATAACATTCAATAAAAATGTGTTTTCCTACTTTTTATTACTCATACAGTTATCATATTTGCTTTTGTGCACGTAATATTGTCTGATTACAAATTACAAGTTTCCAAAGTGTAGTTTTTCTTGCCCTGAAAGTTGCCATTGCATTTTATTCTTTTTTCTATTATAACTGCTTTTTATTATATATTAAAATCCTTTTAATGAGCTATTCTGCACACCGTGTGTGCCTGAAGCAGAGACAGTTTCTCAGCGAATATTTGTTTACATTCCAGTGTTGATACATTTAACAAGTAAAAAAGATACTGTTCTCTCCAGTTTGGATACAGATTTGAAGCCGAATAGCAGGAGAAAGTGCTTTGTTTAACCATTTCAGTGATATTCTGCTAGAATTTTTTTTCTGGGATAGTAGCTTTCAAGCTGTGAGGAATCTTTTAGAACAAAGTAGAAATGCTGGCTTTCAGACCACATTAAAAGCAAGTGCCCATGGGAAAATGCTTTCATGCTGTGCAGATCTGCATAACTATATATTCTTCCTGTGAACTTACAGCTGGAAGAGGTATGAGACCTCTTCCTAGTGATCCCTACCAGTCACCATGGAAGTTATAGCTAGAATTACAATGCAGACTGGGAAATAATGCACGATTATATCCAAGAACAAGCAAGATCCCCATCAATACCGCACCACACAAAGATATTGCAATAATGGTACAAAAGATGAGCTTTATTGTAGTATAAAATTACACAAGATGGTTAAAAACAATTAAAACCAAAATGTCCAGGAATCACACAAAGTGCATGAATCAGTGAATACATATCATAATGGTAATGCCCAACACTTCCTCTGCTCAAAATAATGCATACAATAAGGCATGAGGCGAGTAAAGGCGACCAGTGCTTGCAGCAAAAGAATGGTAGTGAAGTGCTAGAGTGTCAATAAAGTGCATGGAATGGAACACGAATAAGTGAGGTAGTAAGAGGTAGTGAAGGTAATCGAGAAACAACCATGCTGAAGTGCATAAATGAATAAAAGTGACCCATCAGAGAAAAAAGATCAGAGTGAATCAAGAGGTCCAGACTGGACCAAAGGATGAATGGCACCCACAGGGGAACGTGAAGAGAGGCACTCACCAAATGCAGCAGGAGAAGAGGAAGAGTCGTGCGTCCTGAACGCTACCTTCGCGATTCACCGCTCACAGCGGCTTCACCTGGGCATAATAAACGCCAGCGTATCCTCGTTTAAATAGGAAGTGCGTCAAAGAGAGGAGGCGGAACATCAGAGTCAACCAATGTACATGGCCACGTACATGGAGAAGGGCGCTGTGCTCACTTGGAGAGCAGCGCTCAATCCCCTGAAAGACGTCACAGGTCAGGTGGGGGCGTCGGCATGGTAATACAATACAACTATCTAAAGCGCTATTTCGCTAACCATTATTGCAATATCTTTGTGTGGTGCGGTATTGATGGGGAACTTGCTTGTTCTTGGATATAATCTTACTGTTTTGAGGTCCTTTTCTGCACACACATATCCATTTATTTAATTTTTTTGAGCTTATTTACCTGATTGGTACTGGTGCTTGCCCAATTTGTGTTGTGACATTTGGGAAATAATGCAACTCCAGCTAATAATAAAAGCTACTACTACTACAACTTAACGCTTTACTAATACAGTACTTACAACTGTCATTGGTTCTAAGCAGCTTCAGGGATCTGGAGCAAACTTCCCCCAAAGCCCAAGTGACATGGTAGTAAGTGGCCTGATGATCCAATACCTCTTAACCAGGCAACTGTGTCACTAAACGTCTGGTTATATGAAAACAGTGACGGTAAAAGGCAACCAGCTGTATACATTCAGGTTGTTAATCCACTCCATATCTTCTTTAGCTGGAAGAGTGGGGAGCTAGTTGTATCTACTTCCCATCAGTCACATGGCATCAAGAAGAACATCACCGAAGATGATCAGTATTTATAATTATTATTTAGTATTTACTGTATATAACGCAGACATCTTCCACAGCGCTGTACAGAGTATATATAGTCTTGTCACTAACTGTCCCTTGGAGGAGTTCACAATCTAGTCCATTCCATAGTCTATGTATGTATTGTGTAGTGAATGTATCGTAGTCTAGGGCCAATTTAGGGGGAAGACAATTAACTTATCTGTGTGTTTTTGGGGTGTGGGAGGAAACCAGAGTGCCCAGAGGAAACCCACACAGACACTGGGAGAACATACAAACCCCTTGCAGATGTTGACCTGGCTGGGATACAGTGTACAATTTTCTCCCTACAGATGCTTCTACATAAAGACTAGAGTAGCACTTTAAAAGTTAAGGAAATCATGGTGGCTTTCTTGATTGGCAGGGAAGAGGAATCGAGAGGCTGAGGAATCTCATTAATTTGGGAGAGGGTAGATTGATGACCCTTTTCGGAACTCCGGGCTAATTATGCAATCCCAAGGCATCACTTTTTGTACTATGGCCAATAACAATCTCATGTATAGGATGGGGGGAGGGGGGGACACTTTTGTCCCCTCACATACCTAAGGTTTCCCTATATACCATTCAATCACGTCTCCAGCAAGTTCACATTTCTAATAGGGCGTTGCATAATCTCTCGCGTTGGGCAAAAGATATACCTGAGGAGGACGTGGTAGTAATAGGCTTTGTTTTGTTATGTTTATTTCCTCATTATGACAGCAATGTGCATTGTCTAATGAAAAATACACAGACGCTTTTGCAGTTTCTCCTGTTATAGTGACAAGACAATTCTATAATGTTGTTATTTATTCTTATTGTAATGTGCAACAAAACCGAATAACTTCAATAAAATTTGTTTAAAAAAAAAAGTCAAGGAAATCATAAACTGAGCTGGAAAAAGTGTTGACTGAAGCCGACCTAAACTCAGGACTTCCTCTCTGCTCTGAAAGATATGCAACAGCATAATAACCTTTAAAGAAAAACATTTCTTTGTTACAGCTGATACAAATCCTGCAGTAATCTAAAGTGTGTCTACTTCCTGCTTTCAAGGAAGCAGACATAGGGTTAACATCCTGAGTTTAAAGGTTTGGTACGCTGCCATGGCAGTCAGCTGAGAGATCAAATTTCACTTGTCATTAGTCACAGATGAGGGGGAATTAGACAGGCTAAACTCTCTAAACACATACACATGCATTTCTCTAGGTTTTCCTTCTGTAAACATGACAGCCAGAGACCTAACACTAGAACAAAGAAGGTAATGGTATTTTTTCTGGCATTGACTCCTCTAATTAGCTTGCTCATGTTTGCCTGAACACAGCTTGTGTCTGGCTCATGCTTCTCGCTACCCGTCCTGTGACCATCAGGTGCTACAATATCTGGAGTACATCACAATGAGGAAGTGCTGCACCTACTCTAGCATGTGCTGAACTATTCTCAGTGTTTCCCCGAATAGCAGGAAAGTCACTGAAAACTTCCAGGCTTTTGACATGAGGAAGAATCAGACTGGCAAAGAGACACAAAGAGATAGTTTCATTCCAGAAGTAAAAGCAGAATGGCAGAGCATGTCACATGTTCAGTTACCACATCAGCACTCTATGGAGACATTATGCCATTATAGTCTTCTAGGAATGACTCTGAAAACCAGAATTATACAATTCCGGACACTGCAGAGAAGACCACAAATTTCATAACTGTGACCGAGGCCTTTACCAGGAAGAATACAATATTATCATAATAATTTCATCACAACATACTGTATATATCTCCTAAAATCTGCATCGCAACATCTCTCGTAAAATCTACAATCTATCTATTGTTAATTACATTAAGAACTTATTTTACAAATAAAAATTTTAAATTGGCTCCGCCATGATACTCTAAGTCTTTTATACTATGCATTGAAAAAAAAAGATGTGTTTCAACTTGCTATAGCAATCACTGTGAAAAAGCTTTCAGTTTTTATAGTGTACAATATGAATCATGGACATTACCTTGCACATCTATTGCTCTTTCAGTTACAACTGGCAGCAACTAATTTTGTGTAAAAAGACACTTAAAGCAAATCTGAAGTGACTTTAATGTCCGAGTGCTCCCAAAGATGGGCCAGGTCGCTCCACATCCGCAAGCCTGCTTTCTTGTGCACTCGCGCATGCACAGTATGGAGCCGCCTGCCTTCAAGAGCAATTAGGCTCCCAAAACCTTCTGAAGCCTCTTGTGGCAGCAGATTTGAACATAGGGTGACAGCGCTGGAACAAGGGGACCGTGAGAGGAACAGGAAGGCTCAACAGGACCCAAAGCCTTCACTCACAATAGGTGAGTATCAGGTTTTTTTATTTTAAATTCACTTCAGATTTGAATCTGAACCAATGAATATTACATACCGGTACTTACCTTACTGTCAGTTCCTCTCAGAAGCTCACCGTTTTCTTCTTACAACAATTCCTTACAGTTCTGACAAGATCTTGCCAGACTTGTTTACACAACTGAAAGCCTTAAACTTAAAGGTGTTTTTTTTTCACTATATCAATTGCACTCAGTTATAGCTGAAAGTACAAGTGATGTGCGACATCATGTCCAGGTTTCCTTATGGCTCAAGTTGGCGATTTTACAGTTTAACGGAGTGCTAACCCGGAAGTTGTTACGTGGTCATCGCCAGGGTCGCCATCAGAAATTTTTAGGCCCCATAGTGGGCAAACCTACTTGGCCCCCCTCACAGCAAATCACAATCTTTGAAGGCTGCTTTTCACATGCTTCCATTGCTGAGAGTGTTTGCATATGATCAGTTTGTTAAGACTGTAACTGCACTTGCCCAGATCGCTCCCAGCTATGAGAACACGATGGAGGAGGCACATGACCCGGAACAGTGCATGTGCATGTGCCCTGCAACCCAGCTGGATTGTGTGGACTTCACAGGAGCACAATGGATTGGAGGAAGCTGACGGACAACAGGGGGCTGGAAGGAGCCCCAGGTAAGTAAAAATCCTTTTCTCCCATTCGTCTCAGGTTTGCTTTTATCACTAACTGATTAGGGTAACTGCTGAATGAGCCTCCTGGCACCTCTTATCTCATTAATGGGCAGCCCATGTGTGGCACTGTTCACAGGCCCCATACAACAGTCCCCCCTGTGATGTCCTGAAGGCGGCCCTGGTCATCGTCATTTTTAAAATGTAGGACAGAGAATTCCATCTCACAGTGGAAAAAAGTACACAAGAGAGGAGAAAGAGATTGATGAGGATGATTGCTTTAGTGCAAAACATTTAACACAGAAAGCAGTTATGATAATAAGCTTGAAAACATGCTGGGTTTTCAAATATGACATTCTACAGTAGTACTCCCTTGTAGACATGAAAGTACCCACAGAGCGAGATATGCATAGTTCCAAAGGAAAGAAGAAAGGGACAGCACACATCTGGCTACAGCAAGTGCTTGTATTGGACAGCGCTTTGGCCATGGCCCTTCCTTCCTCAGGTGTACCTGGTGAGCAAGAGTGGTGAACCTGATGAGCAGGAGTGGTGTACCTGATGAGCAGGAGTGGTGTACCTGATGAGCAGTAGTGGTGTACCTGATGAGCAAGTTTGGGGACCAGTAGAGTGTGTTGCCTTCTCGCTAAGCTGACTGTTCATTATGTAATAAGGTTTAGTATGCACATAACCAATAGGGATGGGGAATGGAAGAGTAGTGAAGACCCCCCCCCCCCAGCAGGATTTGTTTTGGAAAGTAACTGCAAGTGTAGATTTTCGCTCATCTGGTGCTCACTTTTCTAGCCTTACCCCTTCGAGTATAACGTAGAATTCTGCTTTAATGTCCTCCTGCCTTCACCTGCCATATTGGCCCTGATGTTCTGCGTCAGACAGAACCTCCGCAGTGAGGAAATTGAAAGCTGGATAATTAAAGATGAGAGATGTGATCCAGGGAGTATTAATAAATCTGCAGCACAGATATAGAAATGGATTTTATATGCCGGTGAGGAGGACGTTTACATTACACGAGGGAATGGGCAAATACAATGATCACTTGCGCTGTGAATACTTCCATGCATGATAGTATAGGCTTTATTTTGTATTAAGATTTAATGACAGATAAAACTGTAATTTCACATACACAGACCACCAGTTAATACATCTTAATAAAAAAAAGTGTTCTCTTATTGAAGATCTTAAAGTGCACATTAACGGTAGAATTTTTTCATCAGATGCGATCTTTCGATGCGATTTGAATGATCCTAACTAATCTAAAGGCAATTATCGATTGTTCCCATTAACGGAACGATTTAAGAAGGTATTACATTGCAAATTGATCAGAAAATTAAACTTTCGGATCAATAATTTTACCTTTTCCAATCAACCAAAGAATCATAATACATCGATTTGACCAAAGAATCGTATCACATCTATGTAAGTGAACATCTGTTGTTACCCACAAGGCACCGCTACTGAATATGCAAATTATCTCTCTATGCCCCTGAAAGCCAGGCTAGCATCCAGAACCGCTGGTGTAGCGGTGCATTGTGGGTAACCACAGATGTTCACTTAAAGCTGAATTATTAAATTATTGAATTAATAAATTTCTTCAGTTTTAAGAAGGAAAACCAATCTAAGCATTGCTTTTTAGTAGGAGGGCTTTTTGGTCTCTTTTAGTCCCCTTTACTCTCCCTGTAGTTGTGGGTCACCCCAAGCTGCTTGGTTACTGTGTTGAGGCTCTATAGTGAAACAGTGTAAGTTCACTAGTGATGGGCAAGTAGATGCAAATAACTTGAGTTGATGCAAATTTTTATGCCAATCAAATCCTGCTGAGGCAAAATTCGATTGGTTCATTTTCAAGCTGCATAAATTTGCATACATTTGCATCAACTTGACGTTATTTGCATCTACTTGACCATCACTAGAATTCACCATCCCATAAAGAATAAAATGACAAGTTTTCCAAAACGAAACAGTACCTGGCTTATTCAGTGCTGCAGAAAAGGCTTCACAGCCAATTACAGGCACTGTGCAATTGCTTATCCAGCAGGTGAATAGCAAGAGCTGAAAACCAACTAATATATCCCTTTAATAGAAAAAAAAAAAAAAAAAAAAAAAAAAAAAGAAAAAAAAAAAAAGAAAGGATGTATTCAGCAAATGTCGGTAAAACTGCCATGTGCAGAGGGCAGAGACCATAGCAGTTTTACTGGTACTATGGACAGCGAGGTAGTGCAGTTAGCCAGGACACGCTAAGAAGCGGAACACTATGCATCTGCATTGACTAACATTGTAGCCTTCAACATGAATCTCTGCAATTCGCAGCATGTTCTGCAATGTAACAATGGAACCCATTGCATTGCATCGCAATTGATGATATGAACTGTTCATAGACTAGCCTTGTACACACGCAGCCAATAACAATCACCTCTGCCGAGAACCCAGCATGTGTACAACGGCCCCCTGATAGCTCAGCCAGACCCGCCAGACACCTTCCCTCTCCACTCCGCCAGCTGCGCCACGTCACTCCTGTGCTGCTATATCGTCCCTCCTCCCCTCCATAGCTACAGCGCACATCAGGGAGGGTCCCAATCCCTGCCAGGAGAGGTGCCTCGAACGGGTGCACAAAGCTTTAGAATCAGGGTTTGTTATAATGCAATGTGTTAGTGTAAAAATACCCTAAAGCAGGGGTGTCAAACTCAAATAGAAAGTGGGCCGAAATTGAACACTGAGACCAAGTCTTGGGCCAACCTCAATGTCTACTGGCTACCTTCCTCCCTTATAAAGTTCCCTGGTGTCTAATGGTTCAACTCCCACCCCTATACAATTCCCCGGTGTCTAGCAGTCCTCCTCCCTTCCCTATACAGATCTCTGGTGTCTAGTGGCCTCCACCCTCCCAAATACAATTCCCCGGTGTCTAGTAGTCCTCCTCCCTTCCCTATACAGATCTCTGGTGTCTAGTGGCCTCCACCCTCCCGGATACAGTTCCCTGGTGTCTAGAGGCCCCACCCTCCCCAATACAGTTCCCTAGTGTCTAGAGGCCCCCACAATACTCTATGCAGTTCCCTAGCGTTTAGAGCTCCCCCTCCCACCTCCCCCATATTACTTCCCTGGTCTTCACCTCCAATATTGCTTCCTTGGTGGTCTAGAGTTGGCCAAACATAAGTTACTAGATGATACCGCTAGATAGATTTTGTCAGGTAGACATAACTAAAGTAATTCTGAGTTGATGCACAACAATGCAATATGTATACAGTTTCTAACTAGACCAATCCAGCCTAAAGCCAAGGTGGGACGCGATTGTTCCCTGTGTCCGTCTCTTGGGCACCACCATCTCAAATGACCTCAGATGGAAGGCCAACACTAACTCCACCCTGGCGAAGGCCCAAAAAAGACTCTTCTTCCTCCGCCAGCTGAAAAAGTTTGGCATGCCCCATCAGGTTCTCACAAGATTCTACACTGCCACCACAGAATCTATCCTCTGCTCTTCCATCCTGGTCTGGTACGCTGGTTCCTCCGCCAGTGACAGGCTAAAGCTCCAGAGGGTCATTAGATCAGCAGAGAGAACCATCGGGAAACCCCTCCCTTCACTTGACCTACTTTACAACTCGAGACTGCGCACTAGAGCGCTGAAGATAGCAAACGACCCCTCCCACCCTGGCCAGTGCTACTTCAGTCGCCTACGTTCAGGGCGGAGATTCCGGGTCATCCCCACCAGGACTACGAGGCACAGGAACTCGTTCTTCCCCTCTGCCGTCAACCTCCTGAACTCCTCCCATGTTCTGCCTCCACCCGCACCATCTTAGGTTCACAGACTGGCCCTGTCACAGACATTCTGTCTGCTTGGAACTGTAAGGGCCCTGGCTGCCCTTTTCCACACAGACCTCATAGACTGGCATCGTTACCCATAGTATTTTTTTGGGGTTTTTTTTTTTTTTTTTTTGTTAAATGCAACTGTATTATCTGGTTAATTGTGTTATCGTGTATGTCTCCTGTATACTGCACCACTGTCATGTTTGTTGCTGAGCTCTGTATGCGCCAAATCCAATTCCAGGCATGACCCTGTCATGCTTGGCGAAATAAAATGATTCTGATTCTGATTCTGATTGGTCCGTTTTCAAACTGCATACATTTGTATAAAAATGTACACAATTCTGCATCGATTTGGAATTATTTGCAGCTCATTGACTATCAATAATCTGAAGTTGGTTTTCAACAGCGACTGTCCACTCTAGGCAGAGATCACAATACACCATCAGGGTAGGAACACACTAGGCAGAATCGCATATGCCTTTTCCACTATGCGCTATGGAAAACCATATGCGATTTTGCCTAGTGTGTTCCCACCCTCAGATAGCTTAGTTAGCAGAGCACTTTGCTTTTAAGCTGTACTAGTTACCTGGCTATCCTGCTGATCCTCTGCCTCTAATACGTTTAGCCATCGACCTTGAACAAGCATTTCTGACACTATTGTCAGATCTGACAAGATCAGCTGCATGCTTGTTTCTGGTGTTATTCAGACACTACTGAAACCGAATAGATGGCAGGGCTGCCAGGCAACTGGTATAGTTTAAAGAAACACGGAAACGAAAAAAAATTAAGATATAATTAATTGGTTGAGTAGTACGGATAATTACTAGAACATTAGTAGCAAAGAAGATAATCTCATATTTTATTTTCAGTTATATAGTTTTTTTTTTAACAACATTGCATCATTCTCTAATATTTGCAGTTTACACACTACTCAGCATTCCAAATGATTTTACAGAGCAGGCAGGTGAACGTTTGAACTGTTCTCTGTAGTATAAAAAACAATACAGTGCCAGATACTTGAGATAATAAGCTTCAGAAGACAGAGCTCTCTGCAACTTTGAAAGTCGTACAGCTCAGTGGCTCTTTTGCATAGATTACAACTGGAGTTTCTTAACTCTTCCTGTACTGGAAACAATATTAGACTTATGTCTCTGCTCCTAATGTTTTATTTCTTAGCTGTACTACATATACAAATCATTATATCATACATTTTTTACCGCATCAGTGTCTCTTTAAAAGGAAATAAATATGGCAGGTTCTATATTCTTCTCACTACAATTGTCCTTTTATACACATCCACAGGGCTGCACTATGAAGAAGAAAAGCCAGCACTGCATTTATAAATCAGCAAATATTATAGCAATCACATACATATGTAGGATACATTGCAAAAAGCTGGAGCGAACACTGGTAAGTTGATTTGCATTGACCTGATCTCCTGCACATGTACATCATAGAAAAACTGTAAAAAAAAAGCAATAGATGGTCTTTCATAGCAGGTAATAAAAGACTGCTTTATTACCTGTGGGAAGTGGCTGAACTCTGGTTTATCCCTGTTTTATCTCAACGCTCTGCCGCCAGGAAACAGAAATAAACACACATATTGCTGCAGTTTTTGGAACAAAATGTGTGCCTTGCGAAGTACTGTGTTACCATGGCAGCCATTATTAACATCTGCAGGTGCCGTACAAGAGTCGGGCACAAAACTTCCAGCATTCAGCACAACCTTAGCTGATCTCTCTGAGGGCTGGTGCACACCAAGAGCGCTTCTGAGCGCTTTTAAAAATGCTAGCGCTTTGAAAAGCGCTTGGCTAATGTATTTGAATGGGGTGGATCACACCAGAGCGATGTGATTTTCTCCCAAATGTAAATGCGGGTCCTGCAGCATTTCTGTGCTTTTCTGAGGTGATTCGGCCCCAATGTTAGTATAGAAAAGTGGAAAATCGCTCTGAAAAGCACTAGAACAGATTAATTTTCCAGTGTTTTTGTTACAGAAGCTGTTCAGTTCCAGCTTTACTGTAACAAAAAATAAAAAAATTCTACACCAAAACATTCCAAAAATCACTGGGCATGCTTAGAAAATCGCTAGGCACATGCCTAGAATCGCTCTGAAAAATCACTTCAAAAAGCGCTGAGCGTTTGCGATTACACTAGCCCTTTTTTCGGTGTGCACTGGCCCTAACAACTGCTGAGCAAATTTTGGTTCTTAATTCTTGAGGCTCATTTGGAGATAAGAGAATTATGCAGGAAACACGGCTGTGGAGTCGGTGTATAAATCCTCTTACCGATATTGTACAATCACTTCACCTAATCTTCTCACACTAAACCTACCTTTAGCTACTCCTAAAGCTGGCCACTAACGGTCCAATTTCTAGCGAAAAATCGTTCGAGCGATCAGAAATTCTGATCGGATTGGTTGTAAATAATTTCCATTGTTGGACACAATCGATTATAAACGAGTGAAAAAAATGTCGCCCAAATGAATTTTCGTCTAACAAGAATTTGGATTTTCTTGGTGGTCGTGATAGGTAGGAAGCAAAGATTAGTTAGTTGATGGTGTAGTGAACAATTTTTCGTCCAATCAGTATTTCTGATCGCTCAAACGATTTTTCGCTAGAAATTGGACAGTTAGTGGCCACCTTAACACTAACCAAATCCCGACCAAAATCTCCACCGCTAAAGTGTTCCTTTGTTGATATCTGCACCATCCCTCAATCAATTTTGTTTACACTGTGCGCCTTCGCTGCCCAAATTATTTACTGATGAAATTGCTTGTATTTTACAATGTTCATTTCTAAATGATTTAGTCAGTGTTTGTGCATTGTGAAATCTCTTCTCACCCTGATTTACATTATTAACTTGATCTCAAGAGGTGACTGTTTGTTTGTTGTGTGTTCCAAAGTGAGTAAAAACAACACCTGATCTACCTGAGGAAGCTAGTGGCTGAGATTAAGTGATGTGCTCTGTGCTGTTGATGACAGCTGTTCACTGGGAACCCACACTCTCCTTGCAGCTACCAGTCTTCTAAATAGATCCTGGGTAACACGATTGATTTTCCAAAGGGAATCTTTGGAATGGCTTTATCAAATAAAACATTTGTGTGAGTAAAGGCAATGCCCCCCTATTCACTTTATCTAGCAATTAAAAATCTAGGAGGATGAACCAGTTTTTGCTATACGCAGAGCCGTTTTCTTTATTTATTTTAGTTCTGCTGCAAAGCTAAGAGCATGAATGGCAAACAGTAAAGGATTATTCACCATGTGTTACAGAGCAAACATTTAAATACTCTACACTAAACAGTTCCAATATACACCGAACAATATTTAGAATGCAGTGTCAGTAGGATTGCCACAAGTGCAAAAGATTGAGGAAAGTGTATAGATTATTTTGGTATAATTACAACTTCATAGGAACAATTATCAACAGCGAATCAACATTCCTGCCAAGCGTTCTCTGTTCCACTGTGACGTTATAATAGCAATATATTTATAGAAGAGTAAAAACTGAGCACTTTCTCTCAATAAAAGGCAACACAAAATAAAATCCTCCTAGCCCAGGACAAATTTCAGGAAGTATGGTCTCTTTTCACTCATAGGGCTCAATTCACTAAAGCGTGATAACGCAGTTAACACGTGTAAAGGCTTTGCACGTGCTAATTCGAGTGCAAAGGCTTTGCATGTACTAACTCGAGTGTAAAGGCTTTGCATGTGCTAACTTGAGTGTGAAGTAGTTTGCACGTGCAAAGCGGCTTTTCACTGCCGTGCTAACACTTAGCACCCTTTAGTGAATCGAGCCCATAGTCTGCAAAGCACCTGGCATGTCTCTGACCAATAGTTAGTGGGTGGGTGGGGGGGGGGGGTTGGAGGAGAGGGAAGGGAAGGGGTGGAGTGTTGAGCAGGTAGATTGTGTTACTGTGGAAGAACGCTACATGCATGATTATCAGGGCTGTGGAGTCGGAACGAAATCATCTGACTCCAACTCTGACTACTGAGTTTATGAAACCACCAAGTCGGACTCCAACTCCAGGTACCCAAAATTGCTCCAACTCCTTGACTCCAACTCCACAACCCTTGCAGGGCTGTGGAGTGGGTACAATAATCATCTGGCTCCACAGCCCTGACGATAATGCCAAACTAAACAGGGAGCCTTTTATTCTACACTCAAACACCTCCAGGGGTGGAGCGGTCCAGACTGAGTAGAGTAAGGAGTTACAAAGGGTAGGGGCAGCATGACGTAACACCCTGATTCCAAAGCTTTTGATCTGCACTCAAGGGATGATAAAGTCATTGGATCCTGTTGATCTGAAGTTTTTTCCTATGGTATAATTTTACTGTGTACAACAGTCAAAATGCAGTATGCCTCTTGTGGTTTGAAAAATCACTCTACATTTCGATAATGGATACAGCATTTAGTATGCTACATGTAGATAAAAATCTAGTACTGTTCCTCTGAATGATTTTTGTTTTGTTACTTACGATTAAACATAATAGTGTTAATATGCTACGGCTTCAGTAGAAAGTTTTAAGCTGGGAGCATGCTTTGCAGAGTTGCACGCGTTTTTCATGAATGTACCCTCGCCACAATATTCACCGATACCCGCACATTCTTTACTTCTATATTACCGCCTTGGTGCCTGTGTAGCCGCAATTAACATTGCGTTGCATGGGGTGCACATTTTACTGCAGCGCCGCTGGCACCCAAATTATCTGCTTCATCCTGACAAGGGATTTTAAAGGACAACTGTAATGAGAGGAATATGGAGGCTGCCATATTTATTTCCTTTTAAACAATACCAGTTGCCTGGCAGCCCGTGTACGAGAGGAATCGGCGCGGGAGACTGGCGCAGGATAAAGCCAGTATATGGCTGATCCTGCTGCTGCACAAGCTCCCAGCCACGTTAAATACTATTCCCCCTCCAGGCCGCCATGGATGGTGGGGAATGAAATAATTTGGCTTCCAGGCCGAATTATAGTGTTTCAAAAGAAACTTCAGCTCTTTCTTCTGACGGCGCTGAAGTTACTGACTATGCACCGCTATAGCCATAATTCCTATTACGGCTGTGCCCAAGTCTCCTGCGCTGGATTTGACGTGTTTGTGGCAGCCCTGCTGATCTCCTTGGTTGCAGTAGTGCCTGCATCATACACCAGAAACAAGCATGCAGCCAATCTTGTCAGATCTGACAATAATGTCAGAAACATCTGATCTGCTGCATGCTTGTTCAGGGTCTATGGCTAAAAGTATTAAAGGCAGGCAATCAGCAGGGCTGCCAGACAAGTAGTATTGCTTAAAAGGAAATAAATATGGCAGCCTCCATATCCCTATCACTTCAGTTGTCCTTTAAAAGTGATTAATAGTGCTAAAAGTGCACTTATGTAGTAAAAAAGTGTGATATAGTTAAACAGAGAATCTTATTTTGTAGCTAAGCATGAAAATCACACTCCAGTACCACTCTCAAAATCATTT